>NC_092429.1:13822907-14130684 GCF_036169615.1 Heliangelus exortis | reverse complement strand
CAGCTGTTGGAACCAAAGTCTTGAGATTTGTTGGGAGTGACAGATGCACTGTAAATATACCTGAGGCTTTAGAATTTTGTTTGAAGTCTCAAAATATGTTTTAAGACCATGATAACACTAGCATTGTTATGGCTCTATAGATATAGCAATATATGTAAGAAGATGTGCTATATATTTGTGAAAGAAAGCCAAGTCATGATACCACTGATAATTATTATAATAAAAGAGGGGAGAAGCCAAGAATTAGTATCTGTACATAGAATTATGCCATGCTCTGATTCGGACATCTTAGATCTTTTAAGTTCAGGTCTTAGGACCTGCATGCAGACAATGTAATGTTTGATTTTACTTTCCTACATACTAATTTGTGGTCTTGTGGCCAAGATTTGTCAAATTACAGAGGAAATTTCAGATATCTTTAGTTTTGAGCCTTAAAGAACACTCCTTAACTGTGTTTCTGCATGTTTTAGTGGGGGATCAGTAACAGATAGAAATATTACCATTTTGTTTTTAAGTCAATCCTATTTCCCTTAGGTATGTCTGTGTGGATGTCAAAAAGTGAGTTCTGTGGGTGTTGATAGTTGTGAAGAGATTATTACTGTGATTCTGAAAATCCTTCCTTATGCTACATATATTATCCTGGCAACTGGAGCTGTCAGATCTGCTAGCAGATGTAGAAAGGGTCACTTCTAGCACAGAAACAACTTGGACGGTTTTGCAGAGATTTGCTACTCTTTTTTAAATTGCATGCATTTCAGTGTGTTGATTTTCTCATATAGATTGCTTGTCACTGTTAATTTTGTGTTATGACAGCAGAGATTATACATCTGACCAAACTCTCAGTCTAGTTTTCAGTTCTGGTAGGAACATCTTTTTTTGTCTTACTCTATATATTTTCGTTCTGAATTCTCTAAGCTTTATGCTCCTTCAGTCTTTAAAAAAAAATCAAGCAACAATATCAGGCTTAATGTTTCTTAATGTTTGCCACTGTGGTTTTTGTCCGTAATTTCCATTTTGTGTTTGGTAGCACCAGGCATTTTGTGATAGTGCCACCTATGCAGCATATCAAAGTAAAAGGAAGTTAAAGCCACATAAATACATTCATATTTTATATACAGAATTTAAAGATGCTTAACCTTGATCATAATTTTATTACAATACAAATATCAGTCCCATAGGCCTGCTTGCTGACCTGTTAAACCCAGGAAGACCACTCATGTCAAAATAAAGGTATCGTGTATTTCCTTGCCATTATGTGAGATTTAGATTTCACTTTCCTTTTTTATTATCTTTAATGAGCATCCAGGAGGCAGTGTAACCTACTGGGGCAGAGTTGGTATGTACTGTAGGTTCTGCTTGTTGCAGCTTTTACTTATTTTTTTACAGCCCCAGCCCCCAGAGCTGCATCTTTTACCTTTAGATTCTGCTGCTTTTGGTTCTCTGCAAGGCTCTCTCAAGATCCTTGATGTGCTTTTCAAGACTTAGTATTTCCCAACTTCCTGATTTTCCAGCTCATGAGACTTTCATGCCCATGGGAAATACAGAGCTCAGGGGCTTAACCTAGCTGTTAAAACAGCTATTTTCATATTAGCACCATGCCATTGGCATGGACACTCCCTTTTTTAACAGACTTCTTAAAACTGCTGCTGCCCAAAGCTGCTGCTTTGTCTATGAGTGACTAAAGATCCATTCTCTAAGGCCTAAAAATAATTCCAGAATCCAGAATACTGAAGATGCCATTTCATATATATAATTTCCAAAGCCCAAAGAGAAAGTAGCCTTCTGACATTCATGGGTTGTTAACACGTTTAAGAAAAACAGTTACATATACGGTTACACATACTGAGGGTTTATAGAGGGGACCCTTTGAAAACATTTGTTAAGCAACAACCAAACAAATAAGTCTAATCAACAGGGAAATGTTAAATTTTTCATATGGTGCAGGTGATCCTTCTTGTAATGTACTTTAGAAGATACATCTATCAGCCCATTAAAGTCAGTGGTATTATCTAAATGGATTTATAAACATTAAATACATTTTCCCATAAAATATAAATAATGTATCTCTGTTTTGACCTTTCTGAAAGTCCCCATGAAACTAAAGTATGCTCATTAATTGTATTTTTGGCCACTTTCCACATGTGAGCTGAAAGATTTTAAACAAGATTAGCTTCTATTTGCAAGATTATGGATTCCCACCAAACACTGTTGCTTTGCCGTTGCCTGAGCTTCTAAATTTAGAAGCTCCATAACCAAGAGGCATGAAGCCTCCCTGTCAGGAGCAAGCAGATCTCAGAGTTGGGATGTGGTGCTCAGTGTGCAAGCATCAAAACACAGTGTGCAAGCATCAAAACAACAGTGGTGGTGATCTGGATAGACTCCCCCCTGATAGCTGTGTGAATGTGGTAGCATACAGCCTGATGGGCTAGTCCCAGCCAAATTAAAAAAAATAATTTGGTGGACAAATAGTGGAAATATCCATCTTCTCATCAATGTAAGAGATGATCTATTACCTGCCAAACAATTTCTAGCTCCTCAGAAAATGCCTCCCCCTTCATGTGTGCTAATTTCACACAGAAAGAACAAATGAGAAGAAAAAACATAGTTGTTTTTAAAAGATTGTTTCACTTATGAAAATAAATATAAAAGGAGCATTTTAAATGTACTGTTCTTTGCAGAGCAGAAAAATGCAAAATACTAATTTTCAGGAAGGAATGAAATGTCAGAGTAGTGTTGTTATGGTTGTGTGGATGGGAATAAACATTGATACAGCTGCTAAATATAACAGCCACCTCTTCAAGCTTAATGGGGGAACAGTTAAATACTTCTGTGTTTAGAGATAGGTCAAGGTATTGAAGCAACCCCATAAATTCAGTTCATGTATAATGCTGCTCATTATTCTGTTGAAGCAGTTTCTTGGTGGACTGGAAGTTAAATGCAGAGGTAGGGGAAGGTCTCTGGTTGCAGCTGGGTGTCAGTACATATGAGGAAAAGGGCAGACACACCACAGGGGCACACAGGAAAGGAAAAGGGAAGCTCCAGGTGCAACCAAAGAAGCAGTTACACTGTGAGCTGGGAGAGTTATACTTCAAGTACTTGCTAAAAAGAGGCAAGAAGCTGTGAGACAGGAAGATATCTCCTGCTGCTTGATTCTTGTTGTGTTCAAGAAAAATGTTCTTTAACGTGCCATTTGCTGGAGATTGCACTGAAGATATTCCAGACTCCATCATTAGTTCCTCTTCTTGAGAGAAACAAGGAGTTAGAGCCTGAATTTTGGATAGATGCTCAGGTCAAAAGGGTGACACAATTTTGTTTTAACAATGATGTTTGCTTACTGGATGTTGATAAAACCAAGCCACTAACTTTTATTAGGCTGTCTATTTATCAAGAGATGGCCCTTGTTCCAAAAACCCAGTTTTACTTAGGCAAGACAAATGGAAGGCATAAGGAGGTGTATGGTGTAAAAACAGAGTGAGCATTGCAGCTTTTGCAGCATTTCTGACTCCCAGGATCCCTGTTGCCCTTCTTTTTGTTCACAACTTCTCCTCCCCCTATCCCTGTTTTTTACCAAGAAAAGATTTTTTGTTTGAAATATTACCACCTCACCATGAAATGTCCAGAAAACTGTCATCAATTGTGCTGACTGTATTTCAAGTTAGAATTTATAAAACTAATTGAACTGATAACATTTGTATAGTGCTGTATCCTTCTATGGATACTGCATTTATAATAACTTAATATATTCCAAACTGATTTGTTAGCTATTCTCAATATAATTAAAAATGAAACAAAAGCTTTTTTTATTAGCAACATGTTTTAGGTACTGGAAAAATTGTAAAGTTCCAGATGGAAGTGGTTCAGGCTTTGCTTATAGGTGATTTCAAATGCACAGAAACATGAAGCTTTCTTGTTGCCAGTGTGGGAAATGAACATAATTATAACTTTGCAGCTGCTTCTCCCAAAGAAAACAAACAAACAAGACAACTCACATTTTTGTATTGCAACTAAAAGAAATATGCTCAAAGGGAACATATTTATGCCAGGAAAAAGAAGCCATAACCAAGGTAATGCTGTCCTCTCAAACTCATGCCAAGCACACTCACAACTAAGGTATGAAACTGTGAGAAGAAAAAAAACTTCTTCTGGATCCATTGCCAAAATAGATTAAGCTGGTATAAAAACAGTGAAAAGAGTTTTGGCTATGACAACTCTGTGTAGGTATTAAAGTATCTGGGTACGTGTAATAGTGATCTCTGTACTATACTAGGCCAGTTAATTTCTCAAAGAAAATATCTTGGAGGGGAAATTAATACTTGCTGATACAAAACTTTCAATATTTCATTTTTTAAGTGCCTATGTAATGTAAACAAATGAAATAGTAATATCGTGGGTCAAAATTGATGGGACAAATACTAAGGTACAGTATAGTTTGAGCTGACTGTCATGAAGAGGCCCCTCTGGTTAATAAAGGCTTCCCAGATTTATTTCAGATTACTTGGGTTCATATTTAGGTCAGAATAATTCACTATCTCGATTTGAAATATGTAATTTACATAGATTCCTTTTTCTTCCTTCTTTATATGCTTGTTGTTCAACATGACTTTAGTCAAAGTAACCTGGAAGCCTGTATGCAATCCGATGTCAAGAGGTACATGGAAGCCAGAAAATATGATGTTGGATGTTAATATGCAAGACTCGTTCATAAATTTTGTTAGTTTTTTTAATGAAGCACTTACTAGAGAGGTAGTACACGCAATTATTTGTCTTCTGATTAAGATATTTTTCCCCATACCGTAGTCACCTGCAGTTCATACAACTTTATCATTAAGTACACAGAAAAAAAACATGTAAAGTACAACAACACATTCTTTATTTGTAAAATGACTCACATTGCCTCTATCCTGCTTCTCACAGATCAGAGCTTTAATAGGGATATAAATAAAAATCTCAACATATGTGACCTTCTGACCACAGAGTGTTAAATTCCAGGGACTATATTGCTCCACCACTTTCCTATTTTATTTGAATGTGTATTCATCATAGTTCTGCTGGAAACTGCATGATTTACAATTGATAGTAGGTTATGATAGGAATATATTCAGATACATGGCAAAAGAGAAGGAGCAATTCTTCCTAAGGATGTTGAAAACAGTTTCACTTAACCTTCAAGTGTAGTGGAAATGACACAATTGTACTTAGGTAAAGCTTTATCTTTGGGAAACATCTGCTTCTGTACAAAAACTTTATCTTTTTCGGTCCAGTCCAATAATTTTCATTATCTTTGGATTTTGAAATATGCAATTCCACAAATAAATGAAAATTGTGAGCTCATTCATGAAGTCAGGAAATATTGTTTATCCTTGGCAAAAAGACTTGAAATAAACCTAGAGAAGGTTGTACTGCAATGCAACTCCAAATAGGTTTTTGTGGCTTAGACGTGTTCGGATATTTATTATAAAATTTCAGTATTAACTTGACAATTTCTGTACTTGAAACACAGGCAAACTCTGTCAGAGTGTAGTGTGCTCTCCTTCATTATTTGTAATGCAGTGATTTTATCTAATTTTTCATAAATTGTTTCAAAGAAAATGAATAAATAGAATGCCTTTCTGTTCCAAGCCGACAGTCAAGGTGCACTAAGGATCCATTAAGACAAGTAATAATCTGATTATCATTCAGTCTAATAATCAATAAATCAGTCTTGCAGTGTTGTGAGTCCCAGTTGTTCAGAAATAAGTTTATTGTGTTATACAGGCATTTTTCTGAGCCTATAGATTTTTAGCATTTCATCCAGAGTTTCTCCAGATTCAAAAGAACCTTCCAAATTTCACAAAGCTTTTTCTATTTGGACACAACAACTCTGACCATTGCAAAACAAACTGGCCATAAGACTCTTTAAAGTATAGCTCCATGTCCCCATTCTATACTTAAATAAGCCTAGAAACAACAGAAAAGATGTTTTAGTGTACGAGGTACCTGTCAATCAGTTTACTTTCTACTCTTAGATACATGAGATCATATTTGGGATGCACTTGTTTGCAGAACTGAGAATACTTTTGAGAATAACTGGTGTTTTCTGAGGTCCCTTCAGGGCAGTGTGTTAAACATCATTTCAAAGCGGCTGAAGACGTGAACCACAGGCATGAACCTAATGCCTCCTGTATGTTGGAGTAAAGAAAACTTAAAGAAGGGTAGCAAGGTGGTATACGTTGACTGACAAGGTAACATAAGGTACTGCTGTCAGCCAGGAGAGATTTTACCTGCAAAGAGTGAAGCATTTACTCAGGCCTGCTTGCAAAATGGGAGATTAAGTCAAGATCTGTGTTTTGGAATTGAAATCCTAAGGCTCAAAGGCTGCTTACGGATGATTTCTAATTCTACTAATAATTGTGCCTTTAATATGTAAAATGTATTTAGGGATAAAAAAACTACATGAAAGGTTAGCTTTAAGTAAAATGGGTCAACAACATATTTTACGTGTTTACAGAAAGGTTGGGAAAGGAGCTGATGAGGTTTCATTTTAATTTCTGAAAAACTATTGAACAAAGTGTATGAGGGTGCTCACTGTGTAAAAGTAGCACAAGAGACAGCAACTTTTGCAACAATGAATGGAGTGCTGGGAAAGAAATTCTCACTGGGAGGAGGTTAACCTAGAGAGGTTGAGAATGAATGCTTATAAATGTATATTTACTGGTTAAATGTTACTTCTGTTTTATTATGTAAGCATATAGCCTTTTCTGCCATATGAAGAAAGGATAGGATTTTTGTTTGGTTTTAATATTTCATGGCTGTGTTGACTGAATTTAGTTGTGAAAATGCTTACAGCGGGGTATATAGTATGCTTGGAGAACTCTATTGACTTAGTGTTTAAAAGAGGGGTGAAACACTCAGAGGATATTCTTTTGTGCCAAAATTTACTTTTGGGTGAAACTGGATTTACAGTGTTCATCTGTTGCATAGGAAGGTGGGTCAGGAGCACCCCTGGTATCTGGTATGTTGAGGGAGCAGTACAGCTGAGAAGGGGACTCACATTGCCCTGATCTCTGGTCTCCTATAAAGCTGAAAAATGGTGTGATGTACCATGGTCATTAGAAAGAGGTACCTAGGGAGAGAGGAAGAAATATGTTTTTGTCAATGTACTCAGGGCTTTTGGAGTCAGAGGCACTGGCTCAGTCATACTCAGGATCCTTACCCATAATAAAATCCTGTGAGGATCCCAAAGGTTTATTGGGTATTCTATGTTTCAATCCATAATCTTAAAACTGCTTTTTGCTCCTGACCTATCCTGACATCAATTAGTAGAACCAAGTGGCAACTCCAGCAGTATTACTTAAAACAGTATAATAATGCTTTCATTTAAGCAGAGAAGAGTCTTTGAAATTATTCAGGAAAATCTTTCTCTGGGACACTGTGTAGTCACATCATTACATGCAGTAACAACATATTTTAACCCCCATTATCTCAATATGCAGCTTTATAGCTTAAAGCAGTTCGAATTTGCTTTTCCCACACACCAAGAACTTGTCCTTCAGTGTTGCCACTAATATTAATACATGCACTTTCTATTTATTGGAGACTGGGTGTGTATTTCCTTTACAGAGGTTGCTATTGCTATGTTGGCATGTGCACTTTTTTCTTTGGATGCAAGTTAAGGTTCAGTTAGGGTGAGCAGCTGAGAGTCAATTCCTCCTGTAGCTCCCAGCTGAAGGCAGCAAACCTTGCTCTCCTCACACAGACCAAACACTTCATGTTGTTGCAGCACATTCCTCAGTCTTTTTCAGGATATGTGAGCAGCATAATCAAGATGATACCTTAATACAAGGTCTTCTCTAGGTATTAGAATATTATGGAAGGTTAAATCACCAATTGTCACCATTTGTATCTTGATGAGATTGACATTTCCTAATGAAATTTCCCTGCTATTAGGTCTTCTGAGTCTGTCCTATCACATAAAAAGTGATGAGCGTAGGAGTTTGTTGTTTTCTCTTACTCTAGGTGACTGGGTTTTGGGGAGGGGAGAAGATGGGAGGAGTGCCTAAAGTTCACCTTGGAGTTTGCATTAGTTGGAAAGAAAAGAAATGGAAGCAAAAAGGTGGTCTTTAAAAACTATCCAAATCCTGAATTTTGAAAAGAAATTTTCATGTTAGCTGGTATTGTTAAGCTCAACAAATGAAAATTTACCCATTTCAAATACTTTAATTACTTTGTTAATATGCTATTATTATATGCTGCTCACACCACCTTTTTCAAGAAAAGTGACTTTGATTCTGGTCTGCTTAAGATGTGGCTGATTGTTCCCTTTACCCCTTTACTATCTGTGCTTGCCCCCACTTATTCACATTTGCTTAAAGCCTTGATCAGTTTTTCTTACCTATTGAAAAGCTGCTATATAAACAATTTATGAAAACTTTCAGATCTTTGAGGATTCATTCAATTATATATGAATAAACAAAGTATTGTTATATTCAGTTAATAATTTATGGTTTTATACAGCTATATATTTGTTTAAATATACCAGCTTTTTCTGGATATTATAATTTTTCATCCTCTTTGGAAAGACTTTTAGAATGGAAAATGATTCTTTACAGTATTCTTGTATAAATAAGTTATGGAAATCCTTCCAATGATGTTTTAAAATCTGTTTTACAGATGCTTTTGGCTATTATTGTTCATGAGATTATTCATGAGCAGCTGATAATGGAAAAAAAAACGGGTAGAAGTACACTTAAGCAGTTTTTAATCCTCCCCTTTTGAGAGATTATAAGAGATCATTAGAAGTGATTGCTTGTTTACCCTAAAGATTCTCCACTGGAGGATTTTGAGAATTTCTAACCTGTTGTGTCTTTTCTATGGAAGAAGAAATGTAACTAAGGGCATACCAGTAATAGCATTGGTAGCTATTACCCTTTCCAGCCTCTCTGATTAGTAAAAAGTTTGGAATATTTTGTTAGCATTTCACATTCCCAATAAACATCTGCATTCTTGTCGAAAGTTGGACATCAACAACACATGATGTCTGAATAATGTTTGAGAATTTCAATTTTTATTCGGTTGAAACAGATTATTTTTTTGCCTGCTGATGGCACATTGTGTGACTGTTCAGTCCAGTCACATTGTACAGTGGTGTGAGAGGGCTGGGATAAGAAGAGGGCATTTGCTCCCCATTCTTTCCTCCTGGTAATTTGTGTCCCTGCATTGATGCAGCTGTGTGGTTATGTGTGCCACTTGTAACTGATGCATTACATTATACTCATCGGTCTCTATTTAGTTCTTGTATTGGAATAATTAAAAGGTGTCAATTTAGGCACAGAAATTCTAATTGATTTGGGTGAACCTTCTTTTGTTCAACCAAAATGCCCAGACAGAGAGCCTTCTAGCTTGGATATGTAGGAACTGAGAACAAAGAGAAATTTAGCATTACCTGCTGACTTGATAATGCAGTTTATCAAAACCCTAAGCCAATGTATTTCAAGACTGGCTGTGGAGCTCAAGGTAGTAGTTAGAAGGAGGCTGGGGATTCAGAACTGGTTGTGGAAAATACTAATTTTGACAGGCTAGATGAGGGAGAATCATAACTAATACATAGCTTTTAAATATATCTATTGAAAAGTGTTACACACTTGCACTGGACAACTGAAAACAGGCAGAACTTTAAAAAAAAAATCAGGAATTTAAATGATAGTGGACCATTATCCTTTGAAGTTTAATGACAGCAAACTTTTAAAAATATGACATGATACATTTAAATGGCATCTAGTTCAGATCCAAGGAGGAGCAGAGTTATGTATCAGAGGCAGTCAAAGGCACCCTTTGGAATGGGCAGGGTGGAGATGGTGCTTGATCCTGTGCTGTTTGGGAATCAGTGATGCACAGGGACTTTATCATCGTGCCGAATGATGAGTTTTCACTAAGTGAGTGTCTGAGAATCATTTATGCTGACTCCCAGATATTTCATTGGAAAGGGTCAGCTGCTGTGTCTGAGCACAGATGAGAGTCACTTGAGGATGACTCCAGGTCTGAACACCATGCAGAGAGCAGCACTTAAGAACTGTGAGTAGCAGAACTGGTTGTTTCTTGCTGTATATTACAGGGATGTATGTCTATGGTTGAAACTGCCACAGAATTGGACATCATTGATATCTGAACAGAACCAATCCTGACTGAAAATCAGAACATGAATTGGTGATTTCTTGGCTCTTGACAAAGGGTGTGATAATGACTTGACTGGATAACAACCATCAGCTTCTGACTCATTAGGATTCCAATCCACAAATGTTACCTGGAGGTTGATGGTTGAATAAAAAACTTTTATGACTAAGAAAGCTGGAATTCAGCAGTGCCTGGTACTGCATCTTGAAAATCCAACAAACTTTGGTCACCAGAGGTTTAAATCATGATCTGTAATGCAGAAGGTATTATAATTGGCTATAAACAACTTAGATGCCTAATACTGGGGATTACTGCAACAAATTAATGCACTGCAAAAGATTGTTTATGAGGAGAGCACAGGAAATTTTGGCATTTTCGCGAGCTGCTGCTTTAACCAGTTACACAGAATGCTGTAAAGAGTATGGATGTTAAGTGTTCCCAGAATCTGTCCACGTCTTTTAACCAGTTGCCACTTAATTGTTCATTGAAATTAAATGAAACCAAACGCAGTATTTCACTGCAAAATTAGATCGTGCTCCCAGTGATTCAGTGATGGCCATGCATACAAGTCTGGGTCAAATTTAAATGTGATAATAAAAATGAGATAAATCAATACACAAGAATTTAAGGTTCAGTTCTATTTCTGTGTAATTGCATTGTTGCCGAGATCCTCCAAACCTTCTGCCCCAGTTTCTCAACTAAAAAATGGACATGCTAATGATTCTTTCTTTTCTCTGTCCCTTGGTTTGTGTTTTTTTTTTTTCTCCTATATTTATTTTATTCAAAACAGATCTAAGTAGCATAAGGCAGTAAATAGTAAAGTACTTGCTGTCAAAAACTGAAAAGCTTGCCTGAACTGAAACTGCTAAAATTTTCTTTTGACTTCTCCTTTTTGTTTCTAACACAAGGGATTTCATAGGAAGGTATCAGTTTCCTACAGATGATAATTAAGATTCATATGACTAACTTGACTTAAAATTCAGTAGAATGCTCATATAACCCTCTAGCGATCCCCAAATCCTGGGTTATTAGTCTGAAACTGGCAAGTACAGAATGGTAGAGAGAAAACTGGGACAGATATGTTCAATATTAATGCAAAAAGATACAGAAGAACTATACTGAAAAATAAAAATAAACTTACTTTTCCTTTGCAGTGGAAGTACCTCAGGCAAAAAAAGTTATTATAATACACATTGAATTTAACTGAAGTATAGATCTAAACCTTTAAACATATTCCTCTGTTTTAATGGTATAAAATGCTCACTGTAGTCTGTAAATTAGGCAATGATTGAAGAAGTAGTGGGCTATGAAATTTATTTTGTAGTGTTTCTATAAAAGTGCAGAGAAAGAGCTCTCCTCTCTTTCTCTCTTCTACTAGATTAAAATATTTATTAAATGTCCACCAGGAATAATATGTATTTACATTTGAAAAATAAGGCACACATCTTCAACAAATGAACTTTTCATATAAGTAAATGTAATGTTTTAATTATTTTTACTTTTTTTATGTTACTTCTGAACAGAAAAATGTAAGAAAAATATTTCAGTGCTTCCATTCAAAAATCACCTATCCAGCTTTGAGATTATTTGTCTTAATTCCTTACTTATGGCTACTACGCAAGAAAATAATAAATTTATTTATCTGTTTTTTATTTACATTTGAAAGCAGTCAATGACTTGAGTAAAACTGGCATCCTTTTAATTTCTTTCCGCTTTTAAGTTTGGCATTCAAAGCTTTATGAGCAATTTTGCTGTTACTAACCATTCACTCATCTATGGATATATGTAAACTGAATATTTTTTTTAGGTTTTGCTTATTGTTTAGCCCAGTTAAATTTTATTTACAGAAAAGAATAATTCAGTAAATTTTTGAGAATAAGTCTCTTTGTTGGAAAAAGACTTTCAGAGCTTTTGCTAGTGGACTGGGTAGTTTGTTTTTGCTGATCTCTTTTTCTTGCCTTAGATGTCCTGTCTTTTTGAAAAATTTTCCACTTAGCATATGGTCCCAGTATGAAAAACAACCTCTGGCATTTTAAAAGTTTGGTCTGTATCATGATTATAAAATCATGCAAAAGAGGAAAATATTTTTGAAGAAGAGGAAGTGTTTGGTGAAAGCTGTATAGTCTTTCCATGTTTAATTTGAATAATTCTTTTAACTCAATTTATGATTTTCAAGTTTATAAACTATGATATGAATGACTCTGTGGAATTCTAAAAAATAATTATGTCTACTTTTACTTTTAATGCTGAAACAGGAATCAGAGTGCCAGCATATTTCCCACAGAATTTTTTCCTTGTTTTTCTAAATCCTGACATGGGTATTTTCTGTTTTGTGTTCTCTTCCCACATCCACCTTTTTTAATACAGATCAAAACTGTAAAAAAAAGTGAAAAGAATCAGTGAAACATTTAATGTCAGTGTCCAAGGCTCTGAACCTTTTGGTGAAATGCTGGGAATTGGTTCAATGTTCTTTGAACCTAGGTTATACAACGTTTTCTCTTTCATTACAACTTCTCATGGCATATCAGCTAGTTCTTCTCTTTTTTTCATGTGAAATTTCTGAGGTAGTTGGGTTTAGGGTATCCAGAATAAAAGCAAAAAACATTCATGAGGGAATTCTGAGCATGTGCTTTGAATCAACTCAGGTGTAAGAGGAAATGATCTGCAGTCCTCTACTTGAGCAAATGTTTAGATGAGGTTAAAAAAAAAAAAAAAAAAAGGGAAAATAGATTTAAAGTCTTTATGTGACCTCAAAGTGGGAAGTAGCAGTAAAGTTTAAGGGTAGTAATGCTTAAATTCTCATGTAACTGCTCAGAAACAGACATGTAATAAAAGACAGTCATCTTGGAAATTAAAACCCATTATGATTTCAGTATTGCCACAAAATCAATATCCTAGCCTAATTCACCAAAACTACAGGAAAGAAAATAAAAAGAATTAACTAAAACCTCTTTGTGAGGTCAACCTGTCAAAGAAACTTATACAATAAGATATTACCATTGATCAGTTGCTTACGGAACAGTAAGATAGGTCCCAAGAGAGATGAAGGCTGAAAGCATGAAGCACACCACAAAATGAAAATGAATGCTAAACAATAGATAATTTTTAAATTGATTCTCTCTTCTTAACTTAAAAAGATGAAACTATGGTAAAAGCTATGGTAACCTCCTAAACTCTGTTCTGTCACTTTTTGAGGAAGAAGAAATTTTGATTTCAAGTTTGTCAGTATCTTGTCTTCTTTTAGAAGAAAGAAACTTCAAAAAGTGTCTCCTACACATAACTGGGAGAAATTGTTCCTTCAGAAAGATGCTGTTATGAACATATACACACAACATGTGAGTAATTTGCCAGAGATTCTTGGTGGCATGGCTGCAGAAGATAGTCCTTCTTACCACTGGAAATTTCAAGATTTTGTTTAAAAGGATGGTGGTCTGTATAGATCAATGCATATGTAATGGGTTGTAGAAAATCTGTGGTTGTCTCTTTAATACAGGGCTTTAAGATGTCTTCTCAGTAAAAATGATTTTATAGTATTGCATTCAGGAAAAATCAGGATTGTAATTTTCAGACTAATTTAATTATTAAGGATTGATCGCACTTAATTAGTTAGTGACTTATCATAGGCTCCCAGAGATTGTGTTCCTTTATAAAAGTGTGAGATTTGATTACTAAGTTCTGCTTTCTAAAGAAATAGTTTGAGTAAAAACTTTGAAAAAAACAAACAAAAATCATTGGTTCAACACCTTGATTCTCACTCCCAGCACGTCAGAAGTTGTCCCTCAAAATATGTCTGTGCTGTGCATTGCAATGTTGTCATAGCAGCCATCATCTCATTTCAATTGACTAAATTAGCTTTGTTGGAAAACCCCACTAGTCTAGTTGTACTACCTGTATAAAAGCCAATTTGAGCACTTTTACATAGAGGTGCATTGTGCTCACAGTTTTCTTTTGTCAGGATTTCAATTTGTCACTTTCAGCCATGTATTACAACTTTTACTTCTTGGCTATGGTATGATGGATATGGAGGTTGATAATGAAAGCTGATAAATAATTCTTTGGTATCTCTGAAAGAATGCCATCAACAGTTGCCTGGAAGTCCATTATTGACAGTCCTGACCATGGCTGATCAATAGTTGTAGGGCATTTTCTTTTATAACATATTCATAAATAAAAAGGAAATTTATAAGCCTTTATACTAAAAGGCCTCACCTAAAGTCTACTAACATCAGTAAAAGTTCTTTTTTTTATTTCAGTGGTAGGTGAATTACTAGATTAAATTTAACATGTAATTCTTGCTGAGGAAAAGAATCTGATCAGAAATCTGACATTCTTAGCAGATAGTACTGGATGAAAAATGTAAAAATATTAGTTTTGGGGTAATAATGAAGATAGCTTTCCCAAGTCAATATAGAAGACACTGTGAAAAAGGTTGTCCATATATGTATCCAATTGGCAGTGAGATATATCGACTTGATTTATGTCATCAAGTGTATTAGTACAATAAATAGATGAATAGAAAAGAAACCAGAAATTCCTATGCACTACCACTTCTTCGAAAACCTATTTTCTGAGTAAATGTAATATAAGGAGGAGTATATCTTGTATTATTTATTTCTAACTGGGTGTATGTCTCAGGGTGGAGAAGTAGTTTGTGTTGGCTGGCATACGTGATTAAGTCTGACTCCGATACATATATTCTATTGTTTTGGTCTTCTGAAGCAAATGAATGGCAGAGGGGTGCAGGCAGTAGGATGTTATAGAAACAGTTTCATATAATCCCTGACTAGGGTGACAAACATACCCAGTCACTCTTCAATATCTAAGAAAGAGCAGAAAGAACTTTAAAAATTCAACAATAATAGAGAGGTGATTTGACAAGTCAGAGTTAGAACCACAAAGATAATTCCTGTAACATTTGAGAAAATGAAACCGAGTTGGTACTCCTTCATCACCATGCGTGCACTCTCAATTAAAGCAGTGCCCCTGATAGCAGGCAGTATAATCTGCATTTTATTTCACTCATGAGCAAAATAACAAGTTACTCAGGCCTGCGGCACTCATGAGTGATATGGGCCGTGTAATATCTTCTCCACTGAGTTTCTTATTATTAAGCTTGAAATAAAGAGTTCAAAATTAACTGTGACAATGATTTTATCTAGCGTTGACATCACCATTAGCTTCTGCAGTTTACTGCTAATAAAACTTTAAATTTGCTATTACTTGTAATAACCTTTTCGCCACCTTAGCTGTAGAAATTAAACAAAGAACCCTGCCAAAACATGGCTAATGACATTTTCTAGTTGCATGGAAGAACTGACTAGAAATAGTTGCTGGTATTTTTATTTTTAATGTCTTAATACAATAAAGAACAATATTTGGGATTTCAGGTTGAGATCTGAAGCACATGCTTTTTTTTAAATAGAGATCAGTTTTCATGGTTCACATATTTAGCTGACCAACTTTACATGCAGTGTGTCAAATGGATGAGCATCCACTTTTCATCTGTCAGGATGTTTTGGTAAACAGACACACAACTGAGTACAGATAATTTCATATTTCCAAAGCACTGCAAATATCTTCTCTTTAGAATGGATGCTAATGAGGTAAAATCCTGAAAAGCTTTCTGATCCTAAAAGTATCACCCCCAAATAATTTTTAGGGTGTTATCCTAGTGTTGCCTATCTAGTATAAGTCAAGACCAACCACTCTCACATAATTGGATTTGTACCATAGCGTCAACTGTGGAACTGAAACCTGCAGCTTAAAATAGACTTTATTATTCTTACAATTTTTGTATCTCCTTTTGACATCTTTCCTATGCTATTGGCTTTCAAGCTTCCTGTGTGCAATTTGCAGTGATTTCATTGAGGCAAGGAACTTGGAATCTTTCATATGGCATAGTACCATCCAGAGTACACATTGATAAATATCAGTAAAAATCACAAAAGGATTAAGGATAGGCATACAAATGAAGAGGGAAAAGCAAAATACTCAAGCTGAAATGCAAAAAAAAAAAAAAAGAAAAAAAAAAATTTGCATCCTCTTAGCTAGAGTCTTCTCAGTAGGTACACAAATTCAATATGACTGTGGAGTCAGACAGGCCCTAATAAGATGCAAAGGGAAAAAGAAGCCATGTAAAGTTACCAGTAGGGGAATCAGTTGATGATGAATATATATCAAATACCTCTTTTCATGTAGTTTTCACATCTTGGAATGCTGACTTTTAGTACACACCTGTGCTTTTCTTTTAAGATATATTTTCCTTTTTAAAAGTAGATGGTCACTTATTCCCTTTTAAACAATACATCACTGGTTAGTGCACTTATGCAGGATGTCAATCTGAGTTCACATCCAAATCCTTTTACATGCCTGGAACTTGACCTGGCTTTTAGACTGTGCACTGCTCTAGAGACAGATATCTGGTAAGGCTGCTACAGCTATCTAAAAAAAAGTTGAGAGAATTAAATTAATATTCTAAACACAAGAAGGTCATGCTCTTTCTTGTGGCCTTAGTCTGACATAAGTGATCTTTAATTCTTCATTTTTCATGTGAAATAACTGCAGAAGAATTACAGATTGTTCTTTTAATTTTCTCTCCACATTTTTTCCCTTTGTCACAATGTGATGGTTGGGAAACTGCAGGGAGATGGGTGAAATGAATATGAATTCTCTGAAGGTGTGAAATGAATGGAGCCAGAGTTTTGCAAAACTACAGTGGCCTTAGTAGTAGCTAGATGTGTGTCTTGATCATCCAGTGGAATTAAAACATGAGAAAGTAACAGAGTTGCTGGGAGAGATCTTGTTGATTCTCATACGCCTACAGTTCTAATTCTGATTGCTTATTTTCTCTTTCCCCACTGCCTCATCAGTACTTCAGAGGAGCCAGGCAGAAAGTAATGGACTGTGGGAAGAGTGAAAAGAAGTTAATTTAATGGAAGCTAATACTGAAGCATGATCACATGAGTCAGGAAGGAGAATTCAGGTGACTGCATGAAAGTGTTGCAGAGAAGAATGAATGAACTGAGGAAGAAATAGGCAGTACAGGACTGAGATCTTTCTTTGCTAATTTGTGCGATTGTCTTCTAGTGCAGACTTTGGCTAACAGGGCAGTTCAAGAGAGAATACTTATAGCCAGATGATTAAAGAAGTTTGATTTTGAAGTAGAAAAAAAAAATTGTGTATTTTTTCCTTTTTCATTTTTTCCCTGTTTGTCAACCTGTTTCTTTTCCACCCCAGCCTTGGGATCCCAGCTTGGATGCTGTATATCATACAGCTTCTTTCATTAACAGCAGCTCAAATTATCCTAATTATAGTACCATCATTTTAGAGTGCTTGCCCAGAAAAAAAGTTATTTTAATAATGGCACACTACACATCATGCAAATATGCAGTTTCAGTTCTTTGAGCAGCATTCATAGTTCTTAGTCTGTTTCTTTTCCCTACATTTAAAATTGAGATTTTATTTTAAGTAGTTTAATTAAATTGCTTGAAAACACGGCTGTATGGAGATACAGGCTCATTACATTGATGCATCATTTCAGAAAAATCTCAGCAGTGAGGATGAGGATGAAGGGTGTGATATATTACAAAAGGTCATTCTGATGTTGCTCTTCTCAGTGCTGCAGTCAGGAAGTCAGTGCTCCTACCAATATGCTGATAGCATGTGGGTATAGGTGTTGGTAGATAGGCTTGGATGCTTCATGAGACTTCAGGAGCAGTGAAGAAATTCTTTTAATTGGAGGGTCACAAACTCTAGCACTGAAGCTCTGTTGACACGAACTCTTACGCAATAACGTACTGAATATATTGTGAATAATTTCTAACTTGTACTAGGCAATGCACTTCCCAAATTTACAAGTAACTGTACCTTACTTATTCTTACTTATTCTTTTGAATTTCCATTTGAAAATGCTGTAATTATGTTTGCGTGTGATGTCTGAGAAAGTAAGGAACAGACGATAAGAGCTCCATCCCTAAGTAGCTTGAATGGGCAAAATGTTTTATTTTTTGTCCTCTGCTTTTTCCTTTTCCTGGTTTAGGCCAGGATAGAGCTAATTTTCTGTCTTGTAATTTTGCTTTCAGCTAAGTCTCTTGTAAGTAGCTGCACCTGCTGAAATTAACAGCAAGTCCCTCAGTCAGTGTCTGCTTCTAGGACTGGTAATGATTGATGTTTATAGTTACAGCTAGAGAATGGTCTGCAGAACCAAGGCCACTGCTCAGTTTTGAGGAACACTTTGCCCTCTAGAAGGAGAGGAGTAAAGAGGTCACACCTGCAGCCCTCCTTTGGGGAGGAATGGGCAAGATAGAAGGCCAAAACCAGCCAAACAGAGTATTCCATCCCATACACTGTTACTGGGGAAAAGGAGGTATTGTTTTTCATGGTATAGTTTTCCTGTGGTTTTGTATATAAAATTTTTGTATAAAAAATTTTTGTGTAATTTTTTCCTTTTTTTATCATTACTGTTTCATTAAGGCTGTGTAGTTAAGTTTCCAACCCATAAGTCTCTCTCCCTTATTCTCTCTCCTTTCTTTATCAGAGAGGGGGATAAATAGAGAGCATCTGTCATTTGGTTAAGTGCCAGCCCAGCAATTACAAAGCCCAGCAAAACTGTGACATCCTTAGAGAAGAAGAATGCTATAAGGCAGAGAGAGAGACATTAACAATATTTTAGCACTAAAATGATGGATTTCCAATATCTTGCTTTTGTGTCTATCTTGCTACTTTAGTACCCTGCGTTTTTAAGTCTATCAAAATAAGCAGTCTTTTAGAGCTCATTCCTGAAAAGATTGTTCTCACCTCTGTTTATGTGTGGAACTCATAATGCATGTACCTTTGTCATAAATAAAATGCTAAAAGTTAAATGTTTTTATAATTATTCACAGAAGTAGTGGTAGGCAGCACCAACAATTTACTGAGTTGTTCTGCAACCACAGTGAAGCCAGAATTTATATCAGTCAGATGTTTTCTTTTAATAGAGTTTTGGGTTTTTTGAACCTGGTAAGAGAAGCAATGAAAATTATATCTATACCACTTTTGATCTTTCAGGTTATATTAGATGCTTTCCAGCAATTTTTGCAAAATATATCTTGACCTTTACAAGCTTTATTTGAATGACACAGATCAGGTAGTGGTCCTGCCTATGTGATTAAATACAGATGTTGTTAATATATTATGAGCTGATATGGTTTGGCCATGGTTTCATTGCCTTTAGGGTTATGTGTCCAGAAATCATACTTTCATCGAATCATCTTTTAATTAAAAATGCAATAGAAATTTTCTCTTTTCCTTTCACAACTGAAATACCTACTGTAAAGTTACACCCCTTTCTCTTACCCCTCCTGCCTCCTTTTTTTTTTCCATTCTGAGTTTATTTCTCAACCAAGTAAACATGTATTATCTTAGCTTGAATAAGCATAGATAGAAACTGAACCTGATCCTCTCATGATATACCTGTTTGGTTTTAAGTTGAAAGACTATGGCCAGATTAGCTTCATGGCAAACATACCAGAGAGTTAATGTCAAAGTTAGGACATTTTTTTGACTGAGATGCACTGTAGAGAGAGAATTGGTTATAGAGCTACTTGAAATTCAAATTGAGTGGATATGCAAAATAAACTTTAATCAAAATTTATGAAAGTCTCTCTTTTAGAGAGAAGACATTGCTTGAAGTATCCAAGTCTGTCAAACAGTCCTTCTCAGTGGGTACTTGTGTCATTTATCTCCCAGTCAGTGCCGTGGGGAAAGCAGCAGAGGAGGGCAGTGTGGGTTGTGGATGCCCTTGGCATACCAAGTGGCTGCTGAGCAGTGCAAGTGCTGCAGTGCTGCAGTTTTGCTCTGAACTTTGTTGCCTTTCCCTGGTTTAGAGTACTCCCTGGTTGGCCTGACCACCTGTCTGGCTTCCATGTGTCTTTCTCAAGCCAGATGGGGCTATTGTGAACCCTGTTGCTTTCTCATGTAGCTTTTATCCAGAGCTATTACATGTGATGTAAGTGAAAAAGAAGAAACCGAGGAGGAGAAAAAAATTGAAAAAGCTTCTTCCAGTGCTGCATTCATTTTGGCTAAGTTAAAGTAGCCATGGAAGTATGGTTGTAGAAGCAATAAACTTCAAGCTAATGACAGAAACAAAGGTTTTAAGAATAACTTAATTATGTTAATTGATTGTATAGCTTGAGGGAAAGGGATTTTTGTATGGGTGTCTTAGCTGGAGAGAATTCCTGTGGAATGGAGACAGAAACTGTGATTTAGCACCAGTGAGTGGATAGAGATCAGTAAGATGTACAGTAAGAAGACTGTAATGGGCCATAAAACTAATGTCTTTGTTGAGTCCATGATTTTTACTATCCATTAGTTACTGAGTTCCTGGATTAGCTCTGGAAGGTATTTAGACCTTCTGCGTGGGTGAAAGCTGAAAGGTCATTGGGGACAGGCCATTTTGTGAAAATTTGTTCCTGCTAAAAGTTACATTCTTTGTTTTGATTGATCATATTAATTCAGTTTGGCACAAATATGTGGATTGGTTTTTAAATGGTTGCTATGAGGACACTGTCCTCCTCAGTATAGAGTTCACTAGATAGTAGAGTAGCATCCCATACTTCACAGCTTGGCTTAAAAATGTATAAACCCAAAAATTACTCCAAGAGGCCTTTGGTGGGGTTTTATACTTTCTCATCCTGCTCTCAGATGCTGAATTTGCTCTAATAGCAAAAGGCTCCAGGATATCCAACAATTGCATGCTATTAGGAAAGAAAAAGGGTTTTGGAGTACTCCAGAGAAATAAAAGTTCTAAGGAAAGTTAATAGGCTTTATTTGAACTTTTTATCAAGTCTGAAAAGAAGAAAAATCTCCCCAGTGCAGTATCAGTAGACGCAGCAGTGGCAGAGTCAGTGTAACAGCTTTTGGACTGACAGGTCCTGCCCTCCCTCACTGGGTTGTGGCCTTACCTCTTCCATTGCCCCAGTGAGCTGAGGCAGCTTAGTGTAATCACAGAAAGCTATTTAGATAGTTAATTTAGATTAGTTTTCTTCTGACTTGTTGAGCTGATTTGGCTCCCTGCATGGTCGGGTGCATGCTGCAGGCAGTGAGAGGAAGGGAAAGGATGATGGGAAGGGGATGTGGGGCACTGGCAGAGCAGAGAACTTTCAGCAGTGGCCAGGCATCAGATAAGCTCAGGAATTTCATCTGGTTCTATGGCTGGGTGGGTTAGCCCATGGCATCAACACCTTCATACATGGGACAGCTTGAGAGAAGGAAGAAAAACAGCCAGCTGAGGAACAGGGAAGTGAGAAACTGTGTGGAAAAGGAGCAGGAGGAGGTGTGTGTGAGGAAGACTCTGGTGGGTGATATCCAGTGTCTCAACTGAACTGTTTTTTGCCAGTTCAATAGAGTTATGTTTCAGTTTCTATTAACATCTTTTGAAGGTATTTTACAGGTGTCTGTGGTGAGCAGAAGTGAAAGTAACTGCTTTGAATGCTCATGAATGCTGAAGGGTGATGAAGCTGTCAGAAAAAGAAGAGCTGTAATGTTAGCTCCTATGAGGAGCGTAACACACAGCCCTCTGCCACTGACAGAAGGAACTGAGGGAAAACACCACACATTTTATCCTTGAAACACAATTTGTTGTTAATGCTGTTCCTTAGCAGCTTCAAGAGAAATTGCACTTTCCCTCTTCTGGAGCTCTTAGTTTGTTCTTTAAGGTCTACAAGGCAAAAAGTGCTGGCAGACCAACTGCACTGAAAATCCTTCAAGAACTGCTTGAGAAATTGTCCTCAAACATTTCGTCTTTTGAAAAGCAAGTTTTCCTCTCAGAAAGGACAGCCAGTCTATTAGCTGTAAAATATAACTGACTCCATTATTGCAACAAATCAGGCGTGTGGTGGTAGGCACAGAAAACACAGGCTTGTATATAGAGTTTCAGCTCTTGGAGTAATTCTTGTTCTTGTAACTGTTTAAGGGAGGCTGGACTGCTGTCACAGTATGAGATGTTATTGTGCTGGCTGGTGACATCCACAGTATGTTTTACCCTTTTATTTAAAAAAAAAACCCAAACCCAGAAATAATAATAAAAAAAACCCCAAACATAAAACACCCCAGAAGTACAACTAAATATAAAGTAAGTGTCATGCAAAGACAGGAATGCTTGAAACCATAAAGCAACTGTAACAAATTAGGTTGGATATACCTGACTCTTACGGTAGCCTGAAATAGTAATTCTGAATAACAGTGTTTTTACCAGACAGATAAGATTTAATTCCCAAGCTCCATCACTTGAGCATTTTTGTCCAACACAGAGCTTCAGAGACTTGATTGCAGAGAGGCAGACAGGAATTTTTGATACATGTAGGCATTTCACATTGAGTAACTGCTGTGCTCCTTCTTTTATCAAAATTTGCATTTAAAAAGAGAGGAGGAAAACTAAGGGTTCAAAATATATGTATTGTTCTGGAAGTAGAGTGCTTCAGGAGAAGGGTGTTTGCATTTGTATCATTTAAGCAAGGCCCTTGGTTATAACCCTGAAAAATCTTAAAATCATGGTTTTATCATACACAGGAAACTATTTTAAGTAGACCTCAGGAGCCTGCAATTTACTGGGAACATAGACCATAAGAAGCCAGTGTTATCATTTTCATAATAAAAAGATCTTCATAACATATTTTACTCTTCATATTGCTGCTAGATTTATATTATTATAAGCTACCAGAACAACCAGTGTGTCTGTGTTTAAAATACAAACTTCATTGTGTAATGACTTACCACTACATCCTAATGCATTTTTGTTTTGTTTTGTTTCATTTTGTGGCTCATTTCTTGCTCTGCACTCCCAGAGATCTTCAGCTCTGTGCTTTCTTTCTGAGTCAGGAATGAGTTTTTAAAATAAGCACTTGTATTGTGAACCATAAAGCAAAATACAGAGATGGAATCAAAAGAAGAAGGTAAATTACTTTTAGTGTTCTGCGAAGAAACTTTCACTTGGCTTTTCCTGTTGTTCTGAAACTGTGAAAATCAATATAGAAACATATATTCTGAAGGCAGGTCAGCTGTGCACAGAGTGTTTGGAACAGTGAGCTTTGAAGAGGATGCTTATGTCCCACCTGACATGAATCTGCAGTTCTCTGCACTGTGTCCCAGGGAGCCTACATTTTAGCTGAGACTGTCCATAGAAGTGGCTGTTACTTTTTACTGTTTCAGACTGGTATCTTTTATTATAGATTCACTGAGAGATCGATATGACACAGGCAAGATAAAAGTCAGTTAGCTGCACATGCCTATTATAAGTTTGAGACATCAGAAAGCATTTTTGGGGGGATAGGAAGCACATGCCATCCACCAGAAGCCTCACAAATGCTACTTTCCTGTTAAATAAACCCAAGTTTCCTTTTAGTTTCCCTCTAATCGATCCATGCCTGAACTTCTTTATTTTGAGATCCTCAGATCCTCTTGGCCATTCCACATCATTCAATTGAGGAAAATAGATTTGAAAGGTAAGAGTTGTTTGCTACAAGAAAGAGGCAGTAGATGTGGAGTGCTGACATGTCCATATCCTAACAAGAGAAATGGTGGTGTGTGTGTGTTCCATTACATTCTTTATTATAACTCAGGGTGAAACTAGCCAGTTTTAAACTCACATTATGAAAATAAAGAAGTATGGTACTGTGAAGAGTCTTCAAACTTCTGAGAACAGGTGGAAATTGCAGTAATAAAACCTCTGTTATGAAACTGTCCAAAAGAGTAAAAAAAGTCTCTGGGGCCACTTTCTGATCTGGATAGGAGAGAAAGTTCAGAGATCTGTGAGACCAGCTCTGACAGGGACAGTTTTCTGGGTACAACACAAACTGTACCTGTCTGGGGCTGCAGGTGCAGTCCATGAAGTCTCTTAGGACCTTCTGATTGGTTTGAGGGTCAAAAAAGTGTAGGATAAATTTTGAAGCTTTTCCTGAAATTAGGATGTATATGAAGGTTCCCTTAATATCCTTCACTGGACTAGTTTTCCTTGGCTTCATTAAGTATTTAGAAAATCTCTTGGAGGCTCTTTGTCAGTTTCTTGAAATTGGCAACAATTAGAGAAATTACTATCTGGGAACACAGGACTTTTCCCCCTGTATTTTATCTCTCACTTGGTGATAAAGCCCATTAAACTGTTTGTGAACCCACAGCTCAAGAAAGTCCAAGGAACTGGATGTTTATGTATTTTCTTTTCAGTTATAGCTGTGCTTTCCTGGAACTGTAACCACAAAAAGGCATCAGTAATTGAGCAATAAATGTATGCTGAATATCTTGCTGAAATCTTTGCTCTGGAAAAAACAAAATTTCTTGGTAGTTTTATGGATACTACAGCACAGTGTTCATTTTGAGTGAGTTTAAAGAAGGATTGTAGATGAAGAGTTAATTTTTTTTTTTTGAGAGGCCCTCCTTTCATGAGATTTTTTTTTCCTTAAATGCTCATCATCAAATGCAATCTGTTATGTTCCAAAAGAAAAGCATTAGTATTTATAAAGGTCAATTTATAACTTTTCTGATTTGAGCAGTATCTCAGAAGGGACCAAACAAACTTTGTCAGCAAGGAAGTAGCCCAATCTTCTGCTTAGCTGATTTCCCAAGAAATATTGTCCTACAGAATTATCTTTTCCTCCAAACACAGCTATGCAGAGATGTGCCTGCCCTATTGCTTCACCAGTATTTCCAATGTGCTTTACTGAAAATGATAATGTTTCTTCAGGTAGCAGAAGGGATTGTGTACAAGTATCCTGAAATAACATGGGAGAGATTCCTTTGTCTCTGTTAAGCTTTAACATTTACCTAGAAAAGTTGGATTAGATGACCTTTGAGTGTCTCTTTTAACCTGGCAATCTGTGATTCAGTAAAACCTTTGTTTCAATTACTTGGTACTATGACTGCAGCAGTAGAGGTGATTGCAACACAGAAACCCTACCACAGAAGGACTTTCAGAAGTGTTTAAACTGTCAGTTCTTATAGGTGCTGTTAATTGCTCTGTTCCAGGACCTGAAATTTAAGTAACTTTCCATACATGCTGGGTAGCTTGGAGTGACTCTTCCGAGGCGGATAGCTCACTGGACACCTTCCACCACACCAGTTTGCCAATCCATTCTCTGCCCAGACTGTATTTGTTCTTGGGATTGGTCTGCCCTGGATCCAGGACCTTGCACTTGGCCTTACTGAATTTCCTGTGGTTTGCATGGGCCCACCTCTCAAGCCTGTTAAGGTCCCTCCAACCTGACTTGGAAATCCAGGGACAGGGTATCCAGAGCTTCCCTGGGCAACATGTTCCAGATTCTCTCCACATTCACAACAAAGAATTTCTTCTTAATACCTAATCTAAATCTACCCTCTTTCAGTTTTAAACCTATACCCCTCACCCTAGTGCTACATTCCCTTGTAAAAAGTCCCTCTCCATGTTTCCTATAGCCCCCCTTCAGGTACTAGAACATTGCTGTATCATCTCCCTAATCTTCTCCTCTGAACAACCCCAGATTTCTCAGCTTGACTTCATAGGAGAGGTGCTCCAGTCCTCTGGTCATCTTTGGGCCCTTCCTCTGACTCTCTCCAACAGGTCCATGTTCTTGGGCACTGCAGAACTGGACACAGTACTCCAGGTGGAAGCTCACAAGAATGGAGTAGAGGGGAAGAATCACCTCCCTTGACCTGCTGGTCATGCTTCTTTTGATACAGACCAGAATACAATTGGCTTTCTGGGCTTTAAGTGCACATTGCCCACTCATGTTGAACTTCTCATCAACCAACACCCCTGAGTCTTCTCTTCAGGGCTACTCTCAATCCGTTCAATCCATTCTCTGCCCAGACTGTATTTGTTCTTGGGATTGCTCTGCTCTAGATCCAGGACCTGGCAATTGGC
Organism: Heliangelus exortis; assembly: GCF_036169615.1. Classification (NCBI taxonomy): domain Eukaryota; kingdom Metazoa; phylum Chordata; class Aves; order Apodiformes; family Trochilidae; genus Heliangelus; species Heliangelus exortis. Next base: position 14,104,667 of record NC_092429.1, on the reverse strand, counting down.
CTTACTGAATTTCCTGTGGTTTGCATGGGCTCACCTCTCAAGCCTGTTAAGGTCCCTCTGGATGGCATCCCTTGCCTCCAGCATGTTGACCACACCACAGAGTTTGGTGACCTCAGGTGGCGTTAGCTGTTGTGATTGTGTTATAAAATACCTGGGTTTTTTTTTTTTGTGTGTGTTGTTTTGCTTTGGTGTTGTTTTTTTGTTTTGTTTTTTACAGTCACTTGGAGCATCTTCTGATTTGTCTCTGAGCAGAGTCATATTTTTGAAATTACTTTTTATGCAGAATTTCATTGGAGGGGCAAATTCACATCCTGGAACGGTGTATGCATTGAAGGGCCTGCCAAGGTGGTCTCACTTTCAGACTGTGAACTGAATTTGATATTTTTGAATTGCATGCCAGCACGTGTATATATGTGTTCAACAGTATAGGTAAATATACAGATTAGGGCCTTACTTGAATAAGAAGGGTGAGAAATCAAAGTGATAGAGCACTAAATTCCTCTTCAGTGACTCACAGTGCCAATGTCATACAAGTTTCCAAGGGTTAAAAACACTCTGAGGGTAGCTATCAACATCTTTTTTATATTCAGTCCCTCATATTAATGGTAATTGCTGCTGCATTTTTTTAATTTTTTTTTTTTTTCAGGAAGAAAAATAAAATATATTTTGTCTGAACATTTTTAAGATGACAAAAAAAAAGTGGCATTGTTTGAAAATCCCAGTGGTGCCATAATGAGACTTCACATAAACATTAGATCAAGCAACCACAAGCAGTCTGTGAATTATTCTGGGAAGTTTTTAAACGTGGGCTATATGACATTATTTAAGTATTTATAAATGTCATCTCATCTGTTATGAGGAAAGCTAATAGACTGTTTTGCAGACATTTCAGCTCCAAAAAGCAATTGCTTCTGTAATCTATTTCCATAAAATCGGCAAAAGTGGAAGCAGACGCACTGTGGGTCAATACCAGCAAAAGGCCTCTCTGCAGACAAAAGATTCACGGTCCATTAAGTTTCAGGTCTGCCCTGATATGGATTCCTCTGATGCAGTACTATTATATCCTATTTTTGTTGACTCAGTTACTATGTCAGCAAAACCAAACGTTTTGGCTTGTGTCCCAGCATCAAGCTGTCTTTGGAGGATATGTGTTTGCCTCCACCACCATGACAGTAATGAGAAACTGGCATTAGTTTGATTTGCATAATTGTACGCATCCAACTTAGACTCTGTGTCAGTAGGAGACAACTTATTGTGATGATACTCACTGCACATTATTCGTTTTGTGCAATCAGCATTTATTTATGCAAATTTCATCATTACAAGAGGTCATTTTCCAACCTCCTATCATGAAATCACATTCTCTGCCAATGAACAGTAAGAAAACACCATAGGAGAGCAGCCAGGTATATTTGTCATTCACACTCATTGGCCAAGACACTGCAAAGGGTTTATTGTGTGTGTGCATATGTTTTTAAAATTATGTTTTATGGAAGACTGACAGCTCTGATGACAAAACTAAAATTTTATAGACCACATGTGATTACTTTAGGCAAATGCTGTCAAAAAAGGCACACACAAAACCCAAACCAAAACCAACTCACTGCCTCACTAGTTCTGAGAGTTTCTTTAAGAATAATTTATAGACTGAAAAAAATATTTTGTGTTCCCCAGATGATCAGTGGAATGTTTTCTGTGATAAGAAGCAGAACCCTGTAATTTATTCATGTGAGAGATAAAAAGACAGAATAACAAACTAGGATGTCCCTCTTGTAACAGCAACCTCAAATAGCAATAAATGTTGAAAAAGCATATCAGAATCATTTGGATCTTAAGGATTCATGAACTAACCTTCAAGACTCTCTTGACAAAAATGTTTCCAAGGTCACATTGTTTATCTTATCATTAGTGGTAGAGGAGCCTCTTAATGTTTAGTTTGCAAGTAAATGAAATTACATCAGAAATCACACTTTTCTGTAGAAGAGCACTTCTAAGTTGAAAAAGAGTTAAAAACCAGCAGTGGTAAAAGGTAAAAAAAAGTAAAAGTGGTAAAAGGTTAAAAAAAAGGTAAAAGGAAATGACACAGAACAGGAAATCTGGGGGATAGTTGACTCAGACAAACCAATGAGTACTTGACAGAATGCATCTTCACATGAGGCACAGTGTTCACTGGACTTGCCAGCACGCAAACTGTTGCTGAAAGGAAAAGAGGGAGAGCCCAAATAAGGCTTTACCTTTCATCTTCCCCCAAAGAATTAATAGTGATCCTGGGATTCTGAGCAGATAAAATATTCCATGTACTATACCAGCCGTTAGACTAAAATAATATTGTAGGTATAATAACTAAATGCAAAGTAAAACTTGCATGTGGGCAACATTTGCAATCAATCATTGAGTTTCTAATGGTCCTTTGTATGCCAAAAAATCTTTAAGTCAGATGTACTCTGCAGGAAAAAAGAAGTACATTTTGGGGGAATTATTGTAGTTTAAATGTGTTTATATGCTCATTAAGAAAAAAAAAATCTAATGGACAAGCACATGCAGCTGGGGGAGAAATTTCTATCCACAGATGTACATCAGATTATTAGTTTTTAAGTATTTTTACAGTCCTTGGTCTCTGTGAATATATCATGCTTCGTCCTGACGTATGTTCTTCCATACCTCTTTAGTGAAAAGTTCTTAAAGAAAACTCAGCTGGGCAGCCAAGGCTGTATGAAACCCAAGTTGTAAATGAAGATGTGTGAGCTCAGAGTTTAAGAAGAATATACTGCTCTTTGTATCATTTACCCACAGGCAGTTGACATACTGGATTAAGAATAGAAACTATATAGGTAGGACCTTCTGATGTTTTTCTGATTATATTTTTTTTAGTTATGAGCTCATTGAGAAAGAAGGAAGGGAAGCTAAATAGGAAGAACTGTAATAAGACTTAATTCCAGAAGAAAATGAGAAAAAGGGAGTTCTAAAAGAAAAAACATCTATAGGAGAAAAGTGAAGAAAGAAGCTAGCAAAAAGTGCTGTAAAAAGTCTCTGAAGTAAAAAAAAAAAAAAAATTCACAATAAGAGACAGTGTCCTTAGAAGGACCAAAATCCCAAAGGCCCATCAGAGGGCCAAATGAAAGGAACCTATTGGGCACAGACAAGAGGCAGAAATCCTCCAAGTTGAAATAAAGCAGATACACATCTACCTCATTTACAGGATCTTTGTGTTTTTCAAAACACAGGAGATGTAGCCTTGAACGAGCAAGAAGGTGAACTCTGAGTAAGTACTATAAACAGATGATTAAGAATGGACAGCAGAGATAAATGATGATGGAAAAACTACTGTTTGGTGACTGAAAACCAAAGTGTATTGAATATTTTTGAGAAAGTATTAGGAGAACCTGACACATGGAATTAAATACTCTAAGAGGAGTATTTTCAGGACTCGAGAGACCCCAACTGGGTAGCTGAAAGGCAGGGGCAGGAATAATTAACAATAGCAGCTTGAGGAGCAAATGATTGCATCTGGAAGAAATGAAGGGCAGATTTTTTTCTAAAGCTTGACTTTGAAAATTGCTTTCAAACAGAACAAAACCTCTAACAACAGTATTCTTTCTAATTTCAGAAATTATGTTACAGAACTAGTTTAAGTAACAAACAAGAACTTCCTCCCGTTTTCTTATTAGATGGATATATCACATGCAAAAACATTCCTTATGGACACTTTGATTTCATGAGGTATTCACTTACAAACTGCCCAGGCATGGCAGTGATAGCCAATGAATGCTTTTTCCGGGGTTTCCTGGACAAAGGGAATCATGATGGAATGAACTGGTGAAACTCAGGTGTGTCCTTTGCCAGTAGGCGACAAAGAGAATTCTTAAGATTTACTCTGAAATTAATAGATACTCTTTAGCCCTCAGATTTTGATCTCATCTTTTGCGACAGCTAATATAGGTAGAAGGTGAATTAGATAACCTACCTTCTGACTGTCACATCTCTGGCCCAGTTGAAATAGTCAGACTGGGGTTCAGCATGGCTCTCATCTGTCAGGCACGACACCAGACTTGCTTGTTAAAAGTCAAGAATTTATGTAGGATACATGACATATCTGAATTAGAAATTCCAAAGGCTAGTTTGTTTAATTCCACTTAAATCTTTGCATTTTCTTCCATTATAGATGAATTTGTGGAGTTTTACTGACTCTCAGAACAAGCTCTTGTGTAAGTCTTCTAATACTGCCTGGTGGTGGTTAATCAAAAATAAGGTAACAATAGTTTTTCTAGAAATTAAAGATCGAGAACCAGATAAATCACAGATATTTGTTCAGATGTGCTGTTCACAGGTATGCACAAAAATATACATCAAATCTTGAAGCTGTATTGATGTAAGTTCTTGCAGTCCACTGCTCAGATTCTCTGATAACTAAGTATGCATTGTTGGGGCAAATATATGGAGAACTGGAGAAGGCTGTGGGGTCTTGAGGTTGGGTTTTGATGTCTGATGTTGTGTGAACTCTGATTATAGGCTAGTGTTTCAGCCCCAGTCTGTCTCTAATTTTATACCTGCTCTGTGTGTATGTACTATGGAGCGCTCTTTCTATTAAAAGACGTCATGTGAGGTACATATTGCTTAGCAGTCATCCAAACTGTGCCAGTGGGTTTCTTTTATCTAAATCAACAGCATGTGTGGATGCTTGTTGCAGATTTCAAGTACACCAGGCCAATGATTCACACAAGGCAAAAGCCTGTTTGTTGAAAAGAAATCTATGGCTGTGGCAATTACAATGTAGCTGAACTGTTCTAATAGTGAAGTGTCTTTGATTCTATGTAATAAAAACCATGCAGCCTCTTAGAAATATTTATTAAAATGTTTTAAAATGTATTATAACTATTGATTTGTGGATGGGCAGAATGAGAAAAGCAGAAACGTTATACAAAGTTCAGAAGAATGCCAGCTTCTTTGAAGTTGAATTTTAACTTCTGCAGTTACCTTTCCAAACTCCACTGCCACCCTCAGTCGATTTAGTTCAGATGCTCAGGGTTACAACCACCCTTCTCTGTCCTTACCCATTAAAGGGCAGCACTTAATAGAAGTCATTGAGGCACTTTTTGTGTCCAATGGAGAGAGAAAGACACTACTAGAAGATAGTGTCTTTTCACTGTGAAGGGGTAGGTGATTTTCTCAGTGTAGGTGTTTCACTTTCACACATCTGGCATTAGTGCCTGTAGCAGGCGGCTCAGTTGGCCTCTGCCAAAGCAGACAGAGCCAGGCACCCACAACCTGTGTCATGCTTTTCACCTCTACAGAAAAGGTTTCAAACTATATTCATAGGTTTCATAATGTGAGGACAGCACCTCCAGTTTACTCAGATGGATGAATGTATACCCAAATTTAATTCAAGCTAAATCAGTGTTTTCAGTCTTCATTTTGAAAATAAAATGCTTCATCTTAAAAATAACAAAAATAAAGGTGTTATTATTTCCTGGATTATTTTTTCCTTTAATAAAAATGTTTGTCAAATTTTACATTGGCCACTAGCAATTTCAGTCAGATTAAATTCTGTGCAAAAATTACTTCTTCTTAGAAAGTATAGTTCAGATCTGTTGAAACATTCCAATGACTGGAAATTATCATCCATTAAAATTAAAAAGGACGTTAAAAAAGGTTTGAATGCCTTTATGAAGAATTTACAGGAAGTTTGTAGTGAAGTATAATCCTGATTTTGCAAGGATTATATCTTTGCCCAAGTTAATTTAATGAGAACTTCCAGCAATAAACATGGGAAACAGCATTCATCTTTTGCCAGAGCAATATCAGAAAAGATTCTTTTGTTAATGTCTCTGTGAACTTAATTTATTATACCTCTAAATTTTAGGAGAAGCAGTTCTATGCATGTGGTTTAATTGTTCTGTATGGCAAAATTGACTCTTCAGTAATATAGTTTTAGTGAGTGTGGCATAAAAGATCTGTCTGCAATGCTTATTTTTGCCTTAGTTTTTTATTTATTACTTATTTTATTATTATTCAAAATAATTTTATAAAAAATGTTAGTAGATTTTTTTATCATATTATTTGGAAGCAATACTCCATACTGAATAATCCTAGCTAGATCCCTTAGTCTGTAGTCACTATATAGTGTTTACAGAGTAATTCAACAGTGCATATGGTTTTATAGGTCTAGGATTCTGCAAATACATTATTTTAATAGAATGAAATGTTTCTTACAACCCCCTTCTAATCCTGATTATACTTGGTACATATTTTTTTTACAACATGGAGTGGCTTGTATAACAGAATCAAGCATTCTCCCAAGTCTAATTTGCTTTGAAACATTTTTCTGCACCTTCTTTCAACGTGTGTATGTTATTGCTTATTAATACAAATACTGGGAGTTATTTTGTATTTCAGCAGGTTTAATAATAATTATTAAATTAAGCTATGCATGCTTCAGAGCAGAGCATCTTGTGTTCAGAGCACAGTTTTAAATTATAACGGTAGTGAAAATAGTATCACTCTATACACTGAAACCTAATGTTTTTACATTATCATTATACACTAGGATCTTACTATGAATAGATGTAATCTATGCTTTTTCTGACATTTTTTGATTATTATTTTTTTTTTACTGAAATGAGAGAAAACTCAGGTTAAAGTGGTCAAAATCAAGGTGGCTTTAATGGCTTTTTTCCCAGTCTGTCCTCCATGTGGTTTCCATCTAAATGAGAGCTTCATCTGAACTGATAATTTTGACAAGTTTCCTTCCCCTCTGCAGCAGGACCTAGGAGGCAAGAGTATGAAAATGGTTAGAAAAGTCTCTGGAAGATTACTGCTGGCATGGTTTTCTTGATTTCAAGGGAATTGTCCAATGTTTTCATACCACCAAGTTTATGTGTGAATAATATCTGGAGCATTTTTCAATTGCAAACTTGCATATAGTGATACAAAAGCAAATCCAGAAATTACTATTTTAAAGAAATATGTATTACTTTGATAAAATAATTAATATGATCTGAACACATGAAATGATGGTATTGTATTTAAAAAAGAAATTAAATAGACATTGTGGTGAGGAAGGAAAAGAAGTTTGAGCACAACCCTCTGTTGTAATGGTTACTAATATCCTCATGATTTAAAGAACTAATTCACATTATAATTTAACTTCTGTGATTGAATACCTATGGGCAGTAAAATGTGGTGACCCTCACTGTGAAATGCATCACCACAAGCTCTGACAGATTAAGTGCTCACATTATATCTGGTATCTTCACTGGATCATGACAGATCACTGTGCTTTGGAAGTGCTTATTTAATGACACTATTTACAGCTCACTAAGGGGAGCAGAGGAAGGGACAAAGGGCTCTTATGGAGTGTGCTGCTGCCAAGTGAGTAATGCTGTGAAAATGTGGGCTCTTCTGGAACTACATCATCATGGGTGTTTGTAGAATTGTCACTATCCATCAGTTAACAAACCAATGTTTCTGGTTCACTGAACACCGGTAAATGACACACATTATGAGTCAATTCTGTATCTTGAGAGAAAGGTGTTTGTGTTGTTTAGTGTCACTGGACAGTGTCCTGTATGTTTGCTGGCCTTTTAACTAATAAAAAAATTAAGTCGTGTTAATGCCACACAAAAAATACAACAAGTTTTTTGTAAAGAGCAAACTGAGGTGAAGCACTCAAGCTTTATTTCCATGTGGTGGCATGTTTTGGTTGCTCCAAACATCCACAGACTGCATGCCATTGATTTCATAAGAGTGGCACTTTTAAGTAACTAGTTGTGAAAACAGTGGCAGTTTCACTTGAAAGCACAGTAAATATCTCAATTCTAAATTTGCAGTGAATTGAAAAACATTACATGGAAAACTTTCTGTTACCTTGAATGCAGGTTTAGTTTTAGAAAGTCCTTTTAAAAACTTTATCCTTCTGCAAAAGAGATTCTGTGTAGCTGTAATGCAAAAACTGTAATGATTTAATTACTGAATTCTCAGGGGTAGTAAAGGTTTCTACCTTTTGATCCTTTCCTAATCCTGAAGATGTTGACCAATATGCCTGGCTTATGCAGGGAAAATTACTGTGGCTGTTGTAAAGGTGGTTCCCCTTGTGATCTTCAACTCATTTTTTGGCTTCAACTTGAAGTCCAGAGGGAAAAGCCCTTGTTTAAAAGGGAGGCAGTTGATAGGATTAATGGAAAAAGTGGGAGATGGTGCAACACTTCCCACTGGGTTGTAGCATGTCTTTTTCACTATGTTTTTACCCCCTTGAATTTTCCTTCAAGGATCATAAGCATTCGCAGAAGCTTTTTTTATTCACTGGGCCTTGGCTCTGTTACCTACTGATATCAGTTCCTCCAGTCTCCAGGTTGCTGAGACAGACCTGACAAGATGTTGCCAATGTTATAATGATCTCTTCTGCCTGAACAAAACTGTTTCATTAGCAGGGCTTAATGTTCTCAGTGATTTACCTTCCCAGACCATGACTGCTACTGGATATCCTAGGATAAGGTGATCATCTTACATCCAAAGGCAGCTTTCCTTCATCTCATGTTCCAGATATATATCAGAAGAGATCATATTCTTCAACAGTTCAGATGGTAGTGCTAATAAAAATTTGCATTGCTAGGAGGAAGAGATTGTAACTTCATAAGAGCACATCAATTTTACCCTCTTATTGCATAGGTAACAGTTTTGTTCTGATCTCTCTTTTTTAAACAGTTGGTACTTTCATTAAATTTGTAAGAACACTGCTCATTCCTCTGAAAGGCTAATTGATACATACTTCTCTTGCCTTCAAAGGCTTAACAAGAATTTTTCCACCACTACTACAGCTGCCTCCCCATTCTGGTTTGCTTCTTGCCATACTGAACCATCTGAACTGCTAACAATGGGTTTGCTGCCATACGCTTATGTGAGTATATGTTACATAGTGGTACTAAAACCTACTAGAACTGTGGAGATGCTCATCACAGAACCTCCCTCTAAAGTAATTTTAGAGGATTATTTTACGCCATAATTCAAGCCCTTAAGCCTGTATAATTTCATATTCTACTTAAAGAAAGTAATCCAATTCCAGAAATGTATCTTAAGCTACTTTCTAACTACAATTTTTTTGAAATGGGCTTTATTATTTCCTTGAAGGATAAAAAGTCACCAGTATGAAGTCTTTCTAGTCAGATAGCAGGCTGAGTTGAAGTTTGTAATAATGTAGTAATTTAGCATCCCCATCTATTACATTCACTGTAATTAAAGTCAATTAAAGAGTTTTGACCCTCTTTTTATCTGTTAAGGCCCATTTTTACCATGACATAAAAATTAGTGCTCTCTGAAATACAAAATGTTAGTATTTAATTCTTGCATCCTATTACAGTTCAAAGAAAGTAGTATTATGGCTTCACCATGAAGTCTGGTAGCTCTACACCTGTATGCTGAGCATCCTGGGGAAATGTTCCTATCCCTGAAGATGCTTCAAGCTCAGTGCTCCTGCCCCCTCCTAATGTCTGTGAAGTGTTTAGAACACATTTTGTTGAAATTAATTGAAAACACAAAATCAAAAAGAACTGAAAATATTAAAAGATTTATGAGTACTGGTGACTGATCAGAGCACACAAAGCCTTAGAAGCCTCCCATCTTATCTTACAGATGAGTCTCTTTTGATCTTCTTTCTCTCAATATTTTACATGGTTTTCTTGTTCTGTTATAATAGTTCTGTTAATATTGTAGCAGAATGAAAGAATCAGTCAAAGTCCACCCATGAGGTGGCAACTTGCAGAAGTTTTATTTTATATAGAACTGTAATTTTTTTAAGTCTCTGAAACAATTCACTTTTACTAAGTTGAGTGATTTGTATAGGCTTAGAGAATCAAACCTTACACAGTGTTTTGGTAAAGAACAGTTTGCAGCACTATCTCTTCAGGTATTTATTTTTATGCATAAATGAAAAGATAGAGGTTGAAAATATATCCAATTTAAGAAAAATATTACTATCCAGTTCAGGAAACTAGCTTCTAAATTTAATGTTGCTTATAATTTGGACAGTTAAAAAAATAGACTGAAAACAACTACTTATTAAAATATTATAAATGAATGCAGTAATTTTATCACTGCTGCACAAAAACATAGGACGGAAATTTATTTGCATAGAGCAAAGCAGTGCATTTAATAATGAAAATATTAGCATCCCTTGCCCCATACTTTCTTGTATTTCAACTTAAGATAAAGAAAATTCAAGTTCTTGTATAATTTTTGACAACATGCTGGGTATAGGCATTAATTTTAGAAATTTTTATTTTAATATGAAAAGATCATGGGCTTGCATAAGAAGTGTGTATCTGATCTTAGTAATCCATTTAACACAATAAGTGTGGATTGTAATCGTCAGACTTAATTTCTTAAGGAACATTTAGATAGATGTGAAGGGAATATGAGATTGAAAGCTTTCAGAGACACGAGTGTTTCCTCTTTTGCCAAAAGCAATAGAAACTTCTCAGAATAAGACTCAGAACAAGTATGGCAGTTTGCATACTATGTCCCTCTTTGTTTTTGTAGAAAATTTTCACCTTTAAATTTTCTGTGTGTTCATAAACACAGTTCCCGTATGTTAACTTATGATCAGTACTGAGAAAAAGATCTTATAAAAGGTATTCCTAGAGCAGAAGTAGAAAGCTGCAATTAGGGATAAACTTTATGCTTTACTGACTGGGAAGCAGTGCCTGCCTTTATCCTACAATAAACCTTGTTTGGTCTCTGTTCCTCTTATTAACATTTTGCAACTTGTGGAATGGCACTCATGAAGAAGTACACTATGTGCTATGTGGACATAGGACCTCAAACTGTCCCCAGACAAGTTAGAATCTGAATGGCTGCACCTACATTAGCATTTCAGCTTGAGTAAGGGGTGTGTGCTCAAAGGAAATTTCCTGATTATCCCCACTTCTGTGCTTCCACCACAGAGCAAGTTTCAGGGACACCCTGAGGACTGTGGAGAACTAGTTGCCTTCATGGTGATATATACGAGTTGACTGTACTGCTCCTTTTGTCAAGTGGAGTTGGTACATCATAGAAATTGTCTTCTGAATGCTTAGGAGATCTGTGTCACTTATCCTAGGGGAAGCTGGTAGGGAACACGTTCACAGTTTGCTGATGTGTGATCTACCTTCCATAGTGTCTGACTGATATTAAACTGTTGCTTAGCACCTACAGCCTTCATAGGAAGAAGTGAGAAAAGTTCCCTGAGGATCTGGGGCTCCAGCAGACAGGCTGGGCAAAATCTTCTGATATACTTTGGAAACTCAGCAGCTGGGAAACATGCTGAAGAAGTTTTATTTTGGAAAGAGGATTTTAATTAATTGCACAATTACAGTGTTGTCATGAAACAGCTGAAGAGTACTCTTGAGCCTTGCCAGGTTTCCAAAGAACAAGCCTCAGAAGCAGTTTTTGTTAAATACCCTAGGAAATGCTGTAGTAATAGAAACTTTAGCTTTTAGCTTAAAATACACAAGAGATGTCTTGATTTGTGAGTTTAGCTCTCCCTGCTTGTGTGTGCAAGAACTTCAAAATGTAGTGATCCTGTGCTATTCCTAAAGGGGAGTGGGGATGGGGTGGGAAACCACCTTCCCACACATAAAAGCATCACCTATTTTTTTTCTACGAGCTTAGATGTGCATTTAGCATCTTGTAAAGGTCCAATATATAAAGTGATTATGCAGTCACCTAAATGGCTACGTAATTATAGTTCATTTTGAATGTGCCATATAATAGTGCTTTAGAATCTAAGCTTTCATTGCAAAAGTAATTAAGCCTCTAGCCCTTCTGGTTATAAAGATAACCTTCAAAATGTCAAATGAACTTAAGCAGATGAGTTGATGTCTGTCTGCCGGTGCAGACGGCTTGAAACAGTAGCTTGAAGAAACTGATACTATGTGCTGCCCACTTCATTTCAATCGGTGCTGTTTCTGAAGGAAGCCTAACACAAGCACTGTTGTTAACTATTTCACAGTTGATAGGTTTATCAGAAACTGCCAACCAAAGAACTTCACTGCTGACCTTTTAAGAGATGATTAAAAGAAAATTAAATATAAAGTTCCATTTGTACCACTTATTTTGTTAAGCTTATCCATGGTAGGGAAGAAATGTGAATTAATTTGTTTTCTATGAATTTAATTTCATTCTCCTCATGCTCAAAATGTGGAAGGAGAGTGCTGATACAACCTTCCTCACCCCCTTGACAAAAATATCAAATAGTGAATAATCAGCTCTGTTGTTTCTCATCCAACTGCCAAAACTCCTTCTCATCAACATGTTCTGTGACACAGTTGATGTAAAGATTTCAGTTTATCTGGAATAAATGCTCTCCTCTTTCCTTTTGGCATCCAATTGAGTTATTTATTCATCAATGAAACACATAAAGTTGATGGATGTAGGAAAAAAAAAGCTGTAAAAATGTATCTGTTAAAGAAGAGGGCATATATTTAGGCAGAAAGTATAAAACTAAAAAAGTTGTTCTGGGAATTACTACAGTGTAATTCTACAGTGTAGAGTGAAGTTACTTTAATACAATATATCTGGAGATTGTTTGTAGTCAGATTTGTATATTTAAGTGTACTATACCTTTAAATGAAAAATACTGTATTATTTCTTGTCACAGTGCTTGGAGAGAAGGTCCAGGTTAAGATTCTACTTGCAGCCTGCATGGCAGTTTTTACAGGATGCTGGCTGGGAAGTGTTCAAGCAGGATGCGCTGCTGGGTCATGTTTTCTGGGAAATTGAGCAGAAGCACTGAAGATAGGGAAAGCTTCTGCTTAACACTACTGCTTTGGAAGCCTAGTGGGGACTCATGAGAACTATTCATCTGTTTCATGACAATACTTTAATCTTGCAATTAATTAAAATCTTTTCCCAGTATACAAACCTTCCTTCATTACATGCCATGCATGGAGAAGAACAAGAATTGGCAAAGAATCGTACAGCTTTGTGACAGTATTCCAAACAATGCAGTATTGATTATTTAGATCAGCGTAGGGCTAAGCTTTCAAGTAATGCAGTGCTTAAATGAGAAGGGGGATTCACCCTTGGGAAATCCCCAGATCAGAATTCTAAGTCTGCATTTTTATCCCGACAGTTTTAGGACTGAATATTCTATCAGTTTCATGAGACTCTATGGGGTGGGTTACAAAAACTACTGTAGTAATAAAAACGTTCCTACTGTTTTTTACATGCCATTGTATGCTTTTTGAGCTATGCAACATATTCTTTTCAGTGCAGTGTACCCAGTTTAGCTGAGCTAAATTTGAGTTTTTCCTTCAATAACAGAAGAAATGCTGATACAATAGCTTAGTAACAGACTGGTGCAGGCTTCTTTAGACTTTTTGTCTGTTTAATTTTAGGAAAGGTAAATTTCTAATCCTTTCCTATGTTTATATAGAGGCTTTGAGTGAAAATAAGGCTGCTCAAATATTCAAAAGCTCACTTTTACTACCTGTCAAGAATGCAATTCTCCTTGATTTCATTTTTAGTGTCAGTGCTACTGGTAATTCTAATGTCAGGAAGAGATGTATTCCCTAGCACTATGCATTAAATGCACATGAACTTCACTATGGAAAAAACAGAGATGTAATAGAAAATCCTGAAGCACTAGATTACAGTATGATAAGTTATGTTGTATTATCATTTCAGGAGTTTCTTCTAGTGCTGGTAAAACTTCATTTTCAAATAGAGACACAATCAAGGGGATGCATGTCTCCTTTTCTATATTACATTTCCATGACATTATATCATTTCACTCAATTGAAACCTCAAATGAACAAATAATTTTTAGTCAGTGTGTGTTAGGGAATAGTTATATTTCCCATAGGAACTCTGTGAACATGGAAACACTTTGACATATATTATCAGTATTAGTCAGACACTGAGAGTGATTAATGCTGAATTTGGGGCATTTTCTTCCTCAGAGCTTAAGGCAAGGCCAGATATGGTTGAGTCTAGGGGGGATGCTGTGGAATGGCACAGTTGCTCATGTCACATTGTGAGAGGTGGGCATGACATCTGAATGTGTCTGCAGGGGGAACGTTGCAAAGCAGGTCTGTACCTTCTTAACAGCGTTTGAATTTTCCCCAGGTGAGCTCCCCTTTTGCTGTCTACAATATTGAAATGAGACTGTATAAGGGATTAAGAAGAATCCCATGGATGTCTATGTCTTAGGTTACACAATGCTGTCACTCTACTATTCATAGTGAAATTGTCTTTTATTCAATCATTTAACCTCTGCCTGCTTCGTTTCTCGCCACTGAATGATCAGAATTCTTGCTTTGCTGTGTGAAGTACTGTGCTGTCTGTGGCCATAAAGCACTTCACAAATGTTTTCTCTAGAGACACTCTCATTTGTGTAAGAAACATATATTTGGGCAGCATGTAGGGACTGCTGAGAAGGCAAAGTAGTGAAATGGGAGAAGTGCAGAGAAAAAGAAAACAAAAAATGAGATTGCTAGAACTTGTAAGTTACTGTGGAGTTCATCAGTGACTGAATTGTTCCATCTCTAAACCAATGTTACATTGCTGAAATACAATTTTGTTAGATTATTCTTGACCCACATGACACTTTCAGTGTTTTCCAGTTTGCTAGATCAGACTTCACAGTTTAATATGTTTTTCAGGTACTTTGATATGTTTTGCTTCATTGAATCAACTCCAGCAGTTTTCACTTTTTCCCTCTCAACTTTCTCTGAAGTATAATAAATACTGCTCGCCAGCAATAAAGAGTATATACTTGGGGGATAAAAATATGTAAAATAATTTCTACCATAATTTCATTTATCACTTATGCTATATCTTAGAATATATTACACCATTAGAGCACTTTGCAAGCTCTAAAGTGGAAGAACAGAAAGGGAAAACCCACACTTCACAGACTGGAAGATTGGGTGGGGTTAAGTGATTTGCTGAAGATCTCTGTTCTTCATCCTGTTTTTCTATATATCAGGAAGTTTTTATCTTTCTTTTCTCTTTAGCAGTCCATTAGAGTGTTCTTTTATATTACACAACACCAAAACTTCCAATTGTTTCTCTGGATTAGCTATGTTTTCTCTTCCTTAGTTTCATCTCAAACATGAACTAACTCTTAGTATTTTTTACAACATAAACCTAATTCTTTGAGCAGGTTTTTTTTTTTCCTGTGGATACTTAGCTCAAAAATAATATTCCTCCCAGTCACTTCAACAATAGAAACAGAGTACAAAAAAAACCTGATCACAGTGCATTTATCAATAAGTTCCTGAGTACTGTACTGTAAACATATGTGCTTTGTTTGAGGGATAAAAAATAAGTGAGCTTTATAATATATAAGCATGTTAATGATGGTATATAATCTGAGTATTATCCATTTTTATTTTTCCAACAAAAATCTTCTACTTTCCATTGCTTGTTGTTGTGTTTGTAAACTTAATTCCTTCATGTAAGTCTTATTTTCATGTGAACAGCCAAAAAATGCTTGCATGATGTGGGATTTTTTTACTAACTCATAAATGCCTTATAGTCATCCTTGAAAGCTTCATGCTGCACTAATGGATATTGCCATGATTTGTATCTGATAGGAGTTTATGTTGTAAGAGAAAGAAAAAAACAAAACCAAAACATCAATGCAGAAACAACTGCCTACCTGTATTCATTCAGGGGAAGCTTAGAGAACAAAGGAAAAAAAATCCCAATAAACAAGTTAGCTTGTGTTTTACAGATTAGTATCCCTTTTCTTCCTGGAACAGTGTGTAAGGTTGTCATGTACTCTGCATCCAGCCTGAAGAGTAAGTAGACAGAACAGAGTTTTCAGATGAACCCACAGAAGGTGACAGCAGTCACTGTAGACAGCCAGGACCATGAGGTGGAGCTGGAGATAGTACAGGAGGAGTTTCTGAAAACAATGTGTAAGTATGGGCTAAAAGCTGCAAGGAACAGAAGCCAAATTTACAGACTGCTTTTCTCACTGTCAAATCTTTAATAACTTCAGCTTGGTTGTGTTGAGAAATCACCAGGAAATGGCATGCAGCACTGCCTGTGGCATAGAAGGTTATTTAATCTGAATTTTAGATGCTATCACAATTGTGTCTGTTGGAAAGCAAGGGTATCTCTGAGTAGTGTGCAGATGAGGAAGGCAGAGTTAATGTTAGAAGGCCATATGGGACATTGCCCATAAATACAGTTAAGTGAATTTGTCTCCTCAGCAGGTATTAAATTATAGAAAGGAAAATTAAACTAGAGTCTTAGGGAAATAAAGCTAGTATTAAATCTGACCCAAATTCCAAATGAGAGAAATTAAAAAAGCTTTTTAATAACACTTTTCAAATTAATATATAGATTTTTCTTTCCAAAAGCATCACCTTTTCAAGACTGACATACATTAAGGGAAAAACCACCTACCATGTAAAATATCTGCTTGAAGACATTAATCGGATCTCCAGTTGTTTTAAGTAAAATAGACAATCAGGCAACAGGTGCAATTTCACATTGACTTGATAGAGCAATTCTGTCATCTCTACCTCTTTTTTTATTTGCATAGTATCCAAAATACAAAAATATTATTCTTACAGATCTACTCACACCTGCACAGAGAGCTAAGATCCTGGCTGTTGGAAAAAAGTTTGTGGCCAAACGGAGTTATGTTTCCATTTCCTTCTCACTTCCATGCCCTGCTTTGCTCAGAAGTGGTGTTTTTTTTAAAATCCTGAAGTCTTGTAAGGGTGAAATTTCCTATGCAATAAGTGGAGTGAATTTTTAAATACCTACCCTTACATTACTGCAAATTTTACTTTTGTGGATTAATGGGGTTCAACCATTTCAGGTTACTCAGACAAAAAAACCGAAATCGAACAGTTTAATCCTAACTCTCTTCTATGGAATCACTGTGGTAGGTAATCTGGGGTCCAATAGACCCTCCCATTCCATGGACCTCAATTGCCTTGCTCACATGCATATCATGGCACTGCCCAAATGTTCCAATCAGAGAGAGGAGCATTGCAGGACAGTGTCCTGCAGACTTGAGTTTTCACCTCAAGAACACACAGCGTGGGTTTTAGAGCCCACAGCTGGCAAAAACCAGGTAGAGTTAAAAATGCAATTTTAGGATCAAGGCTAACTTAATATAAATATAATAAAGAAACATAAAAAACAGTAAGAACAAATTAGGAAAGTGAGAATAAGGACATAACAGGAATATGAACCTGTACAGATAACATATTGCATAATTTAAGGGGTATGTTATCAAAAGGCAGCATGCTTTTACTTTCCAGTAAATTTCTTTCAACTACTCATGAGTAAAAAAGAAGCACTTATACATTTTTCATTTTTTTCTTAGTTTCTTTTCCTATGTGCATAGTAATTTATTTAATCTCAATTTCCTTTATTTTGACACTTTCTATTATTTATCTCTTTGATGGTGGTGCACATGAGGGATTATGACATTGCTACAGTACTAACCTTTGTTTATTATCCTTATGCTTTTTGTGACTTGGAGCTGGGACACTTTCTCAGTAAAGTCTGATTATTTGTCCATAACTTATGGAGCCTGTGAACTGAGCTCTACATGAATGAAGTACAGCCCATAAGTATTGACTTTCAGATGCACTATTTATTAATTTGTTTTTTTCCTTAATTTTAAGACAAGAAGAAAGAGAGTCAGAGCAGGAGCATTTCTGTTGCCCTATTTTTTTCTTCTCCCTCAAAAAAACCCCAAACCAACAGTGAGCTGCCCAACTATAATTAAATTAATGATTCAGAAAACTACAATACATAATTGTCCGTAGTAATAGTCCATTGCAATAAAATAGAAGTATTGCAAAGAAATAACAGGACATCCTGCCAAGATATTGCACATTATCATTATTGAGGAATCTCAGAAACTTGGTTTATTTAATCTTCCATGGGCTAAATCCAGTCACTTCCTTGTTGAACAAAAATATGTGTTTCTAAAATCAATAGAAAGTTCTGCTTAAAAGAAACAAAAAGATTTCTCTATGAGTAGCCATCAGAGTCTACATCAGCAAAAGATGGCATTTTACTTCTGTCTCTGAATTTCTTGACTTCATTTATCAGAAGATCCTTAAAATAATGGATTGTAGCTCTTTGCAGCAGAAAGCTCCCTCCATTTCCATGGGCTTCTACTGCATATGTGTATTCTAGTAATCCATAACTGTAAGTATTCACTTGTGGGCCATTATATTGTTTGCTGTTCCTCACAAATGTCATAAATGGTCACACATTTTGATAGGCTTAAGTGACAAAAAAGTATTTTTGTAGGGTACGGTACAGCGACATCATTGTAATTAAACTTGTCTAAGATTAGGCCAAAGGCAGCAGAGGATTTATGTCTTGTGTTTTGCATTCGCTTTCCAAGTTATTTTATTAACACAGGGTGTCTTCAATTATGCAGAACTGCAAACTGCATTATTGATATTCTATAAACATTAACTACTAGTGTCTCTAATGAAGCAGGAAGAAAACAACACTTTCTTGTTATTTGTCAGGCTTGCAAAGCACTAAGGATTGAAGACGTTATCATTACATTGCATAAAATACAAGGGATCTGAGGCATCCAGTCTACTGGCTCAGTATTTATGCTTAGCAATACATGTATTCACACACACAGACACATGAACACACCAGTATCTCCTTCTCCACATTTATACGTACACATATGTGTGTATATAAACACTCATTATATACATATAGTGGTTTCTAAGACTGATGTCCTAACTTTCAAAATATCTAGTTGTGCTTATTTTCATTTATATTGCCATAATATATGGAGACCAACAGCATAGGAACCCAGTTTTTAAAAGGTTCTGTGAAATACTTATGGAAAAAGAAATGTACACCAGAGAGAAATGTATGTCAGAGAGTTCATACCTAACTAGTATGATAGCATAGTCATAATTATTTTTTTTAAAACAAAAGATTCTGCAGTACTAAGGAACTCTATCAGAATCCTGTGGTCAGTGTCTCTCCCGAATATTTATATTTGTACCTTAAGATGTGAAATTTTCATCCAGCTTCTAAAAACTTTGAAAAAACCAGACTGCTATATACGCAAACTGATCACAGATAGACACTTTTTGCTAAATGAGTAATAATGTGTTTTGAAAGTTATATACAGGTTGTTATCTCTGGAAGAAATACACTTTGGGCCTTATTGTAATTGGCTTTATGTTGTGCCAATGAGAAGATAAAAATATTGCAGAACACAGGAGGTGGAAATTTATAACGAGTTTGACTAATGAGAAGAAAATTAACCTGCATGACTTCATCTTTGTTCATTTCCCAATGCAAAGGACAAGGGCGATTCCTAGGTTTGTATATAAACGTATCACTGATACCACTGGATCCTACCTCTGTGGGTCAGTTCTGGCTCTGTGAATAAAATAACTTTCTTTCTGAACCTGTTGTAACCTGTGTTACAATCCTCAGTGTAAGTGATGAGGGGTAATTGCTGAATCTTACTGTCAGAGTAACAGCAAGTGTCCAGCATAAGCTCCTGCTTGATCATCAGCCAGCAGTGGAGGTGAGATGAGGAATATATTTACATAGAAAGAGCTATAAAGCTATGGATAGAAAAGAGATTTTTTGAGATGAATTACAATATCGCAGAAGAATGAACTTACATAAACAAGCCATGATCAGGTGGAAAGTAAGAAGTTTTTAACAATCAGATGTGTAAGAAATAGGCTAAAGTACAGCAGGGAAGGTAAGAAATCTGAACTGCTTTATAGAAGGAGCAAGAAAGGAATTTAACAGAATGGACTGGATGATGTGACTATAGGCAGATAGATCTAGGAGTTTTCTTTGCCGTGGTGCAAAGAGTACCTGGCACATGGGCTTGGGTGGGTTTTTTGTGCTTGTTTGGTTGTGGGGTTTTTGTTTGTTTGTTTTTATTTGGTTTTATTTTTGTTTTCTGTTAATAAGTGGTTTTGGACTTAAGGATAATGAAAATGGGAACTGTATTTAAGAGGAGAGCAAGCAGAACATGTTGGTTGCACAAGCATGCTAAAGACGCTGGTGAAACAGGAGAAATTTCCCAGTTCTATAAAACATACTATTAAGAAATAAGATTTAAGTAGGAATTTGGTTCATTGAAAATGGCAGTCATATAATAGCTGAATGTCATCTTGTAGCTGAATGAAATCTTTTCATTGGAATGGGCAGAGATGATGAAGCTTTTTTCTAAGCATTTCTTCATGGTGATGAATTTTGTTCAGTTGTGATGGTTGCCCACAAGTACTTTATTTATAGAGTTAAATTTATCTAGAATACTGTTTGATTACTAACACAAAATACTTCAGGCTTTAAACTGATATTATGCATAATGATAACTATGAGAATTTTTAAGAAGTAAAATGAGAATGTAAAAAAAAAGCGCTAAAGATAGCTTGGTTGCCTATATTAAGAAAATAAAGAAAACTAATGCAGTTTAAAAGAATAATTTACATTTAAGCTCAATTTTCTTGGAAGTATTTTTAAAAAGGTAGTTATAACAACAGAACAGAACAATATCTTGTTACATATGTGCTAACGTTAGTGTGATCATGTTGTTTAGCTAATGTGGCACATATTAAGACCATATAGCAGAGGCTTATTAGCTGCCTTCATACTCAGCTTCTGATTAAAACTCAGTCACAGTCAGAAAACTATATATCTTTGAAGAAGAATCACCCTAAGAACTGTTACTAAGCAATGGAGAAAATTTGGATGAGGATCAAGCTCATTTAGTGGCCTCAAATTCTTAGAAAAAGCTAGAGAAAATCTTCAGGAGGTATAGAGCTCCTTTTTCTATATAAATTAGCTTAAAAATAATGAAGTTACATCAGGTGTATTCCCCAGAAAAGAAGAAACCTGGGGAAGGTACCAATCAATTTGTTTTGAACAAACTCTGAGACAATATCTGAGGATAAATTGTTTCTTAAAATTGAAATACGCTTGCATTTTGGGCATAGCTGAAACAGTCTGACCTGCACCTGGCTCATGCAGCATTTTGACTTTATTTCCTGGTGGTGTTGAAGTTCATTTTGGAGTCTATATCTGTTGCTTTTCTTTCTTAGAACTCAAATTGCACAGGGTAAGAGTACCTGTATGATCACGGTTTGTTAAGGGTGATGTCTGTAAGGCAGAGACCAGTGTGGATGTTCAGATAATCCCTGCTGGCTTCTTATGAAGGCATCTGGAAATTAATTGCCAGTAAACTGACTGCAACTTCAAGAGTACATTCTGCTACACAGGTGTATTGAAGAGTATTTAAAGCCTTAATGAGTGTATGCTTTTATCAGAACTGAAAATCCTTACCTATAGGACTTTCTTAAAGTACAGGTTTAACAAAGATGTGGGGGTTCTTCCTCAACATTTCATGTGTCTATCAAGAATTGATGTAACCAAGTACTGGTGAAACTGAATAATGTAAGTCTTGTGTGGTACTGATGGGCTGGCTCTTCCTGTCCTGTGTCTTCCACAAAACAGGCTCCAGGAGTCAGTCTAATAATGACACAGAAATAAACTCTGTCAGTACCCACAGTTGTTTGGCCCTGGAGCTTTCAAAGAGAAACTCAGAAAGAAGCACAAATCTGGATCAAGAGCCTGCAGTCTGTCAATGAACTGCTGAGGGATGCAACATGACAACATAATCAAATCTGATGTGTCTTTGCAGTGACATACCAAGCCTGCAGAATTCAAAATGGCTTAGTTTGCTGAAAGCCATGGCCAAAACATGTTTTCTCTTAGCTGCAATTTTTTGGAAGAATTTTAAACTAATTTTTAAAACAAAATTCTTTGCTATTCAGAAAAAAAAAAATATTTCTGTGACCCAAATATTTTCAGTGGTGCAGAGCCTGAATTGAAAAAAATCCAACTCAACAGATGTCATCTTGAATTTCCTACCAGTGCCTGAATCTGTGGGAAAGAAATTACACCTATGCTGTATTAATTAAAATTCAAGTTCCCTGTTTCTGATTTTATAAGAAACTTCCAAGAAGTCAGTTAAAAGGATTTGCAGTATTACATACTTCCAGTGTAGTGTCACATACTGAATGTGTTACAGAAAAGACAGTCTGGCTAGCAAATTAAAGATAATAACAACACATCTCAAATACTCTCGTCATTATGTTTATTATATAGTCAAATTACATACACTAGTTCCTGGTTTTCTTCTTCCTTGGTCTGTTCAGTATGCTGGCTTAAAAAAACCATGTTTGACTGTATACTTCTGGTGGATTTTTTAGTCTCTTCAGGTGTACATATTGAAATGCCTTTCTCACACTTTCTAGCATTGCATTTTCATTTGGTTTTCTCTCTTTTACAAGCCTTGTAGTAAGTACTTCTTCTGTAACTGCCATATCCCAGTGTACACTTTTATGTAGACTGACTAATTGATAAATGCTGGCTTTTTATGCTACTATTTGTGTCAATTATGCCATTCATTGTTCAGCTGTATATGGTATTAACAGTACTTTCTAGAAGTTTAAAAGTAATGGCTTGCTGATTGTCCTTCAGGAAACAATGTTCACAGCAATATTTTATGTATATACAGACTTGTGTTACTGTATTAATTCAGAAATGAATTTTTCTTTTGTATCAGCAGTGTGCACATTTATTGAGCTTTCACAAGTATTTTGTTACATTCATTTAATACAGAAAAGCACAAGAACAAAATGAGCGAAAATGAAGAATGATAGTAGCTCTATTTCTAGTAAAGAAAGATGTTCTGTATATAATCATATGCAGATTTACCCATGGTAAATACCCATGCTGACATTCCTTGAAAATGACCAGAACTGTATATTTAGACCCACACCAGACATATTTCAATTACAGAATGGTATTTTTCAAAACTTCTACTTGTGTCTTCATTTTCCTCTGAATATACTAGGTTTTCATTTCTGAGACAGGAATGTCTGACTTCTGCTAATCCCACAACCTTACCGTATTCCAAGCCTGAAGCAGAACCACAAACAGATTCATTTGCTTATAGCTTGGAGGAGAGGCCCCAAGTGAATTTACTCTCTTTTACAGTTTTTCCTTTGCATTCCCAGGGAAATGTCATACAAGCTGTCTGGAATTGGTTACTGAGGGACATGGTCTTTTAAGCAATTTCTCATCAGCCTTTCTGTTCTGTAGGGAAATAAAATGGAATTTTGCTAAGCAGTGAGTCATAATTCAAGGCAGATATTTGTATGATTCTTAATAGCAAACAAATATCAAATGGTCATGAAAATCATTACCGGCTCTATGTGCTTGCATCTTTAACAAGATGGATTTTTTCCCTTCAAATTCTTATATGTAAAGTATAAATATATTTGTAAGTGTTTACAGGATCAAGACTGAGTATGATTTTATCATGTTGGTATTTCTGCACAGTTTGGTACTAGAAGGGTGCTTGGGTGCATGATTGGAGGTGCCTGTATGTGGCTGGTTTTCATCAGATATTTTTTTGTGGTTTTTTGTTTGTTTGCTTTTTATCTCAATAAAATGCTTAGTTTATCAAGATTACACTGATAATGTAAAATTACCATGTTTAAGCCTTGCTTACATACAGTAGCTGTATTGCTAAAACAGCACAGCTCTGTGAGTATATGTAACACTTCCATGAAGAAGTTTATGCAGTTGTAAATTTGTTGTAAAGTTGTTGTAAATTTTCATTTAGTAAGGTTAAAATGCATAGCAGTAACTTAGATAGATACAAGCATTTAACTGCAAGGGAGTTAATACATAATAATAATTAATAACTGCAAGGGAGAATACAGGTGCCAGTTGTGTCCATACTACAGGGTGTATGTTGGAAGGGAGCAGCACAGGAGCTGTGAGTCCAGGTACTGGAGAAAGCAGTGTTTGAGTGACAGGTAGGTGGTAATGGCAATGAGGCTCAGCCCAAATTGTTGAAAGATTGTTTTCTGTTCTGGACTGTTCTGCTACAGGTGTTTTGAAGGAGATGAGGAGATGAGACATTGCAGTTTACACTGGGAGTATAAACTTTACTCCTGTAAATTAGAGGAGAGTACAGTGGCAGAGGTTGTAAAACACACAGATAAGAAAATGAATAGCAAGTGGTGCACAAAGAAGGAGCTGGGGATAAGCAAAAGTAGAGCATGACAGGGATTTAGATCCTGGCCTAGAAATCATTAACTGTGCCTCGGGTGAAGAGTATGGGCTTTTCCTGTGAAAATGGAGGCACAGATGCCTCCTGATACGTTCAAGCCTGTGCTGGGCAAACCTATTTGGATTTTTCCTTTGGGCAGTGCCAGCTTCCTGCATCCTGCTGTGCTGAGCCCTCCTCTGCCTCTGACTCTGAGGAGGACAGTCCAGAGGCCCTGGAGTTGATCCACATGGCTGAGCCCTGTGAAGTCAGATATGTCCTGATGCTGTATTGGGGTCAGTTATCAAATTTCTCTCTGGAGGGGGAGAGAATGGTGCCTAAGCCTCTGAAAACTGGCTGTCCTTAAGCTCAAGTAAGCCAGAAGCTCATCAATATCAAGATCAGTAGTCTATAACATCACATTTAAACTCTTCTGTATGAGATTTTATAATTACAAAAATTAATAAAAATGATCTGGCAGGTTTTGAAACACAGACTCACTGCATTTAACTGAGCAATGAGGGTTTAGCACATGTATTTCTTATTTCAGTTATTTTGTTTTGTCCCTTGTCAAAAGGACCTTAATCTGTGACCAAACATACTGTTCATGTCCTTCTGCTTTCTGTCCACATAGCAGGCAGTTATTCTGTCTCAGGCAGCCTGTCTCTGCGGAAGGCAGCTGAATTCAGTGTCTTAACATAAATGCAAAAGTCCTTTCCCAGAGCTCCCTGTGGAAATGTGCACAGTAATATCACAACACGAAGTCGCCTGAAGTCACAGACATTTACAGTCACTGCCTGTGGGGACAGAGAAGGTGGCACAGGTATCCTGACAAATGCTGTACCAGCCTTTTGTCATTATCCTTTTGCGGGGCAAGTGTGGCACAAGGGATTACAGAGTCAATGGCCAGTTCCTATTTAAATACCAAATGTATTTAGAGTGAGTCCCATGATGATGGGAATCAATCACCTGCTAATGCTTTAACCAGCTCAGCCAGCACTTAGAAATAGGTACTGTGATAGAAATTATGTTTAAAATAGAAGTAATGCTTAAAATAAAATGGGAATGACAAATTAAGGAAGCATCACATAGACATGAGAGGCAATGCAGACAAATACTGAAAGATTTTAATAACTACAGGAACAGACAAGAGACACTTTTATGAGTAATCAAAGGCTTTCAGGAGTAGGATATTGTACTTTTTTAGGGGCTGCATATTTTCTGTTATGAATTGGAAGGCATTATTCATAACAAGTTATTGTGATTTTGTGATTTGTCACTAGGTGAGCTCAGGTTCTAAAGCTACTTCAGGCTGTTGTCTTCACATCCAGTGAAGCTGGCAGCTGTTTCATTTCTATGGGATTTGATCAAGTACTCATACGTTCATTAACGTTTTCTTTATGATTATATTTTCATTATATTATTGGATCCATTCAAATTGCTTTTTGCAGATACAAACAGCAATGCCATAAAGTTCTCAGTGGTCTCTGCAGCTTCCCAGTCTCACTGAAGTTTCTTTCCTCAGGGACTGAAGTGTGAGCTGCTGCTGTGAGTGTGTTACCCCTCTTAAATCCTGACTTTCACACAGGACAGTCAGGGGTACTTCTGTACCATATAGAAAATCTATTAGTTACTTGTTGGCTAACATTGTTGCTTTCCAGGCTGGTTTCTACGCAAAAACAAACTGTTACACATCTGGGTTTTTCAGAATGTGTGCTATTTTGAAAATTTGTCCAGATGGACCAGAAAAACAAGGAGCAAGTATTGAAACAATTGTTCATCAGTATCATCTGAGATGTTCTTTATTTAGCAAATGTTTGTAAGTAATAATTTTCTTTTAAAAAAGAAACTTCTCTCTGATATTTTCCAAAGAAAACAAAACCAAGCCATGCTACCTGT
Source organism: Heliangelus exortis (assembly GCF_036169615.1). Classification (NCBI taxonomy): domain Eukaryota; kingdom Metazoa; phylum Chordata; class Aves; order Apodiformes; family Trochilidae; genus Heliangelus; species Heliangelus exortis. The sequence goes on along the minus strand of NC_092429.1, from coordinate 14,078,689 downwards.
TTACAATAATTAGTTCTTATAAAGACCTAAAGTGATTCTTTCCAGAAGTACATTAACTTATTCCCCAAACCTCTCAGGATCTAGTATACAGGCATAAAATTTAAGCAATTGTGTTCTGAAAAAGCATCTCAATTTGTAAAAAATAATGACTTCCAAATTTACTATGAAAAAAATGATGTGTGGTAAATTTTATTATTCCTCAGGCATAACTTGAAATTTACAGTGTTTGAAAGCTTAAGAAAATACGTGCCATGTGTTTAAAAATGGGCTGGTTTTGTGTCTATATATAGTTCTGTATATTTGTCCCATGGCAAGAAAAATCCTTTAGGCAACAATGTTAGAATTAGTCCATATTGTATTCTAGATTCAGTATATCTCTTTATCAGAAGTAGGTTCTTAAATCTGTATTTTACCCTTCCCCAGGCTCCAGATACTGCAGCCTTAATGAGTAAATGCTGTAGCTTTCAGTTCTTACCTCTGGAACAAATAATAAGGAAACTCTCAAACAGAGGGATTGGGCTTTCTCATACATGTTATCTATTAATGTCAACATCAAGCTATAGAAAATATTTCTATAACACAGGTGAAAAGAAGATAATAATATCACGTGTTTTCAATAGTGTCTACATTCACACAGTTTAAATTTCACTTTGTGCCTCTGCCTTACGTTATCTGTTGGATCTTATCTAGGTGTTAGAAGGTGCTGAGCCCATGGGAAATTGTAAACATCATGACTTCAAATTTAGGCCATGTGATTATAGGCCTATCTATATTATATACATACTGGAGATTCAATATTCTCTTTCCCTACAGTTCTGAGGAGACAATATTTCTTGGTTTGTGAGATGGAATTGCCACTTTACAGTATTAAGGGCTTGATCCTACATAGCCACTGGCATAACTTCAGTGATGGTTAGGGCAGCCAAAGCTTCCAGTTTGACTTGGCCATGAAGAAAGCAGTGTTGGGTTATTCAGTACCACTTTTCTTCTTTTGATACCTGTGCATTTAATTTGCAGCCTACTTGATTTTAGTGTTCAGTCAGGAGCTAGACTGATTTATTTTAACAGTCATGCTTACGGATTCAGAGTATCACTGTACCTCTGCAGAAATTAATAGCAGAAACTTTTACTAAGCAGTTCACTGCCTCATAGCTAAGTGTTCTTTCAGCATGTTGATTTTAGGCATGCAAATTTGAAAGGATGAAATATTTTAACGGCTCTGTAGTTTAATTAATGGTCAAACATACTGCCCTTTGACAGGATTTCTGACTTAAATTAAACATTACCTAGGTTTATTACCTCAAGGCTCCTTAACGTTATCAAGTGTGTTGAGATTCAGTAATTCTGATGATGATTAGATAAAGTAGGATTAGCTACGAAAGTGTATATTTAACAGTACTTTGGAAGAAATCCACTTGCACTGGTACTCCTAATTTTGTACTTCGAAACACTTGACAATATAAAGGAACCTCTTAATCTAAAAGAATTGCGATCCAGTTTCAAACATATCATCATTTTGATGGATAGTCTTTAACCACACTCTGTATTGCTGAAACGGGTAAAATTGCAAGAGCCAGGGTTAATGAAACTGCATGGGTTTCAAATCTGTCAAAACGGGCTGCCTGAGAGACTGGCTTATGCCTTTGTTCTTAATGAATCCCACAACAAAAAGCATTCCTGTGGGCTTTTTTCTTTTTTTGACTAAACATGCTTAACAGTTAGTTAACATGAAAAGACCTGCCTGCTTTCTTGTGGTATTTCCTGGTAGGAGACTTTTGCACTGAAAATATGGAAGAAAAAGATACTGGGGGAAAAAAAAAAACCAAACAAAAAAAGGCATGTTCTTATGGTAGCTACAGATGTAAATAATACATGTCTTTCTCTTGGAAATTCCATAAGACAGAACTTTCTTGTGTTACAATTTGCAGTGTGAGATGTGGAGACAGAACAGGAAGATAAAGAAACTTAGAAGCTGAGAGCATGAGAAACAAAAAGCATTTTTCCTAAAGATCAGAGCAGTCTGTTTGTATATTATTAACATGATGGTTATTAGTATTAAATGTTAATAGAGAAGTAAAAATACATAGTGAAACATGCTGTTTTTCTTTTCCTCCGTGTAACTGTCAGTCTGGTTTTTCCTTATAGTGATATATATTATAGTTAACAGTCAGGTAGATTTTTTTGTAATACACAACCGAGTCTCTCTTCTAAACCTCAAAATGCACTTTTTTTTTTTTTTTTTTTTTTTTTTTTTTTTTTTTTTACCATTAGATAACTTTTGATCACATATATATTCTTGGGGAACTCCTGTATATGGCACTATCTCTCCCAGTACCCCCAAAAGAATTCTGTTCTTGCAAGGTAGGATACCAAAGCTTCTGAGAAAATTATTTTTTCACCTGTAAAACTCATAAACTACAGAGCTACTCTGCCCCATAGAAGATAAACTAGGACCTCTGGAGGACTGCTGCCAACATTTCTACTTTTCAGCTGATATTGGTCTCTAATAGTTTTTGGTTTTTTGTTTGTTTGTTTGGTTGGTTTTTTTAAGATTCAATAAAAAGATAATACTTTGGAAAAGTGCAAAGCCTCATCACTGGGAAAATGATGGATGTCTGAGCTAATTTTATCATTGCTAAGTTCCCAGAACATCTCAGTAAAGAAATGGACTGGAAAAAGTTATTAGAATAATGAAATACTGTTCTGTTAGTCAAAGTAGTGAATAAAAGTTGATCCAAGTTGTTGGAATGATTGTAAAGGTGTTGCAGTTCTTTCAATTATAATTATTTATTTGAAAGACCATCCCTTCAGGAGTCATTAAGGGAAGATGTATTGGGCTTCAGAAAAGTGTATGTTAATCTAATTTTGCTCTAATAATAATAATATTGAAAAGAGCCCTGATAAACAAAATCTACTCGTATATTTCATAGATCTTAAGAATATATTTCATAGTTGTCGTAACTAAATTAATAAAATTACTGTTATGTAAAACAGAAATAAAATACATGATCAGAAGATCACATGAGCATGAAAGAGCCCATGTTTCAGGGTTACAGTAGTGTCAAACAGGAATGCATTCATTCACCTTTACTACTTGGCATGGCCCTCAAGTTTATTGCAAGAGAAAGAGCAAGTAGATAAATTAAAACCAGACACGGAAAGTCTCAGCAAAAGTGCAATGAAAGATCTGGATTATGTTGGTAGTTGACAGCTCATGTGAGATCATGGCACGAATGCCACTGGGCAGCTGGAGGAGCTTGAAGGGACACATGGCAGAGTTCCTCCATCTAGCAGTGCTTGTTGAGAAAGTTGGTACAGGACTTCAATGTAGTCCACATGCAAGGAGGAACAAGATAAAAAACATGACAAAGGTTTTTTTGTGTCCTACCCAACTTTTCATTGAAGAAGACACATTTGGTTCATTTCTGCACCTAAAATCAGTTGCTTAGCTGACCTGTTGTTAGTCACTGGTAGATACAAACTCTCAAAGCAAAATTCTGTCAGAGGCAGCAAGGACTAGAAGCTGTTTAGATGCAATAAAAGAATGCTGTGGCTGAACACCATGTTTCTAAGACTGAACAAGAGAATGGGGAGTATCCTATTGTATAGTTAAGCCCTGTTGATTGCATTTGTTTCAGTGCCAGTAATTTGTTTTCCTTTTTTTTCTTCTTTGTGTTTACTGTTTTTGATTCAGAGCTCATCCTGTTTAAGTACAAGTATTACCTGCATGATCCAAATTAAATTCCTAAACTAAGAAAGAAATAAAGAAAAAAAAAAAGACAAAAAAAGACTTGCTTTCCTGTGCAGTTAAGACTGTACTTTCATTAACTTCATGGCAAACTGTGCTTTTTACACCAGCTACCTTCGTCATCGTCCAGTCAGTGTTTCTCTGCATATTCAGATATTCTCAGAAAATGCAGGAAATACTTGCTACATGCTGCTGGCAACACCAGGAGCTGCACTACCTCGGTCTCTTTGAAGCAGCAGCAGCATGCAGAATGTCAATTACTTTACAATTTCAGACTTCAAATTGGTTCCTTGGTAAGCAAAAACTTGCCCTGCTGCACTGACAGTGTAAGTAGGTAATCTGAATAACAGAGAGGTGATCAGAGTTTTCACTTAAAAAAACTGGAAGTATTTTCCCTGTTCTTTCTTGTGTTTTACACACTAGTTACCAAGACCTCTCTGACTTACTGGTGAAATTCTATTCACATAAAAGCTGAATTTAATCTCTCAGCTTTAGAAAATCCACAGCAATTTCATTATCCCTCTGACTGGACATTGGTTTGGAAGAAATCCAGCTGTGTTTCAGTAATGTAATGCTGTCAGATATCTCCTTATCCCAGAAACTTAGCTTTGCATGACAGCAATTCCTATTACCTGTGTTTCTGGAAGGACCACAGCAGTTTATCTGTAGGTCTTCCAAAAGCAAGTCAAATGAGGGGGCCAAGACTAAAAGGGAAAAACTGGCACTGGACTTTCCATGCTGTCATCAGAGTTGGTACATAAAGCATTCAGCAGTATGTAGCAAGAAAGCAGTCGCTGTAATCTCTAAGTTTTGTGATGATTTTCAGTGCTAGTGAGAAGACAATTGGAAAGCTTTACCTGACATCAGATTGGTCTTCCCAAAAATGTAAATGATTCCTGAATTTCTCTGAAGCTGGTAAAAAGTCTGAAACCCTTTCAGTAAGGTTTAGCCTTGGTTAGTGAAACAGACTAAAACGAGGGCATCCTCCCTGCTGGTCATCCAATGTAGTACAAGTATTCCATATGATATGTAGGAAAGGGAACATTTTAAGACTTCCTTCTGCTTGTAAAGTTGCTGTTGCAAGATTGCTACAGCCCATCTGGGGGGTTAAACCTAGTATCCAGCTGAGGCAGCTACTGAGATTGGATCACTGAATGCTCTCCCATAAAATCTGTTTTTAGGAACTAGTATGCTCTAACTTCTCTGACTATTGTGAATGCCACTGAGTACATATGTCATTTTCTCCTGCTATACGTGCCTTTTCTAAATGTCTAAAGGAGTAGTATTCCACCAAGTTCACATTTCTTTTAATTTATGCATGTATGTGTACATTGCTTTTCTCCTGCAGTTCTCCAAGAGTTTTATGGCCCATTACTGCGTGAGTAAAATGTGTGCAGACTTTGCAAGCCTCTGCCAGAAGTAGTTTATTATTCCCATCATTCTTACGAAAATCATGTTCCAGCAGGTTCAGGCAATGTACAAAACATGGCACATGTGTGAATTGGCCATTCCACACTGCACTTACAATATTAGCAGCAATAGCAATGCCAGGGAAGAGACCTTAGGGAAGGGGATAGACCTTATGTTGATATGGTCTTGGAACTCTGATACATTGTCTTTGTTAAATCCAGAGATATAAAGAACAGTTTACTTATTTTCAAAAGTTACTATCAATTGCTGGGGGAGGTGACAAGCCAAAATATTAATGCAGAAAATAACTTGCCAGATTGTCCTTATTTTGCCTATTTTAGGAGTATTGTCTTAGTTTGTCTCATGGGCTGGCTTATTGCATGAGATTTACAGATTTACAGTGCTGTAAAGAAATGTTTGATGTTACTTAGAGAAGCAGAATATACTCTCGAGTGTTTTAAGCTTCTCTTGGAGAGCACTGAATATTGCTGGTAAGTGCAGCACAGTCATAGAGCTGGTGTGAATGTTTCAGGCATGCTGATTGAATAGTTTCATGTAGTAAAAGTTCCAAGACATATATTGCCCTCTTTGCAGCATTAATGATAACATTACAGGGTACACCCCTGTTGTTTATCTCCTTCATTCAGTTCACAATTACTGCTCTTTGCTCTGGTTTTCCTTACATTTGGCAGTTACTGTACAGGTTTTGTCTTCCTCTGCTCTTTCTGTGGAATAAGTACTGTTTCTATGTGCTCTTGTTGAGACACAGAAGACTATAGAGTTGAGGGTGATTTCTTGTGTTTCAGCACCAGTCTCTTGGATTTTTTATTAACCTATTAGGAATTTTTAACTTTCTATTGTTTATGCAAATGAATTGATATATGGTAAAGCTGTAGGAACAGAAGTGATCAATTATCATAAGTGGCCTAGTATATTATTGGAGACGGTAGTAGTGGGGCATGGCTTTATGTCACTCCATTCTCCTGGTTCATATTTAAACATGAGGATGTCTTCAACAGTATGGAGAAAGAGTTTATATTTCTGCTCTTTCCTCGTAGAAGTATCCATGAATTTCTTCTTCACAAAGTGTTTTGGCCAATATATATGTAAACAAACACCTTGGATGATCTGAAATACTAAAAATCAATAGATTATCAAACAAGTATAAAAAAAAATTTACACAAACTCTGATGTCTCTAGCATTGCTTTTACCTAGACATTTGTCTTCCTTCTAATGTCCAGGACATAGACTCAGCCTGGAAACTCCTCTAATGTTTGCTGAGCTCATGACTGGCAGTACTTCTTACACTTTCCCTTTTTACACTCCCCCCCTGCCTCCTCCTTTTAAGAGGTATTATTACTGTACTTCCAGAAAGAAAAAGGTGACTTTCATAACTAGAGGAGATTTCTCTTCACCAGCACAAAAATTCTATAAGTATAGAAGTGAGTTATCTAAATTTTACTCACATGAGTATATGGAAATTCCAGTCAAGAGGGAGATCTTCTTAGTCAGGTGCTTTAGAAGAATATTCCTACAATTGAAGGTTTTACACAATAAATTAGGAAAATCACAAACAGAACAACCAGTATGTTTCAATCCCTTTTATTTATCAGATTGAAAATTGTTCCTTTATTTATACTTGTCTTCGAGTCAGTATCTAATCTATGACATTTTTTGATTTCCAGATCTAGTTTCTTTTGTCAAAAGCTTTAGAAGCCCGTATAAATATTTGTTGTTTCTTTCTTATTCAGCTTTGTTTACAGTTCTTAACAGGATACATGGATGCCAGTGACACATCTTTTGTAGGACCTGTGCTTGTTTGTCACTAACATGTGTAATTTGTTCTTAATGTAGTCATTTCAACACTGTTTTTTAAAAGCCCCACTTTTCTAGTGCCTGGCTTCCAGAATCACCTCAATACCTTTCTGAAGGTCAAGTCCCCCACAGTAGATAATTTTAGGTTCATAACTTTTTTTTGTATTCAGCTCAGCCATTTCATTCTGAAGTTCCCTTAGGGTATCTGCATGAAGATGATCTTGTCTCCATGTGCCATTGCACTTCATTTGTGTTTTCTCCTGTAACCAACCCCATGGATATGGCTATTTCTGAGAGGATGTTATTCAGATATGCAAAACCTGTGTCAGAGCTACATATATGGAACAGGCAGGCACCATCCCAAGTCTTATAGGTAGGAAACCTACAAGGAATGTGAGGACCAGAATGCATTGGCCATATACTCCAGAAATAACTCTTACAGATGTAATATATACCAGTGCTAGTGAGATGTGTCACCAGTGTCATGATATTTGTATGAATGAATCCATTACCTATATGTAATGAACAGATCAGACTGAGGATAAACAGCCATTTGGCAGTTATAATTTATTTACACCCAAAATGATCAGGAAAAAGCCACTAACAGAGTTTTGAGAGCCCATGTATCTTTTGACTTACGTGTGTAACAGAGCTGAGATGATAGCCAAGAAGAAAGCCAGTCAGCAGAGCCAGCAGGAACACATATTTGCACCTCAGACTAGAATTTAAAATGAACTCTTGGGTCAGGTAAGATAAAATTACTTATCACTGACAGTGGCATTCAGGAGACAGGTTATGTTTGTTAACCTTAACCTTTGTCTCCAGTCTCCAATGTGTCAAACACATCTTGAAATCCCATGTAAAGAGAGTAAGCAATTAGAAAAGTATTCCACTGGCAAACAGAAAACTTTAATTGAAGCAAGATTAGACTAAAATTGGGTTTTACTTGTGACCTTTTGTATCCGGTGCTATAGCTAACAGTCTGATCTTGAGACTAGGTAAAAAATTTCTTCTATATTTTACAACAAATATTATCTTATTTTCTGATAAGTTTAAGCAAACTTTGGAGTGTTCTTGTCTCTAGAGATGGAGGAGATCCAAAGTGGTTCCTATCAAGGTGCTTTCCTTAGAGCACCACAAGGGTTTGTGTTGCCAAATGCCTGCTCTTGAAGGAGAAAAAAAAGAGAGATAGCTCAGAGCCCCAGACACACCTCAGCTATTCACACATTAGGTCCACTCTGCTTCAGTTATTCTAGAGAGAGGTAGCTGGGCCAGGTATTGCCTCAGTGCAGTCCCCTGCCAAATGTAATTTAGTTATTTAGGACTTAGCTTTCGTCTCTTTCTTGTGCCCTTTCTTTTCTATTACTGATATTACCTATTCTTTTCCATTACATCAGCCTCCCTATTTTGTTGATTCTTAGAACTAAATAATTTTATTTTACTTTAGCATCTTTTACTTTCAGTATTCAAATCTGCTCTTAGTCTTCTTTCATGAAAGAATCCATCTTTCTACATCAGCTCTTTTTGCTCTTTTTGGTGGCCATGAGCCAAAGCAGTAATGTCTCCAGAGCAGTCAGTTCAAAAATTCCTCTTGTAAACTTTCCTAGCCTCTTGGAGCATTCGGTTGGATTTGTCCAAATTTGTTAGCCATGGGGCTGTGTCCTGATTTTTAGATCCCCCTGATAAGCTACTCTGAAGTTACATGGGAGCTCCCAGCTGGCTCTGGCTGCTGCAGGAAGGCAGCGACTGATGGCTCAGGCGTTAAGCACCTGGTCACACACAAATGCAGAAAGCTGTGCACAGATGGAGTTCTGCTCATCTTCAGGCTGTAAGCAATCTAATTTATATACAAAGGGTTGTAGTTGCCTGTTACTGCTGTTTTATTGGACTTGGTTTTCTCAGTGGGGTTCTGTCCCATGACTGGGGATTGTAGATGTTACAACAATGCTCAGAATAAGTAATGTGTAGAAAAAAATATTCAGACTACAGTAATGCACAGCAGCCTTGTTTGCAGCCTACGCTGTCATTGCACTTGTCACTGTTCAAACAGGTGAGGAAGAAGATCTTAGATAAAACACTTTGCACATCAGAGTTCCTTCCCCCATCAAGAGATGATTAGTACAACAATGCTTCTAATATCTTTTTTTTCTCTTGTTTGGGGTTGCATCTGTATGGGTATAATCAATGTAAGTAGATTTCACAGTGTGGTCTTCTCTCTCTCTGTTATATTCTATATGTTTAAAATAGCAACCTTACCCCCAGCTCCCCTTATGTGTGCCATGTTCCCTGCTGCATGGTAAGAATAGCAGCTCTGATGTAGGATGGCTTTGCTGTTTCTGTAGAGATGTCTGTATTTCTCTGCTCCTTCAGTTCATCCACTCTGGCCTCAAGGTGCTATGCCAGTGCTTTGAGGGCCATTAACTGCTTGCACCACATTTGGATCAGACAAATATATCTAACCTTATCTTTGAAAGGTCTGGAGAAAATAACATTGGAAAAGAGATCTTCTGTTCAAGTTCATGCCCTCTTGACTAGTTTGAATTAACACCCACTTAGAAGGGGTAAGAAGTAAAAAATATGCCTGGAAGGTTAAACATTAAGTATGTAAAGCTAGACTTCCAAACTTCCATAATGCATGAAAATGTGTATGTAAAAAATGTCTGAACAAAACCAAAGTTTAACAGTTGATACATTTTAAAGTATGTGGATTTTTAAAGCCCTTTTTCGAAGTTCCCTTTTGCTGGTTGCCTTCAGGGAAAGTGAGACAAGTTTCTAACCTTTGCAGCCAGCTCAATAGAAGAGAGGGAAAGAAGAACACAGAGGCAGGAAGAAATCTCAAATTTCAACTTGTGTGATCTTTGAAGGGGTTCAAGAATAAAGATCTTTAAAGAGAACCCCATAGGTGCTACGTGATCTGCATTTTGTCAGTCAGGCTTAAAAACATCACAGGAGACAGAAGTCACAGATTTGCTGCCAACACAGTCACGCATCTTTTCAGCTGCCATGCCTTTCCCTTTCCTTTCCCCTTCCCAGGTTTTAGGTTTGTAATGGACAGCTCATCCGAACCTTTGTTTGTGGTGTTTGGGTATCCACCCTGGATGATTCTATTGACAGAATGACACCCACCTTGCCCAAAATAGATCTTGTGCAGAGTTTCATGTTTCAACTTGTTCTTCCATCTTTTTAGGGAGAACTTGTCTGGATTACAGATAGTATTCCTTTCCCTTCTTTTCTTTTTTTTAGACAGTGTTTGTTCATGTCAGGTCAGATTCCTGATTCACTTCACAGTAAGGTTTTTCTGTTGCCTTCGTAAAATGGAGGAAACTGTGAGCTGTGGGATGACAACAAATGGGGGGTACGGGGTTAGCAGAAACTCCGTAATCTGCAAAAGTCTGTATATTGCTAAATCATAGCCTCAGTCCCAACAGTTAATACAAATATCTCTGCTCTACCAACAGCCCTGTGCAGGAATGCAAATTGTTTTTCACTTGTGCTGAGATATAGATGTATTCCTATCCATAACATGGGGAGAGTCTTTACCTCTGACTTTGATAAAAGATGTTAAAAAAACCCTTCTGATTGTAGTGCACCCCAATAAACATGCCACCAGTTCAGTATATATTAAATAGCATCTACAAATAGTTCCCAAGTCATGAAAAAAGTGCATTGTTTGATATTTTTTTGAGCTGTTCATCCCTTCTTGGTGTCACTTTGTGAATTTCTAAAATTCAGAGCATTAGTGAGACAAAGGCAGTTGAACATTAGTCACCTGAGTAAATAATAAAAAAAAATAATCCAACAGCAGAAGTTGGTTTAGGATATTTGTAATTTTTTTTCTGAATTTATCACGCCAGCTATCGGTCATTTGGTCCAGAATAAGATTGAAAAATGATACAGGCAACTTGCTACCCAGTGTCAGCACTGGCAAGCCTGTGTGATTGCATTTGAGCTGAATATTTCAGCAAATAGCATAGCCCAGCAGCGACTGCTGAGCCCTGTCCATATTCTCTCTTTGCAGTGAGCAGGGATTTTTCATTTCATACATCATTTACAGCTTGCCACAGTGATTCCAGTCAGCCAGGATGTATTTTCAACACAAAGAGAAGAAAGAGATGTATGTATCATTTGTTGTAGAAGTTGGGCACATTGGGTTCAAATTTAATTACACTATAACATCAAAAGTTACACTAATAGACAAGAAGTCAACTGTCCCTAACTCAGAGTAAAATAAGATCAGTTTTCCTATTACTCAGGAGTTCTGCCTGGGCTTACTGGGCAGTAATTTTGCTCCTTTAACACATGACATCTGTAAGAGTCAGTGCACATGCTTAAACAGATAGAGTGCATAGATCATCCATCTACTTATTTTACAAAATAACAGATGCCTTCAACCCTTTTCAGCAGAGTTGCCTTGTTAAGGTCACTTATTACTGCTAAAAAGTGCAGCTCCCATTCCTTTAGCTCCTGGAGAGTCTGAAAGTTCCTGCTGGGCAAGACAATCAATTGAAAGGGGGGGGCTCAGCAGGGCTCCACCAGCAGCAAGCTCTGTGTCACCTTCCAGAGTGGCACCTTCCTTCCCATTTTTCTATTTTTTCCCCCACCTAGTGTCCTACCAACTTGGCTGGATCCTGTTCGACTGTAACTAAAGTAGAGGGGATTGGTTTATTAGCAAGCTGAGATGATTTAAAACCGAAAAAACCCAAACAGCCTTTTCCTGAAAAAAATGCTGTAACCCTTTGCAGTTTCTGTGAAACTGAGGACATCCTGAGCATCATCTCTTCTGATCAGATCCACATATATGGGATCTGTAGAAACGTGTAAGAAACACAGATCTTATGCCTTGTACCTTCTCCTTTTTCACTGGACCTTCAGAAAACCTCCTCATTAGAAGCAAAAATGATTCTTTCAATTTTTAAAGGCCTCTCAGCAAACATCTCTTTATTAAAAAAACTTCATTTATTGAACTGCTATAATTGCTGCAAACTGAATAACAAAGTCTTAATTTTTCTTCAGTTGAAATGGATTAAATGTTGAATTTGTGAAAAGTAGAATATATGAAAGATGTAAAAAATCTGGAAAAATTTTTGTATTAAATTATGCATGGTACTGATTAACGCAATATTTGGGGTACTAAACAGAGCACTAATCCCTTGTAGGCTGGGGATTCTGGGGTGCCCAATAGTATTTTTGAGATTGAGGAGTTAGCTTCTAATGGAAGAACTCTCTGAAGTTTTCTACTCCATGAATTCCCTATACTCTCCCTCCTACTGCATTCAGCTTTTCAGAGAGAGATCAATTTGCCATCATGCCTTTACATTGCTGAAGCAGCTTTGGAGTACCTACTCTGTAGTACAGAGACATTAGGAAGATTACTGGAAGTAAACCTCATTATTTAAGCAAGAAAGTCCAGTGTAAAAAAGGTGATGTTATAAGAGTATGAAAGAAGATCCCCTGCTTCCAAGGTACTGCAGAAGGAGAGCCCAGGGGCAGCAGTGCAGGGAGGAATGCACATTCCATTAGCAAATGGCTGATGGGGTCCTGATGCAGCAATGCATGGCACAACAGAATTTTATTTCCATTCTTCCAATGACAATAAGAAGAAAAATAAAGTGGCAAAGCCTTTCTTGGGATCATCTGTGGTTGTCAGACTTTGTCAGTGTGCTTTTGACACCTTCTTGAAAGCAGGGAAAACTATGTGCCTGTAGCCACGACCTTGTTTCCTTGTCGGGGAAATGGATCTGATGAGCTCTGTTTGTTCTTTCAAGTTTCATTTGTCAAAATATGTAAGGTCATCACAGCTGTATGTATTTGACTTTAGGAGAAGAACTGCTATAATTAGTAGCAATACATTAATTTTATTACTTGCATTGATGGAAGCCGAGGGTGTTTTTTTAAAAAAAAATTCTTAATTTCAGAGTGAATTATATTAGGGGTTCTTTTTGTTGCCTGCTTGTGTTAACTTTTTTTTTTGTGTGTGTAATTAGCAAGCAGTAAATTACTTTATTTCTCTTTTTTTTAATTGAGTTAATGATGTCTGCAAAGAAACATGATACCAAGGGGTTTTTTTTGCTGATCTCAAGGGGCTCTCAAGAATTTCAGATTTTACCAGACTCAAAGCTGTAAGTAGGCATCAAGAGCTGTCCCGAGATCTTTTTAAAAATCTTTCACCTCATTGCTGCTTAAAGGTGAACCCAAGCAGTACAGAAAACAGCTTGAACAGAAGCAGCCAAACCCGAGCTAGCAGAGGAAGCCTCACAGGCTGAGCCCTCTGTGTAAGGGAGTGTGTGGTTTTGTCTTTGCTGAGAGGGCAAGACTGGAACATTAATGAGCCATCTGCATTGCTGGGCCACAGTGTTCAGAACAATCTGCTTTCCTGTCCTTTTTATACTCTGCCCTCTAGAAAATGTAGCTCTATCATTGCTTATGACAGGAGACCCTGTCATATCAAAGGATAAAGAAATCGGTGATGAAGAGAGAATTAGGGAAATGAGAGGAGTTACAGGACAGAGAGCTTCATTAGAGGCATAAAAAACGAGGGAAGAGGAAGATTTAATGAGGCTCTTGTTTATTACTTCTGCTAATTTAGGAAGTCTTACTGCTGGCTGTGGCACTGAGAGGTTAAATTGTACAGATACTTTCAAAATTAATATTGCAGTGAGCCAGAATGCAGGACCTCAGTGTTCTCTTGCAACTAATGGGTAAATATCAGACTGTGGGCATCTTGCATTTCAAAGGCCAGGGCTCCTTCAGCAGTAAAACTGTGTTTGGCTCTTTGTACAACACACTGGTCTAGAATAAGTCTACTCAGTTCTGAGAATCCTCATTTACAGGCTGTTTTATGCTTTTTTCCCTGTTTTTCTTCCATTTTCCTATGAGTCTTTTTTCTACCTGTACATTCTCTCTGTTTGTGGGGCAGAAAGTGCTAATACCAGTCACCTTCTAAAAGAATTGCCTTAGCTACACTTACTGGTACATGTGGGTTCTTTCTAGCAGCCATGCAGTGATGCTGTGACTGCTCTGAATGCATCCAGCCTGGGACAGGGTGCATGAACCAACTGTGCTGGCAAGTCAGAGTCAGCAGAGCATACTGTGGGCCGCAGATGAAGAATGGATATGTTATCAGATGGCTGAGGTGCTGTGAGAGTGGTACTGTCTTAGAATGATAGAAGTTATACTGAGCTTTTTTCTTCATCTCATATAGCTTCATTTTTTTCTGACTGTTCATTTATTGGATTGGTCCATCCATAAATTAACATTTTTTATTGCTATATTTCCCACCAAGGGTTGTAATATTTCATTTTTACCATGTGGTGCTTCTTTTGTTTTCACAGACTGTTTTATGAAGGGTCCTCCATTGCTATACTAGTTACTGTGTTTTTCTTCCCATTCTTTCCTCTATTTAATGTCTCCATTATTCCAGGTGGAAAATGGCAATTATATAACTTTCCCCTCTATGATATATAAAGATCAGTCACTTAATATTTATCCATAATTTGAAGAAAAATGTTATCCATGGACTGAGCATTTGGGAGTCAACACTGGATTCATGTTTACAAAAAAAAAATGTGCTTTTTTAAATTGGTTCTTTCCATTATTAGCAAGTAGCTCCATCAGTTTTAGAGATTATTAACTGCTATAATTATTAACAGGATTTAACTTGTAGAAGAAGTCAAAATTTAGTCTCTTAGCCTGTCCAGTGGGTATAATTGCTCTACTCATAGTGGCTGGTTTTAAGCATAATTTTTTTGTGGCACAACCTCTAAAGTAGATGCCGGTTTACCATAATTAAGGTAATTTGTCCCAATATATGGCATTCACTTGGGTTTTCTATAATAACTTCATGCATATGACACCAGACCAGCCAAATCTATTCATTGTATGTGAGATACCGTGTGTCCCAAAGTTGCAGTTGTCTCCATGTGATCTCTTGACCAAATGGGATTTCATTTTGGTGGAGAGGCTGATGTGCTCCTCATCTGCTGCCTGGTGCTAAGATGCTCCCCATTACTGTGGGGTCCAGCCCCAGGTGAGCCTGCCCACCCTGACTTGGTCAAAGTGGAGAAAGGGTCTTTTCCAGGCCGGCTGGGTCATGAAAAGTTGAAAGGTTGATAAAACGTTACTCCTCAGCAGAGATGGATTTTCTCTATTGGAGGTATTATAGTGTTCAAGGGTGGCAATTATTAGATACTAACTGAAAACTAAGGTTTTCCTTTTCATTACAGACTGTCCTTTTTCCTATTTGCTGTTTTTGATACAGTAGATAGTGTTTTGTTATAACAATATCATCAGGGAGAACCATGACATGTCAAGAAAGACTTTTTAATATGATCTATCAAACCAGCAATATCAGAAGCACAAAAACATGGAAGCAGCTGTGTTTTTTCATCAGAAAGCCAACTTCTGCAGTTACAGCTCTGGAGGAAAAGGTGCCCTTTGAAATTCTTATGTCCAGTGAAAGCTCTTCCCCCCTGCTTTCCAGCCAAGTAGCTGGCAGTGTGACATCATGCTTCTCCAGCAAACATTATTAACTCAATTAAACTAAAGAGATAGAAAGTAAATTACTGCGTCCCAATTATACCAAAAAATCGATAAACAGGCAACAAAAACAATTATATAATTCACTCTGAAATTAAGATGTTTAAACCACTAACAATTTAAATCAAAGCAACAGTAATAAAATAAGTGTAATGTTACTAATTACATCATTTCATCTTTTGAAGTCAAACATAAATTTTTGTTGACTTGGTATATTTTTGCATATAAGTGTAGCAGTGGAATGTGAATGGCTTGACACAGCAGCACAGAGGCACATCTTCTGTAGAGTGAGAAGCTGAGCCTGCAGTGATGGGGAAAAATATGCCTATAAGGAAGCTTTACTCAGGCTGGTGGACTGTACTGAGGTAGGAAACTGGCCCTTGGCACCCATTGCCTGCAACCCCTTTCTCCTTCTTAAACTCTTTTGCAGTGGATTGATTAAAACTCCCAGATGACAGACTGTGTTTGATAATTGCTACTGTTTTCTACATCAACAAGTCTGACCATTGTAGAATTAAATCTCAGTGATCTTAAAACTTGCCAGTATTCTTTTAGACAAATTGGGGTTTTTTGTGTTTGTTTTTTTTGTTTGTTTTTTTTTGGGGGGGGGGTTTGTGTTTTGTTTTGTTTCAGGGGTTTTCGTTGTTTTTTCTTTTCTTTTGTTTTTTAAAACCAAAGATTTGGGTTTGGAAAGCCAATAAAGCAGAGGTCCCTCACACAAATAAGAACATTTCTAATACTGATGATGAAAAGAAGCAAAAAAATACAGTAAGTTGCTGCCTGCAGTGTAAAAGTGGGGTTTTTTTCAGTGTTTTTGACCTCACCTTTTTGACACATGGGAGCTTCTGTGTGAAAACATCATTCAGAGAACATGGGCAGGCTCACTGTTACTCCTGTGGGATAATTCCATTAGCTTCACTCGGCTTGGCCCAGGCAGGGTAATATGATAAAATATTAAAAGAGTAGGTACTAGATTTTCATATACCTAATGTACAGTTTCAAAGTAATATGAAGCAAAGTTATGTACAAAGAAAGACCAGCTACAATGTCTTATAAGAAAGAACATTTGTGTAGACCTTAGAGAGAAAATTACTTGTATCTTTAGTGGAGAAAGAAGCTGAGGTTGCAGTGATGGAAAAAATGCTAGAGCATGTAATAATCAGTGCCCACAATGACCCCAGGTTTTCTAACAAAATCAGCTGTCAAAAGATCTGACCCATCCAAATACAAGCTGTGGAAATGCACCCTTCTACACCAATGCCTCTTGCCAATCAATAACAATTCAATCCTGGCAGAATTTGGGCAGAGACTGTTATAAGCCATCTAAAACTGAATTGCTGTCAAAGAATTAGACGTGAAAGGGATTGCCATACTAGCATCTGATGGGGAAAAATACTGACATAGTTTAGTACAGTAGGACACATTCAGGCATTGCTCAGTCTCTACTGCTTAAAAAGAAAGATACTGAAAATATTTTAAACAGCTAAACATTAAATGAAGATTGACAGCCTTGGCTTTGAACCTGGCAGGAGCTGAGGTCGGTGAAAATATGGTTGTAGTTATTATTTCCTGTTGGTCAGAAATCTGCTCGACCCATGTCTTGATCTAGAATAGAAGATAGATTTCACTCCTGAGCATTTAATTTGTATAAAACTACAGATACTCCTTCTGTATGAAAAAGAACTGCATTTTATTTTTGGAGGAACAGAGCAGAGGAAGGTGTTGCAACATCAGAGGAATGTTTTTATCTTTTATAATTATTATTTTCTTTCTGTTTTTTTATGCCACTGCAGAACTCAGAAGGTTCTTACTCTTAGACACCAATGTTAAAAAGTTTCCCATCAAATTGTTATTTTATCTTTACGTTTTAATCTGAATGCAAGCACAGGTATTATCAAGTGTTCTGCCACTAATTGGGTAGGTCCTGTGGCATAATATGGCAGGGGAAAGAATAAAGATTCTAATTTGCTTCTGATTCCCTTTTATAATGGTGTTACTGTGAGTAGGCATTTCATTATTAGCTGTCTGCCAACACAAAAAGAAGGTAATACTTTTAATTGGCTGAATAGCAAAAAATCTCTTTTGATATACTGTATGAGAAGCACCTTAACAACAAGAGTACTCCGTTGCTACTTAGAAACTTGGTTACATGGAAGTACCTTGAAAATACTGCTCCTTGAGCAATAGGACAGGGTTGGATAGATGGTACAGATGGGCTCATTATTCAGTACCCCCGCTGACTGGCTAAGTGCACTGTTACAGATTGCTTGTGTGGATGTGCTGTGGAGCAGCTCTTAATACCCAGGGGGATGAAATGAGACCCATTAGGGAAGGAAATGTGAGGTAATGACTGGTTAATACCCTTGGGTGTGAGGGTATAAGGTATTTGATCTTGAACCATGTCTGTCAGTGAGTGAAGAGGTAATTTGAGTGTTCTCTTGGATTGGTGTCCAAGGAAACCATTTTGGATTGATAGGGGTAATCAAATGTTATATTAATTTGCGGGCTGTGTGCACATTTGTAAGTCATCTGCCATCTTACTCGAGTTGTGTGACTCCCAAGGCACTCCAGTCCACAGAGTGGCTCACTGGTTTCTCCTCTTGCCTGCATTTTTCTTTACCTCCTGTGGCTGACATCTTTCCTACCAGCTGTGTCTTTTTCGCAAGGTAATTCTCTTCACTGCTGACTGGGATCCTGAGGGATTCTAGGGCTGTCAGCTGCACTTCTACCTTCTGCACTTCTGTCTCCTTTCCTTGCACGTTTTTCTTCCTTTGCTTCTCTCTTGCCACCACTGCCTTCTGTTTCTCTCCTAATCTGGACTTCACGATGCCCTGTAAAAAGGGGGGAGGCTCAGCCTCAGCAAAGTCACAGAAAGGGATATTAACAGTTTAAAACAATTCTGTAAAGAGTATCTTATGAGCCAGAAAGTCAGAGATTAAGGTTTTAGCTAGTCAAAGAGGACAAATTATCTTTGTGGTTATAAGTAGCCTTCAAAAGGAAATATTAAATGTGGTTTTGATGGAAAATAAAATACTTGGCTGGTACTGAAAAGTAATGTATTTCTCATTACATAGTTGTTATTTATCCTACAGTTTTTGCTCTGTGGTGACAGCACCCAGCAATCCTCAGATAACTTTTACAGATACTGTAGTATGAACCAGTATTCACCTCATATACTGTCTGTGTGTAACGTATGGAAATAACAACCAGAAAAAATATCACAGGTAATTAGACATTGCTACAAACTTGCTGAGACATAAGATATCCCCTGCTGTACTGTCAATTCTCTCTTCTTGAAGTTCCCTTTTTGCTTCTACCTTGGCATATAACTCAGATACACATCCTGACTGTATACCACATCCCCACTTATTGTAGTTTTTCATATAATAAAACCTGCAAATAAAGGTATTTAAATGCCCTATTGAGACCATATGGAATGCTGTGTTCGTATTGTTACCCAAGAGCACAGTGAAGTAAGAAACTTTCTACTTTTTCTTTAATTAGATCTGTGTAGTTGTGTAAATATCAATTAGCATGAGAAAGGCTCCTGATGATATTAAGCAGCTGTCCTCTATATAGTCTGTCCTCTATATAGTCCTCTGTGTCACATATAGTCCTAGTTCACTGTACACTTCTCTGATCAGCCCATCGAACAACTTCAAACACATTGGATGTGTCATGGATGCAGAATAGCCTTTGCATTTCACCTTTAATTTATAATTCTACTAACTGTATTATCTTGCCAATAGAGTTATTTATCTGGGTAATGATTAAGTGGAGTCTACTTTACATTATGTCTTTTGAAAAATATCTAAATTAGGGTGATCTAAAGCTTCAACAAATTATGGGTACTTCAGTTGCTTATGTTTGTGCTTCAGGGGCAGCAATTTACCCAGTGTTTTTCCAGTTCAAGTAAATGGGAGACAGCTGGGGGTTAGCAAGACTCATCTTACCAAATCATGGATATTTTAAACAACTGGAAATAAACTATAATTTATATCTATAAAGTAAAATATTTATCCAGAAGTACCTTTAGAGTATGCTTGAAGGCTGCATCTGAGCTGACATGAAGGCAAGCTTTGTATCTTATTGCCATGGGCTAGGGTTAAGTTTGTAGTTAATTTATATGCTGTTCCTCTGAAATGCTGTAGCTTTTATTATTAATCAATTTAAATTGAAAGAAGTAGTAGTTCTAAGAATTAAAACCAGACTTTCTTCAGTAATTGAATTCATCAGACCAGTTTCTGAACTAGTAAATGTGACTGAACTCTGTATGATGACAGCATCAGTGGAACTAAATTCATGTACATAGTGAGCTTCACAAAGCCTGTGTTTCACTCATAGTCTTTTCTAAACTGTCACTGGTGATGTTCTGAAAGGGACTGAACAAATGATTTTTCCAGTGCACTAACAGCTATCATATTTCTTTAAAATTTTGACTTAGCCTTTTCCACAGCAGGTTCTGATTGTTTAATTTTTTTAATCTATTGCCTTTTATATTCTCTTTCCCCTTATTCTTTCCAGAACAGTGAGGGATGCTGCCTCTTAAAAGACACAGTGCTGCAAGAGTTGCAAACTGCTCTCTCTGCTTTTCCCTAATTCTTGGAACATGTTGGTACAACTGCATTAAACTCAGTGGGCCAACATAGTTTTATGCCCTAATTTGATGATTTAGCTGTAAGGTCAATGGGACAGGTGCAGTGGAAGTTGTGTTAAGTAATCAGAACATCTGAGGGTTTGGTGTGGTTCAACAACTGAATAGAATCAAGATGATTCAGGTTTTTTGAAATAAAAGCAGTACCTATAAGAAAAGGGAGGCACTGAAGAGATGGAACATTTAAGCAGCCTGAAGGTAAAGAGCTTAATGTATAGTAACTTGGAGTAAGCCAAAGAAGCAAATTTGGTCTCCAGGGGCAGTATCATTGTCTTCACATATGTAGGTAAAAGCATATTTTCCTGATGTTCCTTTAAGTGTTACACCTCACTTTGTAATATTACAGTATTCTGATGTGATAACATTAGTTCAGGTGGGATGGAATACTCTTGATGGAGTTTGCCACTTCATCTAATGCCTAAAGAAGTAAAGTAGTAAAAGCAGACTTCAAGTGGAATTTGCATTCTTTCCTTCTTTACTCTCTGATAAGTAACTGCTATTACCTGTTATCTCCAAACACTTGCTCAGTAAAGTTAAATTCTTGTAACAGTGTCATATTCACCAAACTGCTGAACTACCATGGTAGCCAAAATGTGTGACAGTTCAAGTTTTATCTGCCTGTGACTATGGCAGTGATGACTTAGTATCTGCACTATGGCAGTACTGTGGCAGAGATGAGAAGTTAGTAAATAAAAGCAGTGGGTGTGCTGTTGGGCACTTGGCCTTCAGTCACATGTGCTGGAGCTCTAACACAGTCTTATCCATCTTTACTGCTTTGAAGTGGCCCAGTTTTCGAATAGCTAAACTGCTCTTTTTAATTTTGAATAATAATTTTGCCTTTGACATATTTCTTTATTAGATTTCACTTAAAATTTTAGCTTTCTTTTTGTTCAGTAATTCCTACCATAAATTTAGAACATGGTTTTACATGGCACAGTGTGCACATATGCTGCTTAGGTTGGATTTTAAGATGTCATGACCACTGTTTTTGTTAAACTGCAAGCCTT
Source organism: Heliangelus exortis (assembly GCF_036169615.1). NCBI lineage: Eukaryota > Metazoa > Chordata > Aves > Apodiformes > Trochilidae > Heliangelus > Heliangelus exortis. The sequence goes on along the minus strand of NC_092429.1, from coordinate 14,057,519 downwards.
TTACTGTGCAGAGCTTTCTCATCATTATAGATGTACACATAATTTCCAGAGTGTGGATCTGGCATATGTATATTTCTAAAATGCTAAAAGTAATGAATGCTTTCTCTTTATCTTGATTTCAATTTGTAGGCACCTAAATGCAGTAAACTCTGGCTCATATTTAGCAATTACTTAGATATGAGCTAGCAGAAGTATCAAGTTTAGCTTAAATAAATAAGGTAATTGCTGGAAATAGATCAGCACAACACCTTAAGACCCTTCTGACATATTTAAGTATTTTTTCTAGTCGTAGGAAAATACAAAAGACATAAATAATAGTGATGCCTTTTATAGTGTCTTTTCCCTTGTTCACTTTCTAAAATCCTGATGTGTTTAAAAAATCAAGTATAACTAGACTGGTGAGACTTTTCTGACAAAACATTTTTTTCTGAATATACTGATTCATCAAAACCATAACTTACAATTTTAACATATCCTTGTTTACCTGAAGTTTCCACTGGGAGAGTTTCTCTGCTCCAGAAATAAGATGAAACAGCAGCCTAGGGATTAGCTGCCTAATGGGATCCAGTAAAATGTTGAGTGATCGAGCTAATGAGCTATTTGGCTGTTCAGTTATCTTTTTCTATCTCTGGTTTCTGGTTTTCATTGCCTGTTTGCTCCTAAGTATAGTAAAGTCTTAAATTTTGTTTTGGTTTGTTTCTTTGGCAGTGGTGATTTTTTTGTTTGTTTGTTTGGTTTTGGTTTTTGTTTGTTTGTATTTGAGTTTTTTGTTTTAGACTTGTTTGGTTTTTGTTGTCTTTGTTTTTGATTGTGTTTGGGGTTTTTTTGTTTGTTTCTTTTTGTTTTGTTTTGTTTTTTTTAATAGAAGCAGAGATTTTGGGTTTTGGCAAGCCCTGGTTACATTAAGCCTTCATAGCACCTATTTGGCTGTTAGGTCTAGAAACACTTAGTTGAAACTGTGTAATATCTAAAGTGTGTAGTCCTAGAAAAGAAATTAAAAAGTGGTAATACAAATACTGTTTAGATGGTGATACAAGACTCAGGGATGTTTGGACCTTCAGTATCCATGTGGCTGTGCATCTAAGGGTTGCATTTGCCATACATTAACTAAAGCTTCATTGCATTATGTTGCTTCTTTTCCATTACCCCAATGTTCCTCCTCTATGCCCCTGCTTTTCAAGACCTTGTATCTCACCCTATAAGCATGATCTAGTCTAGTGGTTCCTTTTTCCTCTTTCCATAGTCTTTAGCATTGCTATCTAGGAAATTGCATATTAAGAGAATAAAATAAAAGAATCAGCCTTGTCAGTTTTTATGACTGAAAAGAGTATTAGAGTTAAGCTTGCTTCTGTTAAGTGATTACAGTGGTTTTAGCACTGAGACAATAATGATGGCAGTAGTCTGAGAATTATTGATGTGATTTATTTACAAATTCTTCTTTAGATATAAATGCATATGCAAATATGTCAGAGTCTCCAAACATTTCCATTGTGATCTATTTTTGACAAGGTATAAGCTGTAGACAACAGGTGTATCCAAATGAATTTATCAGCAAATGTAACACAGTAAAATTCTTGGAAAACTTCTGCCATCAACCAGTGCATTCCAGTGTGTACAACTCTGTCACCAGGAAGAGGACAGGGTCTCCTGCTTTTCCTGAGACTTGAACTTTGAGAGCCTTGTTTTTATTCCATGCATACTGAATTCAAATGCAATACACCTTGTTGAATTTAGGACTCTGATACCATAAAATATTTACTTTAAGAAGCAGAGATTTACCAGGTTTTTTCACAGGGAGAGTGATTTGAATAAGCTAATGTGAGAAAGGAGTAGACTATAGTTGTTGTTTTATGTGGTACCAACTGCAGACATGAAAAGCAAATGCAAATAGCATCTTCTGTCCTTACTTATGCAAGAAAGCAGTACTTTAAAATGCACCTTTAAAGTTTACTTTAGCAGAATGATAAATTTTACAAGTGTCTAATGCTTGTTTTATTCATAATTTTTTTTTTTTTTTTTTTTTTAAATGAGCAACCATGGCATTGTGAACTGTAGATAACAAAGAAAAGGCAAGTAGACTTTTTCAATATGTCCCCAAGCTATTTCTGGTTCCCACAGGTGGCTTCTGTACAAACAGGAGTCTCCTCATTGTATTTATCTTCACTTTTTAATCCTTGTTGAATGACATATTGCACATTTGCCTTTGTGCTTCTGTCCCTAACTGTGTTGCTGCATTTTTGGGTGATTTAATCCCATGAAAAGATGGAGTTGAAAGACTCCATCCACATTGTGATGCCAAGAAAAAGGGAAAATTGAATTAAATCATCAAATGAAAACAAGAAAGAGGGGTCATGTCTGAAAGTTCCCTAAATGGGCTTTCCTATGCTGAAGTTTAAGCATTCTTGCCTGTCAGCCAGGAAGAAAGTAAGTGAAATTTATTCAGCATCTTTTTATTTTTCTTGGACTGGCACCTTTACAATTTCAGTATAAAGGATCTCCATTAGACCTGGTTAAAATGCTAATCAGAGGCTACTTCCATAAGAAAATGAGAAGTGAGTTCATTTTGTAGAACAATGCTAACACAGGCAGTGGATTATGTCTAAGCTGTTTTACCATTTTGTTCCTAAATTGCAATATTTTGGCATATTCTTAACTTGTTCCAGAACAGAAAAAAAAAATTAGTTTTATTTTTCTGTTTTGTTTTGTTTTTTTTCTTTTAGGCATCCATTTTTTCTCTTTATTTCATAATCTGTGAATACTATTCCCCAATAATACTCAAGTGGTAATGTTTCTAGGACTGTAAATCTAATCCATCTACTGGAATATCTGCTACAAAGTGCTGCTGATCCAGCTGTGAAGCACTGAAGAACTCTCACTGTTTCTGATTACTGGGGCTGATGATTGGGAATCCTCTACAGCCCTCATGGCTGAGCACAGGGGATTTATATTTTAAAAAATGGCTGCTCATTCTTTTTGAAGGATTTCTTCTGCTCCACTGATTTTAAAAATAAAGAAAAAAATAATCACTGGTTAAAGCATTTTGGTTTTTTTCTTTTTCCAAAATAAAGCATTTTGTTTCTTATAATATTTTCTTCTATTAGTTCTTATGTTTCTGATTCCTGCCATAGCAACTTCTGCAGTCCTTTGGTTCACAAAAAGTAGCAGCAGCACCTATTAAATAAATCTTCTCTTAATGATATTTGTGTGGTCTTATTAAAGACCTCCTCTCAGTATTTACATCTTATTAGCTGATGTTATTGCCTGATAGCTAATATCGAAGCATGGGAGTGGAGAATTAAAAAAAAAAGGGGGCTGTTTCTGAACAAATCCTTTTAGCTCTTGGTTTCTAGAGAAAGTCAGTTTACTTCACGTCAGCTTTACCATTTTCGGAAATGCTAAAGTGTGCAAAGATGTGCCAAGAAACATTTGTTTTGTCTTCTGCTGAAAAACATATATGGATTTAGGAATGAGAGGATTAATTGGGCAATTTCTTTTAAATTGGCAACATTTGTTTTAAGTCTCAGTTATTAACTGAAATAGTGTCTTGGCTATCTGTTGTCTTCTGTTTTCAGGATCTTTTTCAGCTCTCAGAACTGTCTGTGGGTATCTGTTCTCAACTTATTTCTCATGATGCTACTAATTTTCCTGTCTTGTGCTGCTGTTTGTTTTATTAAGAAAATTCACTTTGGTTTCTTGAAGATCCTGTGTTTGCACAGACAGTGGCTGCCTTTTTCTTTCAGATTTTATCTCTGAAAATAGAGAAGTAGATTTTATACACACATTTTCTGAAATGTTAACAATTTTTTTCTTACTAGTTTGAAGAAAATTGTTGTCATATAGTAAAACATTGGTTATCACACAGTATATAGGTGCAAAAAAATTCCCCAGTTTCTGTTGTTCTTCCAATTTTGGGTGCTTATAGATAAAAACATTCAATTTTGTCACTTGAGATTATCTCTTATCTTGGTTTGAAAGCGTATCATCTCAGATTTTATTGCTATAATAGTGGCTTTTGTTGTTCTGAATTGTTTCACAGTTATCTTCATAAATATTGCCATCCTCTCCAGCCACTCATAGCAGATTGCTGTTTATGTCCTGTAAATTCTTTCCATGCAAAATGTAAACACGTGATAGCCCAATATGGCACCCCAGAAATAGATACTCATATCATGGAACAACTATCAAAGTGCTGCTCACTATGAACTGTTCTCAAATCAACTGCAGGAATTTATTCTATGTCAAAGCAAGTAACAAAACAAATTCAGCTGAGTGACAGATTTAGACATCACTTTTTAATGTTGCTCCTCTCATTGTCATAACAAAAAATAAGAAGACATTTCTGCATCTCTCTACCTGCAATTATTTTAGATTATCTCTTTTATTTTGTTTCTTCCTGCCCTTTTACTGTGGACAGAACCAGCTCGGGTCCGGAGGCAAACACCTGAGCGGTGCCGCGCTGCTCCCGGGGATGAGAGAGGGGAGGCAGGGACTGTGCTCCAGCTCCTGCTTCCTCCTGAGCTGGGCTTGGCAGCAAACCCAAGGCAGTGAGAAGTCCCTAACAGCACATCTCTGCCAGCATGGTGCCCCTGCCTAGGTGGACGTAGACTTACGGGTGTTATGAGCCACTGGATACTTCCAGCCCTTTCCCAGAGACATAATTAGCCAAGGGTGTGTGTGATCAGCATCTCTGAGTGAGGGCTTTTGTATTTAGCTGTAATGGTCTTCCTCTTGCACACTGGGGGAGAACTGTGCACTTATATGTAGGCAGGTATCTAAAGTTTTTGTTGGTTTAATGTAAACAGATGTCAGAGATGCTCTGATGTTAATGAGGAGTTTCTATACCCTTGTACAGCTTTATGACTGGCTGTGGAAGCCCAGAGGCCTAATGTGTCTTAAGCTGCAGACGTACTGTAACAATCATTATTCTGTGTCAGGACAAAATTACCTTGTAGGAGCATTGCATAATGTCTGGTATATTAATCATCAGAGATATTTTTGCAGCACTCAATTATATCACGAAGGCTGGGTTATGTTCTGATCTTTCTAATGGTAGCATGTAAAATACTGAAGCCTCTATTATTTTATAATAAGTAATGCATATCCGACAGAATAATGCATTATGTACATCTTCTCCTATATGACTCTAAAGGTCAGCTGGTAACTTGAATATTTTTGTCATCCAGAACATTTCACTTTACAGGTTCATTAGAAAGAACGTCTTTCTCTTTTCAGTATGTCCTAACAGCAGGCTATCACTAACGCTACCAGGTTTTGGCTATTTTATTTTATACAAAGTAAAATTGCATAAGCATGGCCACTGCACACATTCACTTACAGTTATCAATTTAAAAGCATTTCAGGATCAAACTAAGCCAGCTTTTACTGGAAGGAATGACAGAGGAAGCAGCCCAAGTGCCAAAATTTACTGTGGGTAGATGTTTCAAATTCAAACATAACAACAGACACCAGCAGATACTGCCCTAATTTATAGATTCTGGCATTGCCAACAGGTGCTTAGTTCTTAGTCTGATTCCTCTTTCGTCAAAAAAATGTACATGTAGACCTTTATTTTAAAACTCTGGAAACCTGCAGTAAGCTTTAGTGATTGTCAAAAGCTGAATCTCATTTCAAATACATCAAACCCTGTGTTTAGTGGTGGAAAAGATTATCTCCAAAAATATTTGTTTAAAGTTTAAATATTTTATTGTATTTGAATTTCTGGGAACTTTTGATCATTGTCACAAATGCAAAATCACAGTTTCTGCTTTTTAAAAATAATTATTATCCTATTCAGAAAAACATACGCAGAAAGGAAGAAAACAAGCATGTTTTGCCTGTGCAAGTGATAGCCTCTGCGTTGCGTTTGTGAAGAAGATTTGTCCAAAACTGATTTCCTGGCTCATAGCTGATGGAAAACATGCACATGAGGTCCAGCTATGTTAGAAGAATAAGCTTAACTTGGAACATATAGATGCAAGCCATGTTATACAAAAGATAAGCTCGCTGTTAAAGCTATGCTCTGGAAGGTGGTTAATGAACAACTGAAGGAGAAAATAAAATCTGTGTCTTGACAGGCCAGCCTAGTAAGATGAATAAAAATGTAGGATTTGACCCAATACAGTTTTCTCTTCGTAAGAGATATGTCTCTGACCTTTGCTTCCATAAATGTTTAGCATTCAGATCTGCAGTGTCTGCTTCAAATGCTACAGACTTTTTCAGTTGTTGTTGTGAAGATCTCACTTGATAGGGTTGAATTATGTGATGGGATAGGTTGGCAAAAAACTGGCTGGAGGATTTTGTGATAGCTCTGGGGCCAGACCCCAGTCAACAGGCCATATGTTTAGATCCTTCTCTGTAACAGATGACTGTGAGAACATGCTCCCAGGTGCAATGTCATTGGGATTGTGTTTGCAAACATAAACTAGTGACATTCAATTATGTTCATAGGCAATGCTATAAAAGCCACAATGGAAGTAATTTACAACAGTAGCACAGTATGCAATTCTTTGCTTATAATCAATTTTTCATTATATAGGAATATGGTATACTATGTTAGTATTTGTTTTTCTAATTTGTTGAAAGAGCTGATAAAATGTAAAGTTTGTCCCTTTCAAGCAACTGACCTTTGAGAAAATAGTGGGATGAAAGAAATTGCTAACAAAGCAATATCAATGTATTTTTATGAAGTTTTAATTAGAAACAAAACACCAAACCACTACTGTTTGGGCCAGCTCTTAAAATGCGCTTTTTTTTTTTTTTTTTTTTTTTTTTCTGTCAGAACATGAATAGTGTTGCCCAGGTGAAGGGAGCCTGCAGTCACCACCAGGCCTGTTGCAGGTTTGCTGTGTTCTGACTGGCAGTGTCTGGGTAAAGCATTCAGTGAGCAGCTCCTGAAATCAAGCCTTCACTGCTAATTTCCTCATGCCAATTTTTGAGACATCAAGCGCTGGTTTGCACTATGAATATAAAAGAGCTAAATTTTTATCTCATGAGGGCAAATGTAATAACTACATTGTCATGAAAATGTCCGTGTATACCATGTGTGATGTGTATTTTACTCCTGACAGTTAAATTACTGTCAGTGACTTGATAATACCACAACCCAAGCGCTGATAAGTTTAAAAGGCACTTTGCTGGCTAGAGTTTGAAAAGTTAGTTTTTAACTGGTTGACTTTCTCTCCCAAGATAGAAAGGAAGGTACTAGTGCCAATATGTGGTGATGAGTGTTCTATTGAAAATGACAAATAATTTTTTGTGTCTTAAGAAGCAATTATTAGGTGGTATCATGTCTGTGGGTATTCAGGTTAGGAGCAGTTTCTAGAGACTGATGGCTCAGTGGAGTCTCCAGTCCCATTTGAGACTTCCCTGGCAATAAAGTACATTTTCTCCTTAAAAATGTAGGAAAGTCTTATGTACTGATCTTCTATCATGGTGGGTATCTGATGAGGAAATTAATATATGTGTCAAATAAGAAATATTTTTCATCAATAATTTCTGCCATTGTGCGGTTCTTGCTACAGAGATGAAGAAAAGAATCATATTACTAATAAAATGATTAGTTTAGTGGGTAGTAAATTTATTCTTCTGCTCTTACTTTATTTAACAAGTGGATTTTCTCTCTCTGCTCTTTTAACTTGGACAGCTCATGAGGCTCCTTAGAAGATAATGCTGTTCAAGCATGCATTATGTGTATTTAAAGTATTAGTTGCTAGGAGAGTCCATTTATAAGCTGTAAGGTTGCATTAGAGACCACATTCGGGAAATTACTTCAGCTGTAAGTTTGGAAGTGATACCATATGAGACAGGAAGGTGTTCTAAGGGACAAACATTGCACGTTGCAATCCAGTGTAAGGGTAACAGAAAAGCAGATATGTTCATTCACACAATAGATTATCCTCTCTGTCACTTTTCTACTATTACATGATGACCACTGAGCCCAACTAAATCTAAACAGTATCAAGAAAAATTAATCAAGTAGTTACTCATGACTAATAAGATATTTCATATTCCAGTGACAAACTTTTATGAATTGGTCTCTCTCTTCTTTGCACTCCTACATTTTCTGAAGTTGTATATTAAAAGTGGTATGTTTTACTTTTATATCTAATCATATTAGAGAAATTCCCTAATTTAGTTTTCAAAATCTTCTATTTTTCTCTCTGATTTAACAATATTTAACCTAATTTTCAGTAGCACCAAAGTAGATTATTGTCCTTCTCTGTCTTTTTTGTGATGGAATGATAGAATTCAGATTTTGATAAATAGGTAGGCTGCTCATGCTTACCTATCTTATAAAAATTGGGAGTGTAATATGCTATTGGTAATGCTATAATGTAAAACAAGGATAAATCACTAATATAAAATAATAGAAAATTATATTTTGCCCTCTATTTATGAACTGTGTGTGTTACTAGTTAGTTATATTTTGGCTTTAGTTCTCTATGCATTATTGTTTAGATTATTTCAGAGTGAAATTTCTTTTGCAATAAAAATAAATGATTTATACAGTCCATTGATCCAACAACAAAACTTCTTGAGAGGATGATGATTTCTATATATTCATGTTGGAAAGCTCTGTTCAGACTTTGGGTTCTCTTGGAATAATCATATCAAATAATGACTACATTTTCATCCTAGAAAAAAAAATTACCTCACATTTTGTGAAATCATATATTGCTTGTTGTGTGATATCAGAGACTCAAATTGAAAGCAATGGATGTAAGTAAATTTTTGCCCTCAGAAAACCATGATAAATGTAGCAGCATGGATTGTGTTGGGGTGTGTTGACCCTCTGAGATGTGTTCATCCTGATCATTGAAATAGTTTCCAGCTGGGAAATAGTGACTGAACCAAGTATAAGACATGAGCCGGACAAAGGATATCAAACCTTTATATATCTTATATTTTTTTTTTAACACAAACATACTAGTTCTCATAAAAAAAAAAAAACAAAACAAAAAACTTTAAAAAAAACCCAGCATGGTTTCTGGAATTCTCACAAATGTAGGTTCAAAGTACCTTCACAGTATTTGTAAGTTAGATTAAATTCTCCGTCACTTTTCGGACAATGGTCCTAAAGCTCAGAGTTACTAGAATAAGGCATCATGTCTTGATAAAATATTTTTCTATCCTACAGCTTCCCAGTGAACTGATGACATCTCTATTTTGTGAAGCTGAGTCTTTATTTCCCAGCTTTAGTCAAGAAATTGGACAAGGCCAGGGAAACACAAGTTGAAAGCTGAGAGTAATTCAGTCCTTACCTTCACTACTGAACTCTTTCTAGTCTTTGATTGCCATCTTATAGTATTTGAACTGCTCACTTAGGAAATTAGATGTAGTAAAGCAAATTGAAGGCAGGTGCAGCTACTTATCATGTACAGGCATAGGCACCTCTTTGCTGAAAACACGCAAATCAAATTTGGAAGTAATAGTGGTGGCTGTGCAAACCATGGAATCAGTTAAATGTTTGACAGGGCAGAATGTATGTTCACAACATTACTTGACCCATGTTCTAAGGGCAGCACTGAAACCATAATTCTCCTCACTGGAGCCATAGATCATTGAGAAGATGATCTCATAAAGAAATCGAGTCAGGCAAGGTCATCTTCCTCTTGTCCAAATTCCTGGGCAAATAAAATGGAACTCGTAAAATATTCCCTGCACATGCTTTTTAAGTGTCTCTTTGTGCAAAAGATACTGATGACTGAAAAATTAATCACAGCAGTTTACTCAATGAATAGATGCTGAATAAATCTTTCTGCTTACAGGATGACCATAAGCAAATAGCAAAGTCTTTAGAGTTAGTCTTTATTTGGTATTTTCTGAACAATTTTAAGGATAGCAAATCTATTCCTTTCTTCCTGGTTCATATTCCATATAGAAGCTGTGCAAAAGATAAATTGCAAGCGAACTGTCTGTTATTGATTCCCCTTCAGATGAAGTATAACATTTCAAGTCAGGTGGGATTATTGTACCTTAGTGTTGTGATAGATCTGCTGTTTACAGTACCCCTCATGCTACTACAGTAGCTGAACCAGCTGCTCATGGATGCTCCAGCAGCAGGAGAAATGCAGCATGTGTGTCAGGGTGTGCTGCTGCCTGCAGCCCCAGTGATGGCAGCACAACAAGGGCTTGCTTGGTAGGGCTGCCCTTGGGACTTGCCAGCCAGAGGTTGTCCTGTAGAGACCAAATAGCAGACAAGATGTATATGTATTTGTACAGGATTTATTGCAAATAACAAGGAATCTTAAAAATTAGACTGAAAAGGCATAAAATATGAGTGTTAGGATAGTAAGGTAGAAGAACAAGGTGTTAGGATAACAAGAAAGAAGGCACCTTAGCAATAAAATATCCAAATAATTAAATATCTGAGTAACAGTTACACAAGGCTAATGGTTTGAGTGCTAGCAAGTGACTTATTTATAGGCTTTATACTAGAACTAGAACAATTAAAGTAATACCTGTAGGCAAGATGATAATAAAATGACTGCAGTTCTTGAAAGGATTCTAAAGTTTTAAATGTACTCCTGTATAGGGATTTGATCCTTCTTACCCTTTTCTGGCCACAGCCGGGTATCCCTTTTGGTCCTGTGGAAACTCTCCAGCTCCAAGCTAAGGAAAGTGAAGCTGAGACAAAGAGTGTAAATCTGAGAGGTGAAGAGTGATTGAATCATAAAGGGAAACTGAGGCAGGCCCACGGGGAAGGAGCATCCTGCCACAGAGCTGGCCTGCAGGCTACAGGAGAAAAGCAGCAAGGAGAAGAGCAGAGAGATAAGACTGCTTTTTTTCAGATCAGGTCTTTTGGCCCATGTGACTTGGAGACATTCATAGAAAATCTGTGCAAGCCATACATTTGTAAGGCTATGCAGAAGAGGTTAAAGTGAATTGACTTCGTGCTGCACACTTGAGAACTTGTGCCCCTGTCCCATTTGATTTTCCTTTATGTCAGCACTGGACTGAGTATGGAAATTGTGTTGTGTGCTGTTCCCTCTAAAAGACAGTGCTGTTTCACTGGACAGTTACGTATCCAGGTTTACAATCAATTTAAATTCCACCTATTTTGATTTTTAGTTCAGAGTTGTCCAGCTGATGCAGTATAACTGATGGGCTTCTCTTTCAGTCTGCAAAAGCAGTGGCCAGGCAGGATAGACAGTCACACCTAGGTCTTGAGGAGAGACTTGTTATTTTTTCCTGTCTGTTCTCGAAGCTTCAGCTGAGAAGTAACTAACTCAGTCTGATGTGACTGAAAAAAAAAGAAATTTAATGGAATAAATAACATAATATTGCAATCAAATATTTTCCTTGCTAACATAATCATCCACATATTTTCTATCAATTAATCTATCATCATAAACTCAAAACCCCTCCTTCAGGTGTTCTTACAGAAGGACTACTTCAGCACCCATCTTTACATTTTTGTTATAGAGCAGGTTTCAGAGCCTCCAATAGCTAAATTATACATGATAAAATCTGCTGAAGTTATGGAACCCTTGACTAGTACTTTTCTTTAAATATTAAACATTATTTTTGAAGTTGTTTGAACTATGTTTGGTTTCACACAACAATTTTCCTGTTAGAAGGGAAATATGCCATCCTCAGCCAGTTTTTTGTTTGATGTCCGTGAATGCTAATACTATGTAGAATCTCTTATTAACTGTAGTAGTTCAGAATAAACTATATGCAAGTTCTGTAATTATTTAGTTCTGAGTGAAGGGAAAGGAGAAACTTTTCAGTCGGAGTTGCAAACTTCATTACTTGAGAATGTAACTCTCCAAATCCTCTGTTTGGGTTTTTTTCACTGCAAGATAGCTTAGGCACCCCCAAAGTTAAGAGTTTTAAACATAAACAGACAAATAGCCCTTCTGCAAGTAGTTTTTCATCTTCACTTTTCCATTACATTTTGAAAAAATTCCCAAGTACAAAGCTTCATTTGATATTGCTAATGCGACATGTAGTGCTTTCCCTATTCCCCTAGCTAGCAGCCTGTCTCAGCCTCAGGAATTTAAGTACATGTTCTTCTGATAAGCAGAGTTAGGACAAAGGAAAAAAAGAAGTTCTATAAAGAAATTTTCCATAAAATATGTGGCTTAATAAAAGCTGCATTTCAGCAGAGTACTACTGCAAACACACGCTGGGCCTCCAAGCATCCCATCTCTAAGTACTTCAGCGACACAGTCGTTTAACTCGGGGATATTATCTGCACCCAGCAGAGGCTGTCTACTATATTGATTTTAGAAATTTCCTGGTACAATATTAATTTTCTGTTGTGTCAGACCAAAATGGTTGGCTCTTCAGCCATTTCTCAGACAGAATTCTTATTCTTTAGAAACTGGGAAAACTCCAGAGCATAGTTTATTCATAGTTTGGAGCTGGATTTATTATTAGTTATATTTATAATGACCTGACAGTATTTATGCAGCAAGATTTATGTAAAACATTTTAATGAATAAATGAGCGTGGGGGAGGGTTGCCATTCCAAATATAGCCCAAAGTCTTGGTAGAATGCAGTACATAGTGAAAATTAAGTTATTTTGTCTGTCAGATTAACATAAAATAAGGCTGAGTGCCAACTACAGGGAATATGGAGTACTTTGTTTCAGAGTAAGGAAAGAGGGATTGATTTAACTGTTAGGAAGAAAGATAGCTATATAATAAGACTGTAGATTCACCATAATGGGATATTTGTATGCATACTGATAGATTTAACAACTATTAATGTGTTCTCTGTGGGATGGGTTTTACAGTTATGCTTCAGAATGCATTTATTTTTCTTTGCTGATTGCTGGTCTCATATTTTACAAAAGATTTATTCCATATGCCAGTTGTGTGGTGCTCAGATGCTGCACTGGGTGTGCATTATAAATACTTACAGTGTGTAGGAGAAGCAACTAAGTGGAGTCTGTGTCAGGGGATCCAGTACTAATGAAATTTGGTTTGATATACTAAAATCCTAAAAAGAAACGCAGAGACTCAGCTGTCTCCAGTGTGTGTTGCTGTATATCCTGTACACTACTAAAAAAATTTTCATCAGACTTTCTCGGACACAGACAAGCAGAAGGAAAAAACATTATATATGGGCAATCATTATAAATAGGCAAGGACTCCCTCACTTCTTTTAGCTCGTAGGGCTGCTGAAAAAGGTGAATTAGCCTGCTGCAAATGTCCTCATTGCTAAGCAAAGGGTGTGCAGTAGATTTTGAATGTAGCTTTAGTAGTAATGGAATTAAGTCCTAGGAAGGAACATTTTGAAATTTTTATTATAGAAAATAGTGACTTGATTAATGTGCTCTTGCTTTTTAAGTCAACCACAGAGAATAGCAAATAGGTGATGCAAAGGAAAAAACCAAACTGTTACACAGAAGAAAATACTCAGCTGGGATGGAGCAGGAGGGTTGTGTGAGAAAGACTGCTGCTCTTCAGCAGAGTTACTCTAGACTGAGCCAAGTAGCTTGGCAGTACATGTACACCACCCAGCTTTAGCTGTCTCTGTGAAATTAATCCAAGAAAAGAGATGATATTTTGATTTCCAACACAATAATTGATGATAACAAGGTTAAAGGAACACAGAGACACCAAATACATGTTTTATTTTAATAAATGGTACTACCAGATCCCAAGCTGTTGGAACAACTTCCAGAATGCTCGTCAGTAAAACCAGCTGGGCAGGAGGCTTCTAGCATTTGAATTATGAACAGGACATGAAATCTGTGTGATGGGACTGTCATCACCTGCTCCTGATGTGTACATTGCTGTACTTCTTTTTTATTTGGACTGACTTTATTTTTATTTTTTCAGCAGGCACAGTAGGGGTAACAAAAATTGCATCATTCCACTTCCCTCACTGCCCTTTTCCCTGAATAATCACAGAGAACCAGTAAGCTTCAAGGAAGCAAGGGGAAGTAAGACTTCTCTAACTAGAAGGAAGGGACACAGGTTAAAAGACCTATTATGAATCTCTGCATTAAGATAAATTTATTTATAAAACACTCACTAATTATATGAGAGTGTGCGATCTCAAATTAAAGTATGATTAATTTGCATTATTTTAAGACCGTATTACTGAACTGAAGTATTTGTGTAACTTTATTACAAACATTTGAAATTAATCTTTTGGTAAAGTACTTTTAATTCTCTTTTGTTCTCATTATTTGGCCTGGTAACCCCTCTGTGCCTCGTTGGCCTAGAAATGGCTTGCAGTGTCTATTCCTCTTGCTGCTGCTGTTCTGTTGAGTAGTACATTGACTGCCTCCTTTGTATAGTCTCTTCACAGCTCTTTTCATAACCAGTTCAATTATAGCATGCAGAGATTTTTATTTTTTTTTTTCCTTGAGTAGCTTTTCTAATTTTGGAACTTTCAATCCCCAGCCAGTAGAGTAATGAAGACTCCTTGGTCTTGTAACTGATATTCAAAGTAAAAGAGTTTGCTCGTTATTTTATGTATTCACTGTGGGCAAATCTCATCCCAAGCCAAAAAGCCTGCAAAAGGCCCCATCATTCCTGAAGCCCTCAAGGCCTAATTCGCCACTTTATTTTATGTCAAAGTCACACTGGAGAAATACAACTGTGGATCAGTGAACGTAATTCAGATACTAAGTCTTAACTGAGAGGGCTTTATGTGGGTCAAGCACAAGGAAACTGGGGAAGCAAACTCTACCCTGTGAACCTAGGTCCAAAGAGCCATCCTTCTGCATTACTTGCTGGTCTGGACTAGCAGGGACTGTTATGCTGTGACACGTGCATAAAAATTTGGGTCGCTACAGATTTAATGGAGAATTTCTGACCTATTTCTAGTCTGCAACACCAGGCTGTGCCTGTCCACCTTGAAGACCTGAGGATGAAAAACATCCTCTGTGATGACAAAGGTGGAGAAACCCCTTTCATGCTGGGCTATTAGCCCTCCATTTAAGCACATCATATAGCAAGGTGAATACTAGACTTAAATTATATCATATGTGTATCATTAATTGATATCAGTGTGCAAGCTTGCTCTTAAAGTGAGAGGTGATGTTTTTCTAGGTGTATCCCTGGACCATGTTAGCTCTTTATATTACTATTTTTTAAATTTCTTAGCACAGACTGCAGTAGCCACAAGAATTTGGTCACACGAAAAGTTGCAGTATTGCTATAGCAACACCATTTACTGCATGTTCTGATGAAGGGGAATGAATAGCAGAATAGTGTAACAGAGCCAGGGATGAGCACTTTAAATAATTCTAAATAAAATAATAAGCACCAACAGCAAATTGACACAGATAATAAACATTTTCTGTACCTCTCAGATAATTCAGAGTGGACTGGCTTTGCAAAGATCAAAATCCTTTCATTTAGGGTTATGACATGTAGGCTGGAATGTATAATCAAAATTTGTTGCTGTCAAGGCTTTACAAGAAGTCTATTGCACTTCTGACCTTGCAATGTTTTGTAAACTGGATTGAAAGAAGTTACTTTTCTCTTTCCTAAATGCTTTTCACAAATGTTGCAGAATATCTTGATAATTTTCATTAAATCATCTGCTGCAGTGAAGAGTGAGCTTCCTGATGTAGTTTTCGTTTATTGAATGGTTTTTGAAAAATCAGGACTGAACAATCTGCAGAACACAGAGCTCCATGAATAACCAAAGAGCATGTCCTCACAGGATGCTTTTTATCACAGCCTGGGGCTCTAAGTCAGTGCAAGTTGCCAGGCTGTTACCCGTTTATGCTCTAAAGAGGAATATGGGGAGTATTAGTAAAATATACTTTTAAAAGTAACAACCAAAATAGAAAATCTAGAAATAAGAAAGCCATATCTGTATAATCAAACTAGTATATTAAAGGATTAATAAATATTCCAACATAATAGACTCAAGAGACCTCAGACAAATTTATTTAATGAATGGTCCTGAGGTGAGGACTGTCACAGAAACCACTGAAAACATGTAGAAAAAAGTGAGCAGTCATGATGTTCCCAGGAACTGAGTGAAGTAGATTTTAGCAGCCATACAGGATGTTAGAGCCACTTTTACTGTCCACATGGGAGACCTGGAGGAAGGCATTGTCTTGAAAAGAGAAAGTAGGGAACTTAGGAAATGGGAGCTGCCAAAGTAACACCAGGCTGTTTGGATTTCCCAAGAGTCAAGAAGACTCAGACTTTATGGGGTAGTTTGAAAAATGTATCCCAGCTGAGCCTTCAAATTACACCCACTTTCTCCTCTAATTAAGAAAGCTAAGTGTAACGCAGCAATAGATAAATTTAGGGCAGATGTTAAAAGGTAAGGGAAAAACTATAATTACTTTGGTATGGAAATAAATGACCATCTGTACACTAGCAAGCACATACATCATTCATTTCAGGACCTGCAAAGTAAACACAGCATGCAGAACTTAGGTGCCATTTCTTTATAAACTTGAAAATATGCAGCATGATACTCATATTCAATATCAAAATCAGAGACAGTTTTACCAATTAACACCCTTCTGCTTAATCTAAGACAAACATCTGAACATTCTTTATCTAAAGCTGTCCTGCCTAACACTGTGCTGAGAATGCATCAAATAGATAAAAGACTAATTGCAAAATCCACTTTGGGTGAGACTTAACAATTAAAACAACCAAATAATGCAAAATGTGTGTACACAATCTGCAATATCCACTAATTGCTGTGAATTTCCCTGTGTATTGTATTTCATTGAAAACAACATCTTGTAAGGACATTCACCACTGGTTTGCAAGGCTGAAAGTTCTTTAAATGGCTTGAGTGATGCCAGTTGTTCAGCATTAAGGTAGGCCAAAGGTTTTATATCTTTCACCTGGTTATGAAGCTTCAAACCTATGCCTGCTATCCTGGTAGAAACTGTAAGTTGTCTATGTGAATAGTTTGTCTATACTCAAAGCTACGTTTTCCAATTTATTGTCATCAGTCTGTCTTGTTTTGTCTTAGAGCTGTCTTCTGTTGAGCAGTGTCTCAAGCATCATGTGCTAGGAAGATGGACTGGTTTATGTGTACTTACCCATGAAGTGGTCAGTCTAAAGGGTTACTAAGTCTTACCTAGAATAACAAAACAAAACAAAACTCTAACCTTGAAAATCTTCTCTAGCTTCACTACAGGGGGACCAGAGAAAAGAAAATCTCTCCACAGGTGGCCAGTATATTGATGTTGGGCTTAAAATCACAGATACTGGGGAAATTAGAAAAGGCAGGAGAATTCACAAAGATGAGGAGGTGGCTATGGACAGAAAAGAATGGTGAATGTTTTTGTAGCAGGGAGGCCCAGTCATGGCTAGTAGAAGCCAGCCTGTGCAGAGAAAGAGGAGAAATTTGGTAATTAGGGAAGTAATGAACTATAGAACAAGTATTTGGACTCCTTATAGGACTCTCATTTAAGGCCAGAGATCTTTTCAAGGTAAGTGGGGAAAATAGGCAGGAATATGATATGGATTAATTCTTTTGATTTGAGTGTATCAGTACTGTCTCATTTGTTAGCTAATAAAAGCTATGTTGGAATGAAAAATCTTTGGAAGGCACACATGTGTCTGGATGTGGTTCAGCTCAGAGAGGTATGCAAAATGAGTAACTTTTTGGTAGTTTTCTCAGAAGGGGTTTGCTTAAGCCCATGCAACATCTTGGAGATCAGTGCTGATCATTTCAACTTAGAATAGAGAGGGATCTCTGGTGTTGGAGAGACTGGGGCCAGTCACAGCGGCTAGAGGCAAGATGACTTCAAAGTGCACAGGACTGTTGTGCCAGATCCCAAAACTAGACACCTGGAGGGTATTTAGGCAGGCGGAGCACAAAAATACTCCCTGTGCCTCTGAAGACTTTGCTTTCATCATCTCATTAACCAGCAATATCAGAGAAATCCTACATCATTTTTGAAAATCCCTAATCCTGGAGACATGTAGGTATTGTATCACCTCTGGAAGCAATAACCTAGTGAACTCTTTCTGTCATCTGAATGCCTTTATTAACAAGGTGGTGTTCCAGCCTTACTACTCTCTCTCCTGTTTATAAAGGCATGGGGTAATTTATGCTGTGACCACTGCATCACTGTTGGCAGGGGAGGTGAATTCAGCCCTGATTTAAAGTAGGATCTTGCACAGCTGTGTATGCACAAGGTCTAACGTAATGGGCGGTGAACTCATTGAAATTCTCTTAAATCCCCATTGCTCCAGTAAATCCATGCCTATTCAGGTAGCTGAAGGTGTGACATAAAGCTGATTTTGCAGGACTTAAGGGCTCTTGATCCTGGGGGGAAAAATATTTTAAAACAGTGATTAACAGTGCAAAAGAACCAGGGCATTACCAGGGATGTAGTCTCCAGTGCGGCTGTGGCAGGGCAATAGTATGTGTAGAAGTCAGCTCCATAATGTAAGTGTGAGCTTTGTTCATGTTGCAGAGGATTTTTTTCCTTTGTGGGTCTTCTAACTTTTTAACCACTGTGTTTGCTGGGGTAACAAAAGACTCTTCCCTCTTGGCATTCTTCATTATCCTGTTCAGGAAAAGCTTTCAGATTTATCAGAAAGAGATAAATTTCTAGTATGGTAAGAATTGTCCTAAATTTCATATTTTAGGAGGTCTCTGGTTTTGACTTTGTTTTTCTATGCCCTCATAAAATGGGACTGCTGTTTAAAAATGAGAAGAAAAATCATTTCGTAGAACAGTTAAAGGCTTAGTCTCAATGAATAGTAAAAAAAAAAAGCAGGAATCTTCTTTTTTTTCATTTTATTCTCTCTCTTTCCTGCTGCTCCTCATTACCCAAATTGCCGAACTCTTATTTGATGATAGAAAGATCCATGACCTCACCAAAACAATTTTTGTTAACTTAAATCATTATCTTGTGACACAAAGACTGAGACACATCTGCCATTGCTCATATTCTGGGTCACCCTGCAAACATCTGATTATGATTTGATAAACAAAACCATTCCTTCATGAATTTCTGACAAAGGCTCTATGAAGAAAGCGGCGCAAACCCATGGAATTTAACTGCTTTGTAGCCCTCTTTTTGTCCTAGATTATAGTGCTAAAAAGGAGCAAATCACTTAAAAAACAAAAAATAAACAATTAGAATAGTCTATATTTCATTAGTAAAAGTAATCTTTTGGTTTTCACTCTGGCAAAAGAGAAATTTAATTTTCTGGCCGCATTCTTCGTGGGAGTGAACAGGATAATGGAGGTATTTCCTGATCCTCTCTAAAATGAAAGTGGTCCCTTTAACTGTAATTATTATCAGGTTTAATATTTTACAAAAATTTCAGTATAACTGTAAATGTATTGCTAGAAAGTTACTAGATTCTGAAGTAAAATCTTCTTCCGTGTATTTGTGCTGAGATTCATTCCCCTCAGACATCTTTATATTGTTTGTGTATTGGTTTCTGATGCTTCTTTATTTCCACTCTAAATATACACCTTCTCTGTGATTTTATCTCTTCATTTGCCTATTTCCTTCATTTACTTTTGTTTTATTATTTTTGTTCCCAGGAATGGGGATTGTAGTAGATAGCATGGCTCATGTTTCATGTTTCTTGTACAAGCCTCTCATTTGTGATCAGAGCATCTAAAGCATGCATTGCATGGAATGAATTTGTACATAGTGAATTAAAAGTACAGGTTTATGTGTTACATGTTCTTAACTCTGAAATCTTGCAGTTCTTTTTTTTTTTGCTTTGGCTTTCAGTATTTTTGTACAAAAAATCCAAACTCAGGTCTGTGTTGTCTGGAATTCACCAAGTGGAGCAAATATATAGAGCACACACACAGAAAAAAAACCATACAGTCTTTTTTCCTGTTAATTGTGATTATTTGTAGGTTTACTCTCTATGAACTATTTGGTTACATAGGCAAATGTTTTGTGACTTGGGTGACTTCCTTAGCACATGAACACCTACAATAGGTGCAGCCCAATAGACAAAAGCATAGCAGAATTCTCAGTGCTTTTAGTGTGGTTTTGTACTGTCCTGTTTGTTGTGTTATGGTATCTTGCAAGCAGTTACTACTTGCAAAATGATTCAAATGGCAGTTTTTTCATATGACACGCTGCTTCGTTGCAGCTCTGTAGAATACTTTACACCAGCCAGCACACTGGTGCTATAGCTGAAGAGTGTAAGCAGTTTTACAGGTTTTCTGTAGACTTTTATTACAGCTTTGACACTAGATTGATGGACTTTTTCCATCTTGCTCTCTGTCAATTGTACACTGAAAGGAGAAGTGACAATGTGATGGATGCATGATAGTGCTACAGTAGAGAGAGAGCTATTGCAATAACAGTGGTTTAAACCTTAAAGTGCCTCTAACTCATGCAGTTGCCTTTAATTTATTTTAATCTGCAGCCTAACAAAATCTAAAACCACAGAACAGATTGGTGGGGAGGATAGCAGGTTTATAAAGCAATGTGAAAAAAAAAAGATGAGAGTCGTTCTTGGAGGTCCAATTAGGGCAATTCTGTGCTTTACAGGAAGAAGTCCTCCAGGAAGCTTTCAAAGGAGAGAATATTGTTATGCTCTAGACAAAGCCAAAGGTTAGCCTGGCTAGAAAGAAGATGTACTTTCCACTGAGGGAGAAGGGGAAGAAGGGCTTGCTCTTTCACAGCAGGGAATACCCAGGTCTTGCCTGAGGAGCAGGATGAACTTGCCAGGGAGCAGGCTTTTGGAGGCTGTGTCAAAAGGAATGCTCTCTGAGACAAGCCAGCTCTTCTTTTGAACATGTAAAGGTTTAAGGTTTATTTACAGTTTCAAAGAACTAGTGGTGTCTTCTCTAGAGAGATGAGAGAAAGTAAGAGGGAATACTTGCAGCACTATTTTAACCTTTGAAATGCCATCAGTGGTTTCTTTAAGTTGATGGCTTATTTCTCAGCACAAAGGGAGAGGTCTAGGGCCCAGGACAAATGCCAGGACGGTGTATACAGTCTTGTATGTGCTTCATTTGTATTGTGGTCAGGATGACAGTAAAGTGAAGAGACTCGTGTGGCAGTGAACAGGGAGGGGCTGGCTGCAAAGGTCTCTGGTGTGGATGTTCAGCCCAGTCACATCTTCTGTTACCCCAGCACTGAGATGGGATAGGTCAGAACCAGGCTGATGGTGAGAGAAACCCATTAAATCAACAAGCAGCTTGTTAGGAAGATTCTAGGGGCTTATTTCTGTCTAACCAGCTAAGTTATTAAATCCCTCTTTTTGTTATAGTTTCAGAACACATTGTTTTCAGGTGTGATCAGGAGAGTCAATTGCTAGCACTGAGCAAATGTTTCAAGACAATGCTACTTGAATTTTTAAACAGATTTTGTTCTGCTTTTGTGTTGTTCTTTTGACGTACTTGCTGCTCATATTTTGGAGCATAATTTGCCCTCTGCTGAAAGACACTGTAAGAGCAAAAGTGATCTCTAACAGAAAGAGCAAAGGAAATGGATGGTTTGAAGTTAATGCTGTGGATGATGTTACAATTGGGAATGTGAGCGTATGCTGAAAATTTTAATCTGAGGGTCTCTAATCAGCAAAGTAAAATACAGTGTGAATGGTGTATTTAGCCAAAATCCTCTTGACTGATCATGTTATATGCCTAGAGCCAACACCAGTTAAGGATTTCAAACTGCTGAGTTATACTGGTCAGCAGATATTTTTTATTTATTTTTAATTAGCAAATAAGAGGGCCATAAATTAACTTGATTTCACAATCATTAAATATTACTACCTTAAATTCTTAAGGCATTTTAGGATCATGCCTTCTAATTCTTAGTAGCACAAGCAGATTTTTCTGAAAAATATATATACTTGATGACATATATCTTGGAGGTAGCAATAGAATAATCACAGATTTTACCCATATGGTTAGACTTTTTATTTAAATGCCAGCTAAACAAGTTCAGTTCTAGTTTCTGTAGATTCAGTTCAGCTGAAGTTAGTAGAACTGTACCTGTTTTTATCAGACATGTACTTACCTCAGTACGACTAAGTACAGAGATGCCTTAAATAAAAGATGAGATGCACATCCAGAGTCTTTGAATAATATTGACAAAAAAGTGGAATCGATCTTGAACCAAGTTGATGTTCAAGTGAGATCTTGAAGTCATGCAGGGATCATAAGCCTTTGATAGCACATTTAGAAAGGAACAGAGGGTAATGAATCTTAGTCTCTCAGAGCTGACAACATGGAAAACAAAGCTAAGGTGTACAGCTACTAAAGTAGTGAGAATCCTCAAATCCTCAAAGTCTTTTCTCTTTCTGGATCATACTCCTATAACATAAATTAGCCAAGGGATCTTTTTTGACCCAGAGATAATTTCAGTTGTGGATAACGACTAAGAGACCTTGTCACAGCATCTAGGATTTTACTTGATAATGAAGATTTTTGTATACATACAGTTTCAGAATTAGAATAAAGCTATTCCCCTGAGCAATTATTTTCATTCTTCTGGATGATTTCCCTTCTTTCTGCTTCTTTAATTTAAGTGTAAAGCCTTTGATATTGTAACAGGATACAATAGGATGCTGTGATCCATTTTAAATGGGATTCTGCAGAGGCGTCAGTCTTTTACTTTCCCAGAGGTTATTTGTACTGTTTTTTCTGTATGCTGTTATTTATGGAACAGTTATAAGCATGTTCTTTGTCAATATTCACAACAATAAAACCTTAATGGGAAGGGAATGAAAGAGGTGCTGTGTCATTATATATAGAGAGAAACAGATAATAAAAATTATCTCAATTAGCAGATTACAAGGGAATATACACTAATAAAATATTAAAACCAAATGGAACCAATATTAAAACCAATGGAAATGTACTAAAATTCATACAAGGACACAGGTTTCTTGTACTAAAAAGAGAGAAAAATCTTATTTTAAATAGCAAATTGAGAGTATTTTGTGAGTATTTGAGCTTTGCTAAAATAGTAAGTAGATCATTAATGATGCAGCTATCAAGGACAGATCTAGAGTCATTTACAGTGTAAATTCAGGTGGCAGTATTTTCCTTGTTCCCATGCCAAATGAGGCTGCAAGAAGCATCAATGGACAAGGGGAGACCAAATGATGTCATCTACCTGGACTTGTTCAAAGCCTATAACACTGTCCTGCACGACATCCTGGCTGAATGGTTGCACTCAAAGAGCTTGGTCAAGAGCTTGATGTGCAAATGGAGACCAGTGATAAGTTCCTCAGGGGTCAGTGCTGGCACCAGTGCTGTTTAGCATCTTTGTCAGAGAACATGGACAGTGGAATTGAGTGCACCCTCAGAAAGTTTGCTGATGACACCAAGCTGTGTGGTGTGGTTTGACACATCGGATGGAATGAATGCCATCCAGGGGGACCTTGACAGGCTTGGGAGGTGGGCCCATGCCAACCTCATGAAGTTCAACAAGGCCAATTGCAAGGTCTTGCACCTGGGTTGGGTCAATCCCAAGCACAAATACAGGTTTGCTGGAGAATGGATTGAGAACAGCCCTGAAGAGAAGGACTTGGGGGCGTTGGACTGGTTGATCAGAAGCTCAATGTGAGCTCGGAATGTGTGCTTGCAGGCCAGAAAGCCAATCGTGTCCTGGGCTGCATCATAAGAAAAGAGACCAGCAGGTCAAGGGAGGTGATTCTTCCCCTCTACTCATCTCTCTTGTGAGACCCACCTGCAGTACTGTGTTTAGTTCTGGAGCCCCCCCAGAGGAGAAGGACATGGAGCTCTTGTAGCAAGTTCGGAGTAGGGCCACGGAGGTGATCAGAGGGCTGAGGCACCGCTCCATTCAGGACAGGCAAAGTTGGACTTTGTTCAGCCTGGAGAAGAGAAGGCTCTGGGGAGACCTTTTAGCAGCCTTCCAGTACATGAGCGGGGCCTACAGGAAATCCTGTGAGGGACTTTTTATGAGAGCATGTAGTGATAGGACAGGGGGTAATGGTTTTAAGCTGGAAGAGGGTGGCTTTAGGTTAGACATCAAAAGAAATTCTTTAATCTTAGGCTGGTGAGACACGGGAACAGGTTGCCCAGGGAAGCTGTGGATGCCCTATGCTTGGAAATTTTCAAGGCCACATTGGATGGGGCTTTGAGCAACTGGGTCTAGTGGGAGGTGTCCTGACCCATGTAGCGGAGTTGGAACTATAAGATTTTTAAGGTCCTCTCCATCCCAAACCATTCTGTGGTTCTATGAGTCTATGATTTCCTTGCAGTTTTCAATTTTCAAAGTTGCAAGGGGAAAAGAAAAGGAGTCAAAACTTTACTTCCTCTGGATAAGCAGAATTTGACTGTATCTAAAAAGCTTCTGTTCAATAATATGGAGGATTTTCCACTTTAGCCCTGAGGAATCAGACACTGTTGGACAAGCATGGGGCAACCTAAAAGCTAAGGTGAAGAAGGCAAATCCTGTGATGCTGTGGAATCCCCCAGAACTGTTAATGGCTTTATGTCTTTAAGACAACTCTGTCCAGAAATCAATAGTGAAAGAAACCTTCTTTTAATCTCACACTGTGTTTACCTAAAAGCTGTCCAAAAAACCTCACCAACCCTAAAATTAGTAGCTGCAACACTTATTTGCTTCAAAGTTTGGTGTTTTTTTTACCCAGCAGGTCACAGTGCGGTGCAAATAATTGCATTTGCCTACCCAATAATGTAGATAGCCTCTATTTGTTAATTAGATTTTTAAGGTATTGACTAGGTGCTATTCTTTATGTTTCATCATCTAAAAATAATACTGGTAGTGTCATCCCAGTTACAACAAAATACAGAACACTGAAATAATATAAACATTTTAGCAATGGGACTCTCTTGACTTTTTGAATCTAGGATCAATTCACAGATCGAAGAAGTAGTCTTTGTAACTTTGAACTGGAACATATTTTGGAAAAAAATCACTAAGAAGCAATAAACATCAAACAATCCTGTCTTTTGAAGTCACTTTTCAGGTGGTGGCATTTTAAGAGAACACCGTAGAACCTCCAGCATTCAAATATACTTTA
The DNA here is from genome assembly GCF_036169615.1 of Heliangelus exortis. Lineage (NCBI taxonomy): Eukaryota > Metazoa > Chordata > Aves > Apodiformes > Trochilidae > Heliangelus > Heliangelus exortis. The sequence goes on along the minus strand of NC_092429.1, from coordinate 14,032,613 downwards.
GAGTAAGCAAATACACAGGAAATGTCACCCAAATACTAAAGGCATAGAGCATTGCCAGACCATACAGATACTTAGTGTTCTTTTATTTATTTTTGAATTGAAAGGATTTTTTGAAAGGGAACTATATTTTTTCCTTGTAAATACAAAGTTCCTACAATCATAACAAACTTGCTTTATAGGTAAGAATTTGCAAGCTGAACTTCCTCAACAAATGTTTGTTATATATCCTGCAAGGCTAAAAATCCTGTTTGGTGTTCAAAGGTGAAAGCCTTTCAGAAATGTGAGAAGTCAAATACATGATTCTAATTTTAAACATCATTGCTCAAATAGACTTCTATTCTAAGCAAAGTTTCAGAGAAAGTTTCTGGCATAAGTTTCAATGTGTGAAATTTCATAGGTGTTGATTTCATTTTGCAGGAAAGTGTGAAAATTGGAATTAGCATTAGAAATTATTCAAAAGTTAGCAATGAAGAGACACAATTAAAGCACTGATCATCAACTCCCACTGGGCTTAAGATGAAAATATTGAATTTTCTGCCACATGCTAGCTGTACAGCAAGCTAATCGCTGTATTATAGGCACCTTATTACACTGCAGCAATCAAGAATATTTGTGTGTTGCTATGAGATTTGCTCTTTTGGGATGAGAGAAGACAAAGATTGTGCAATTTAATTTATAGCATCTAAAATCACTGCGGTTGTGATATATTCTCTAGAAGAAACAAAACACACTGCTATGATATTCCTTAAGTTCCAGTGATGTTCAAAACAGTCAAATAAGGCAAGTGGTTTGTTATTACAGACAGAAATGTTTGTATCTCATTATGACAAATGTATGAGGAGTGTGGAGTGTGTAATTTTAAGTGCTGTCCCCAAGCATGTCAGTAATTCTCTTATCTCCTGAAGGCTTCTAATGAATGATTCCTGCTGGCTGGGGGAACCCCCACTTAACCCTGTTTACTTTGCTCTAACTGGCTTTTCTGAGACATTCCTCACCAAAAGCGTCTGGCCCAAATCCCAGCTCTCTGCAAAGGAACCTTTTTCTGGTTTAGGCTCTATTCATTGACTATATATGAAAATGTATTGAACTGTCTTTTAATCCACAGGGTATTATGGGATAAATTTAAGAGAATGGCACTTCCCCTGCACTGAGGCAAGCATTAACGTTTGTTTCCTGTGTTCTCTTTGATGCCATGAGCAGAGGCTCCATGAATGCTTGTTGCTGATAGGCATCAAGTATTTTGTAGAAGGCTTTTTAAAGGGCAGTAGATTATTTAGCCAGTCAGTTAGTCATATACTGTTTTTTCTTTTAAGATTTCTGTTGCTGAAATTCATGTTCTAGGGAAAAAAAAAAAAAAATCTGATCAAAATTAAATAATCTTCTGAATCCTGTCACTGAATAAAGCATACTGCTTCGGTTCAAACATGTAACAGCCTGACAAGGATCATTAATCCAAATGGGTCAGTTCTTTAAAGCCATCAGTTATAACACGTTGTTTTATGAAACAGTGGTACTATGAATCTGGTCTGTTCTCGGGAAAAGGAGACAGGATGCATGTATCACAAATGTGAGATTCATATCATCTATACATTTCCTACAGATAATATTTTGACATTTCCATAATTATGTGTTGCCAATTATGTGTTGCCAATCCATCAGCAAGGGTGTCCACTTTGAAACCCCTTTTACCCCTAAACTAGGAACAGAGCTGGGCAAAATTTTATGGAAACTCAATTTTTTCCATAAAAAAGAGACAGTTTGGTCTACACCCAAATATTTAATAAAATGTTTGTTTTCATAAAATTGCTCATTTGGAATTTATTTTAAATAGCTTATTTAACATTCTTATTTAAAATATTTTGACTTCTATCTGAAAAAAATCACCCCCTATTTTTTAACATTTTGTTTAAAAAAGTAATAACCTGTTCTGAACACATAAATAAAGCACTATTCACTCTGAAACTATTTTTAACTTTTCAGAATTTTCGGTGGTCCATATATTTTCTTATTTTTTTGTCGCAATTCTAATACGGATAATGAGATTTTCATTCCTAGCAGAATTGTGGATTGATTTTGTCCTGAGTGTGAGCTGATAATAACCCCTTTCTCTCCCTCTCTCTCTCTTTTTTTTTTTAGCAGAACTATACCTCTAAGTTGATGGTACAATTGTATGTAACTTTTAAAGATTTTTTTTTTAGTATTGAGAGATGCTAACAGAAAATATTAAGAGTTAAATGCTTGCATTTAGGACTACAGTTTCTTATGAATAGACAAGCGTTAGCATTTTTGCTATGTCTCTTCCAACATTATCATAAACTATATACATGTCTGCCATGCTCCCAGTGTTCCTGGGAATCCTGTGCAGGGTTTATTTCTCCACAGTTTCATTGTGTTTTTACAGGAAAGAAAGCTGCCATGTTTTATAAGGAATTAATAGCAGTGCTAGTTAAGTGGTTGCAAACAACAGTTTGCTACAGTCTTTTATCAGGCTCTTTCATGTTTTATTGTCCTAAAATAAATATAAATTCCTGCCTTTTCTCCTAAGGTGCTATTCAGAAAAACAGTTTATGGTTAGGATCCAACCAAGTGGTTAAACATATCCCCCAGTCATAAAACACCCAATCAATTGTCGGTAGATTTCCTCCAGAAAAACCTCACTGACAGAAAGAATACTCATTGTAATATCTTCTTTTTTTTTTTTTGGTCTAAAACACTTCATTATTCATAGATGTGTATGGGCTACACATAGAACTTGGTTTAGCCATGCTTCTTGCACGCTCAGGTCTCTAGTGAGCTGTTAGAATGGTCTTAGCACATTCACGAGGCTTTTCATTACAGTCTGGTCTGGTAATAGAAATGATCAATCTATATCATGATCAAATGACAGGGCATGTAGAGCCTGCCTCTGCTTAACCAGTCGGTGTCATGCATAGGGTTTTATCTGCTACCTACATCTTGAATAAGTTTGTGTTGGGGCACACTGCATTCTTTTTGGATTTTTTTCAGTTCTTTTATAAAGCTATGGAAATAGGAACCGCTTTTTTTTTTCCTCTTTTATAAAATGATGTTGGATTTTACTTTTTACCTGTTGGATTTTTAGCACGTGGAGATTAAATGTGTATCTGATACTGGAGATATTTACAAAGCTATCATTTGTTACATTAAGTTGATTGTCTTGGCCAGTCATGGTTATACCCTGCTTGTTGACATGCACATAACGATTTGTATTGACATTTATGGTCTGTGTTACATTAATGGCTTATGATTGCCTTCTAAGATTGTTATATGTAAGTGAGTTTGTCCTCCAAAGGTCTTTCTTCTATGACTATGCTGGTTTTGCAGACTTCTGTGCTAGCTAAGAAAGACATGACTAATGATTCAGAATTATATATAACCTGATAATCTGTCAGTGACAGATATACATTACATGTGCTAGCAGTAGTCCAGATGTCAGTGTTATAGGATACCATTCTCCCTTCAGCAGTCCTTAATTGACATTCATCTTTGTTTTCTAGATTTTATGAAAGTCTACAAAATTACTGGAACAGAGTTATTTGAGACCAGAGGCTGTTTTTTTGATGTTGCACATTCTCTAATTATCCCACGTTATTTATATAGGAGTTCTGCAAAATAAAGTAAATGGCTTCTAATTCCTCACCCTCCAGATAGATGTATTTTGGTGAAAGGGGTCCAGCTTCCCAAGACTGTCTTAGTGATGGTATTTTTTAAACTTCTTAAAATTTACTCTGGAGAAGTATGTGGCCCATGAAGAGAGAATTAAATCAACACTCATTCAAAACTGGTTTACTTAATATTTTGACTAAGACATGACCAATATTTTGACTAATATATATCCTCTTTTTTTTTAGCTCTGTTTGTTCTTTTTCCTCCCATCTAAAAAAGCTGTAACAAAGGTGCCTGAAGTTAGGAAACGTATCTGGCTGGTGAAGGAGTAGGAGGCTGGAGTTCAGGAAGACTGACTTTCCTACCTTGTTCTCCCAGAGGCCTTAAGGATATTTGGGGAATATCAGCTAATGTGGTGTTTCCATCTCTGCATCAAAAAAATGAATGCTCTCTCAAGAACCATATTGTACATCAGCAGCCAATAACCACCATCTGACTTTCATATCCAGTGATAAAATTTATGATAGAAATGGAAAATATTATCCACTTTTACAAAATTGTGGACAAGTACAGAGTATCATTTGCTAAGAGGGCTTTGAGTTAAAATAACTCAATAGTAATCTTATAAAGTGATTTCTGTGTTACAATGCTGAACATGTGTAGCTGCTTCTACCATTTCCTATGAAGTGATTCTCTTTTCTGACAGTAAAAGTAACAAGAGGCTTTTCAGTCATGAAGAAAGTGAATTGGTTCTGATTTATGAGACTTCATTGCCTTTCACTGTAACAACCTATCAAAATGATGAGATTCCAAATAATACAGACATACACCTACTGTTCAGTACAGTAGTTCATTCTGTGCTCAAAAAGAGTCTATGCAATTTATTTGCATTTATTTAATTTTTCTGGTTTTTGATTACTCACTCCTAGTCGAGTTGTAGTTATCTTTGAAAACTGTGATGCCTTTAGGTAGCTAAATGGGGTTTAAGATTAAGTTTGAAATTTATGTAGTTATTGTAATAGTATAACATTAAGTGTGGAGAACCAGCAGTGAATTGTACAAAAGCTAATTTCTTGTGGCAGTAGAACATCAAAGATGACTATGTCTGCTATAAGATCATTAAAGAGGCAGAAATTGTAGGATTAAAGTTGACACTTGCTTTCTGCTTGCAAGGGGATTGAGTAGAAAGGTGACTGTTGATCCTCAGTATATGAAACCAACCGATTATTTGAGAAGTGGTACCCTTCTGCTTTTCATAGAAATGAAACTCACAAAGGAGTTTAGAGATGCCCTGGAGAGCCCACAGTGACAGGCATCCTATGGGCAAACATGAGCTTTTCTTCCTCTGCTAATGTTCCTCTGGAAAGACAAAGCTCACTGGGTAGTTTAGATCACTAAAGCTAATATCAAAAAGGTTCCAGAGAAAGTTTTTCTCATGTGATAATTTTCCATCCAGAAGACTGATAGTGGTTTGATTTGTTTTGTTTTGGTTTTTTGCGTTTTGGGGTTTTGTTTTAGGTTTAATGTGTGTTTATTTTAAACAGTGTAATTCAAACTTGGTCATGGCAAAAATAAGGTTACATACTACCTGTGCATTGTTGATGAGCTATGAAATGTCAGCATTTTAGTTGCTTTTTTTTTTTTTTTTACATTTTCAACTTCAAAGTTGTTTCAAAAAGATTCGAAGTAATTTCTTGCAATACCCTTCCATGATGCATTTGAGACACAGGCAAGTTGGCAATCGAGGAGCAAAAACTAATTCAAGGCAGCAAAAGCTTTAGACAACATGCTCAAATGGGATGGCAACAGAAGTTGTATGCTCTGCATTTTGGTAGGGCCTTTTTATAGAGTTTAGTAAATGCACCAAAACAAAAAAGAGATAAGCTTACATTTAGTTTTGTTTTGTTTTTTTTTTTTTCTATTGTGTTTTTGTATCTTCTACCAGCATCGTTATATTGCTCTTCATGGGACAGACATGCCAGGAGTTACAATACTGTAATTTTTCACTTTCCAAAACATACCTGGAATAAATTAAGAACTACATTTTAATTTTATTATTTTTATAGCCAAAGATGATGCTAATCAGAAACCTAAACTCAATTTGTGTTCACTGATTCATCTTGATAACTTCAGTTAATTTATACTCAATATTCACCCTGGGTGTACTTGATAGAATTTGCTAGAAGAGAATGAATTCTGCCAGGTTGGTGGCTAAAAATGAAACCAATTAATCTTTCCTGCACTCTGCCTCTCATCATGATACCTAAATGTCTTTGCAGGCTAAGGGGAAGGAAGATACTTACTCTTTTCTTTACCACCTTTGTTGTGAGGTACATCAGAAAGGTAACATTTTGAAATGCAGTTCTTGTTCTTGAAATGGGCAACTGATGTTCAGTAATTTGAGTAGAAGAACAGTGTAGAAATGAGGGTAATAAGGCAAGTATATTGTACTCTCCATAGATCTTGGGTGTTTCCCATTGGGTAATAAAGAGGAGCACTGGGACTTGATGTAAAAAAAAAAAAATAAAAAAAAGAAAGAAAGAAAAAAATGCTCAAGGGGATACCTCAGGAATACCTCAATGCGATTCATTGATTTAGACACAGCTATATATGTCAGGTAATGATGAAATGTTGAGACAGCTGAGATTGTTCACTTAGTGAAGTCAATCCCTTAGTAAGTGTTAGTGGTATTGAAATGAAGTGTTAAAGAATTAGTTAGCTGACTGTGAAAAAAAATGAATAGGTCTTTCAAATTACCTAATGGAAAGCTAAAGGCATTAGCTCCCGACCAGGGAGCATTAAAGGCCTTGAGCTGCATTCATTGACACGAATGGAATGACTGTGAATCAAGCTCTACTACAGAAGATAAACAGCTTTCTGATAAATACACTTGGAAAGAATCCACTGTCTTGCATTTCAGGCTCCTCTAAAGCAGAAAGAGTTTGTGCTTAGACTGCCTGACACACTGCTACTTTTATTAATCACTGCACTATAATAATTAAATAAATCAGTAGTGTGTGTAGAATTTTATGTCTAAATGAGTTTGCCCTTAAAAAGTTTAGAGTTTAATAGAATATTAGATTTCTCCAACAAATTGTAGCAATTAGACTTCTGATAGGTTCATACTTCTGAAGGATTTGCTTACTAGAAAGCAGGGGAGCTCTACCTAGAGTTCTTAACTTGCAGAAGTTAGCATCACACAGAAAAAAACTCCTTTTTTTTTCCCCCTCTCTCTAATTCTGCGAAAGAGGTTGAAAGCTGGGGGCTAAAAGGCAAGTGCTGCTCTTAAGTCAGGGAACAGGTAGATTAGAGGCTGATATTAATGAATGATTTCAGTGCTTTCAGTTGATAAATTTAGAAACATTGCTCTGTCAGCTGAAAAGTAATGAAGAATAAAGTATTGTCCAGAGCCATGGAAAGTAATAAATCCCCTCATGAAAATATTTAACAGATTATCAGAGAGGATAAAATTATATTTCATAAAAACACCAGGTAGATGGTTTAGCTATGGGAATTAAGACTGGATCAAAAATCTCTGAAAACATCAGATCATGCAAATGGCATGGGGGATTCATTAAGTTGGTGTAGAAATTGCTTCTGCCTTAATATTTTCTAAGAACTTAGAGATTTTGGGTAGTTCATAAATCACTAGTGATTTTAATTGTGCTATGGTTTGGTTTTTTGACTTAAAAGCAGACATTTTAAGAGTTTGACCTTTATAACATGCATTGCCTGATCTTGTAGGTATTATGTATGCAGTGGGTGAAGGAACTCGACAGCTGGGTGGTTTCGTGCGCTCTCATAAGTAACCAGACACAGATTCTGGCCCCTGCATTGGTACTGGGTGCACTTACATGGAAGAACTCCAAAGAGAGAGGACTTGGTTTTTACCAGTAGTCCTTTCCTAAGCCATTTCGGAGATGATGGCATACAGCATCTTCCTGGTTTCCATACCAAGAAGTATGGGGCATGGACAAAGGCTTTGGCTTCTCCAAGGATAGTTGTACCATTTAACAATAAAGCGTTGGCAAAACTCAATTCTAAATTATACTATTTTCATGCATAGTCAACTGTAACTGAATGAGTAGAATTCTTATTTGAACATAAATAAGTTCCCTAGATTATTAGCACATTTAGAGACTGTGATACTCCGTGTGGCAGTGATGCAAAGGAAAATGGTTTAAGGAAATGAGGGGCTCTACATTAAAATTGTATCAGAGAGGATGTCACTGATACTGTGATAGATGCCCTAAACCTTTATCAGCTACTTCCTAGTGGCAGCTTCACACCTTATACTTGTTAAATTTGATGCTGAGTTGCAAAAAAATGGGAACAGCTGAGAGGACTCAGTGTCTGACTTTACAAGATGAATTAGGTACAACTGTAGACCAAATCCATGTTTTGATTTGCACTCTTATTCTTCTCTTCCTTCAGTACTTCTCTGAACACAGTTCAAAAAGAAGGCTGTACCTTTTTAAAAGACCAAATATATGTTGAAATTTGATTTGGGGTGGATTCAGTTTGGAATATAAACAATTTGGAACTGTTTAGGCACTTGGAGGAATTTTCATTACATTGTTCTAAGATGTGGGTGACATAAAGGTCAGCAGAGAAAAATGTAGTTGGAAAACAAAAGAATATTTTTCTCAAGGAAATTGATAGAAAATGAATAATTTTCTGCAAGATGTAGGTTTGCAGAGAAGCTGATTAAAAATGTATTTTTTATAAAAACATTGCCTATTCTACAGAAGTGGTGTATATTATCATCATGAAATACTTGTACCCAGCAAAGTTTCTATGATTTATTGTGTTTACTTTTTGCATATCTCAGCTCAACAATGAAAGGAGTCTATGCAGTTGCTCTCAAGCTTAAAGTCAACTCTTATTTAGTAACAACAGTCTATCAACTAATAAAAGCTACAATGTTCGATTTACAAGCCCTTCAGGAGAAACATTTTGTTTCTTAAAGGGGACCTTTTCCAGTTTGTTAAAAGAATCACAGAAATGTTTGCTGTTTGTTTTAGGTTTATACATCTGGCCTCAGTATCCTATCAAATATTTGCACTTTCGAGATAAAAATTGCTGGCTTCTGTCAGCAGTGCACATATCAACAAAGGAAAACAAGAGCAGTAGTGGGAGTGGAAGACTTTGATCTTTCACATTTTTCTCTCCGACCGCTGATGGTGATTTTTGACCCTCATGTGTTAGGAAGGTCAAGGAATCTGCTGCTAAGTTCATTCCAGGTGTCCTCAGATTGACAACAGATTTGTTTTATGGGGCACTGGAAACAGAGAGACAAAAGATGTTCACTCTGAGGTAGCACAGGAGGGGGAGAGTGAGGAAGAAAAGCTTGTGTGGGCAGTGTGCTTAAAACAGCAGTAAAGCACTAGAGGGATCCAGTAATAGCAGCAGTGCTGGCCTGCTGTAGAGTGCCTGTCAACTAGGAAATCTGTCCTGTGGATAGATGTTAGGTAATAAATACCAAATATTGTTCCTAGTGATACTGCAGTTTGTTTACAAACTAAGCTGATGATAAGAAAAGAAGAGAAAAAAAAATAAAGTAATGCATGGTTTGGGTCAGGAAATACCCAGAGGCCAGAGACAGGCCACACGTTCATTTTTCATTATTCTGAAAAAATGTAAATGTAAACACCTTCTCTGCTGCAGCAGGAGCTGAATGACTCCTACAATAAACTATTTTTAATTAAATTAGTCATATCAATAAAATGAAGTAACAGTATTTCAGTAGTAGTAACTACTTCAAATCTTACATTATAGGAATAGTCTTTTTTTCCCTATAAAATGGTGATTTCAAACAATATTGACAGTACACCAAATGTAAATCTTTTAGTTTTTACTTTGTAAGGTGCAGATGTTGGTGCAAGCCATTTTAGACCAGTTGAGTTAATGATTCTTTGGTCACTTTCCAAGTTTCCAATTTCTAGTATTTAAACCTGGTAGAACCTTGCTGCTGCAGACTTAGAGCCCATGTAACTTTGCTCCAGTGTGTGGAACCACTGAAACTAAGCTTAAGAATACTTTTAAAATACCACATTTCTCAGCTCTAATTCTAAATGCCTGCTTTTGATAATAGAGGAATATCACTGGCATACATATTTTTGAGTTCTTAAAAATCAGTATGTGATAAGTATGAGGGGCATTGATGAGCAGGTACTATTTAGATATATCAGAGTATTTCTGAATTTTTTGTTCTGGTAGATGCTTTTCCCAGTGTTGCAGGTTGCCTTTACAGTGTGGAACAGTAAGTAACTGGGTAATTCTGCTGAACTGTGTGCACTTCAGGAGGACTAAAGTCCAAGTGAAAAACATGCCTTGCTGGAGAATACCCAAAGGCAAGGCAGGCAAAAAAATAAAAGTAAAAAGTGTTATTATACTCATTTTAGTCATAGCAAGTAGATACATAGAGGTTAAACTACTTGCCTCAGGCCACAGTGCAAGACTCTGAAATAGTCAGGAACTCAACCTGATTTCTTTTATCAGTTCAGTCCTAAGTATGAGATATTCTTCCTTTTTGGATCAAAATTGTCTTAGGTAATTTTTAACAATGTCAGAGTGGGATATTTTTCTGCTGCATAGTCTCCTGAGTTTTGTGCTGTTCTGTGGAAAATTTGTAGGAACGCGTTGTTCTTCAGAAATTGTGAAGTAGTTGATGGTTTAGGTATAACCAAAATAATTTGGCTAGAGAAATTACTAAGAATTAATGACTCAAAGTATCAAGAAACTGTAGGTGTGTAGAAGTGTGCATGTATGGGGAGGCAGCTTTCCACTTCTACTTTTTATGTCTTTCCTTATTTCTTTAGGTTTATTTCTTTGAAGTTCTTAAATGTAAATCTGTCTTGTGTAATGTCATTGTATTATAAGAATGCAAATCATACTGTCTTATTTGTCTATTTGTTTACCTCATGTGTGTTGATAAGCCATAAATTTGCCTAATACTTTGTAAAAAGAAGAAAAAAGCAAAGTACCCCATACTCAGAAAGCCCTTCAAATGTAAAATAAAATAAACAACGAAGAGGAAGGAATTTTTCTGCGTATTGGTAAAAATCCTATGCCAATGTGTATCCAATTTGGAGCTTGGTGCTCATGCATCAACTCTTTTCCTGCTTGTTTGCTGTTAAATATTTCATATCTCTTAGGCAGGTGCAGACTCTGCCACTACTGTGATATTTCTTGTGCTCACAACCATCTACTCATATAATTAGCTGTGCATGCCTTTTCTTGCTGGAGGAACCCAAGAAACTGTGCCTTTTCTGGTGGGCCAGGCGGTTAATTGCATCTCCTTAAATTCTGCCTGAGTACTTAATGTTATGAATGTTTATTAGTCATGTACAGAGAAAGGAAATAGAACATAGAGATGTGTCTTGAAAAGTAATGTTACATTGTCTCTAAAGCCTTTAAAAGTTTTAATTCCTTAAATATAATTTACTTGCCATCTTAATATAGACCGTAATTTTTTTCTTTTTTCTGTCTTTGTGCTTAGCCCTCTGTTTTGCCATAACTATATTCTCTCTGTCTTCCTAATTTTGGAAACTAAAGATCAGATCAGCTTCCATAAAAGATACTCACCAGTCTATCTATTTAAAACAAAGGGCTTGGATTGTCAATAACTACCCCACTCTAAATTAATTACCCTTCAAAATTAAGTCTATCATTGAAAAATATACCTCAGAATGGAAAGAAAAAATATCCATCTGTCCTTACCTTGAAATTTGGTAAATGGACACATTCCATGGATTTTGCTCTGAAGAGAAGACATCTACCATGTTAGACAAAGATTCTCCTTCAATGTAAGTAGGTGAAAGGCTTTGAAGTCAATGACACCGTGTGTGGTTTCTACTCAGCTATTATAAACTTTTGCCAAGTGTTCTTGGTCATGTGAGCAAAGGCATTTTGCCTCTTGACAAAACTCAAAAATAAATTTTGTTGCCCAGTTGGCTCAAGTTGGAATACTTAATTGGAGTATTCAATGGAGCTTCAGTCTTTTTCCCCCGCACACTTTCTTGTGCCCAAATGGTGTTTGTTTAGGGTACAGTTTCCTGCATTATACCCCACACTCAGTAGGAAGGGTTTTGACTCCTACTGAGAAAATGAAGCCAAACAACTTACTGTCTCAGCTGTGGTTTGTATTTAGGTCACGTTTCAGATCATTCATATCAGAACTCTTACTTAACTTAAAATCAAAGCTTTGGTTGTAGGAACTGGGGTCCTCTTGTGCCAATTGTGTCTTTGCCTGAACCTGGAGTGGAAATACTCCATCTGACTTTAATGGAAGTGACTTTAATTAGATCATACCATACAAAATGAGCAGATGCATTCAGAAAGGAGAATGTTTTCCCTTAATTGCTCTATACTCTGTAGTTATAAATATGTTCATAAAGTAGCTTAGCCTCATGTAAGCTGATGAGATTCTGAGCGATGTAATTATATACCTTTACCAACTAGAACAACCAAAAAATATTTATCTGGGTTTTTTCTTGTCTATATTAATATACTGTAGAAGTAAATAAAAATCCCTGCAGCAGTGGAAAGCATAGTAATCCTGGCTGTTTATTCCAAAAATACCCGTCGCTTACAGGGCAGGCAGTCCTGTCTTGAGTAGCAACACTGAGCAGATGCTTTTGTTGTAATAATCAGAGAGGAATTTGGACTGTAAAAACATGTATATTTGATAGTAATGCAGCAATTTTGGCATCACAACCTCCATAGTGCTTTCCATCCATGTGTATTCTTGGACAGCTCATGGTGCAAACTTTGCAGGTACTATTTTACAAGGATTTAGGTGATATCTGGACATAATAACACTTCTAAGCCTTATGGGCAACCATATGCTTCTACCTCCATTTTAGAATCACTAGTGTAATTGCTGTGACTGGTCCCATCAAGCATGACACATGCTGATATTAACAATTCTTTGTCTGTCTCCCTCTGGGCTTACTCCTCTGCATCTCATCCTGCTTACTCTTTAATTGTATCTGTGGGTCCCAGATTTTCCTTGCATTTGTCAGTTTTATTCATTAGATCATTACCACCCTCCAGACAGATTTAGCCTACGTTATCTTTGTGGGCTTTTTGCCACACATCTACTATTATTGTTTTGATAATATTCAGGTAACCCATAATAAAAACTTGGTCTAAAACTTATTTTACAATCCCACTCAAGATACCCAGCAAGCTAAATGGAAGAAAAATTCAGTAAACCATCACCTATAAATAATTATAATGTTCCTTTGAAATTCGCTCACAAATGTGGCAACAGAAAGAAATAATATATAGTCAGAAAAACTCCCTAAGTGACAGTCAGTTGTACTATGATTCAGCAATCAGAATAAACTTACTAACCTGGAAGTTCCTGGTATAACTCCATCCACAAGGCTACTCTCCAAGATGTGTTGGGCAAGGTGGGTAGAAGAAAGGCAACAGATGACTTCAGGAAACATTTTTCCCCTAAACTTTTTATATGAACCAAAAGATTTTTTGCATTCTGGCTGCTGAGAAGTGTCTTTCCTTTCTTACAGCCCCTAGGGAAAAAGAGCTGTGTTCCTCATGACAGATTATAAACGGTCTTTGAAAAAGAAGTTTGCCCAGGCAGCCCTGTTTATGTGTCCACAGGGATAGGGAACAGTCCCTGCTTGACAGAGAGTGCCTAGAAGCACTCATCACAATCTTCTGCTATCACAGGCTACAGCTTTCCCAAAGAATGACAAAAATAGATTTCCCTGCAACCCAGCATCTATGGATCATGTCAGATAATAGAAATGGTTTATGTGTGGATTAGTTATTAACCAGCTGCCAAACTGTTACTGATGCACTTGATTCTTTCATGTTAACTAAATTTATAGTGCACAACTGTAACATAAGAAAGGTTTCATGAAGTCAAACTAATAACCAACCAGTTCACAAGTATATAAATTGGACCTTGGGTAAACTGCAAAGAGCCAGTCACAGGCAGCCCACTGAGGGAGAGCAAGAAGCTTCTAGGGCAACACAGCTTTTAGAAGATAGGGACAAACTTTCTTCTGTGTAATTCACACCTGCACACAACCTGCCTTTGGTGGTGTATGCTGGGATTTGGCACATAATGGTGTCCTTGTGCCTGTTGTTCAAGCTTGAGCTTTGAATTGCCCCCTTCCATGATGACTTTCCCATCACCTCTGCTCTGTGTCTTCCAGGACACTACTCACTCACTACTGCCAGGCAGGGCTTCTCTGTAGGCTGTTAAGCTTCTGAGGAGCATTGTCTGAAAACAAAAAGAGTAAACAGAGATGATTTTAAAAGCAGACCTCTTCCTCCTAGTTTTGAAAGTTAATGGGGAGGCTTTAAGCCTCTTCCTTATCTCTTTTTTCTCATGATAGAGCCAAGCCTCTACTATTTAAATCTGGCTCCCTGAAGCTCAGCTCCTCAGTTCACATATAACGAAAAGTGAACCAACATTCACTCCAGTACTGAGCACCTGTAGACCCCACTAGTTTTACTGGGAGCCTTTTGTGCACATCGTTTGGGATATCTGGGTCCTCAGAGATGCTGGCTTTGCATCAGGGCATCTTTTCTTCTGAATGGAAGGCACAGTAAAACAGTACTTACAGGCATGGCCAGGAGGTGTCCCTGCCTATGGCACAGTAGTCTGAGCCTGCCATTTCAAGATTTCTTATTGAGCCCAACTAACTCTAACTATAAATCAAAGTAGGAAATAACTTTGACAGATAACTTTAGACTTTTTTGTCTTTCCTTGGGGTTTTTTCCCTTTTTTTTTCTTTTTTTTTTTTTTTCTTTTCCTTCTTTTTTTTTCTTCTTTTTTTTTCTTTTCTTTTTCTTTTGTTTTTCAGTAAGACACATTTTTATGCATCTTTTCTCAAAGTATCTTCCTGCCCTACAGAAACTGATCCTGTGGATAAGCTTCCAATTTTTCTATGCTGGAGGAAGGAAAATGTTCAATCCTGCCGATTCACAGCACCTTCAGACTGCTTCATTCTACTACAACCAAATCACATTGCTTGGTATTCTCCTTCTTCTCTTACTCAATGCAGAATTTTTAGGCATTTTCCCAAAGCAAGCCCTTGGCCAACCTGTTCATATTATTATACTTTCTCTGTGGTTCACTTTTAATTTGCAGACATTAATCTTTCACTTCTGAGGACTCTTCTTTCTGAATTTGGAAAATTAAACAGGGCTTCAAATGCAACTTGATTGATTGTCAGTAAACCTGGGCACACAACTTAAAAGAAAATTAATAAGTTAACAATAACTAATAGTAACTATCACATCTGGGAGAGATTTTAAGTCTTTTAGAAGCATTCTTCTATAGCATAGTGATGTCTATTCTCAGCTGTCAAGGTATTATATAGTAGATTTAGCAGTGTGACTTTAAATAGTTTTAAAGTTAGTGAAACAAGACTACTACTCAGGGAGGAAATAGCAGGAAAGTCTGTTTCGCATGCAGGCGGCTATGAAAAATCTAATGCTGTATTTTGGAAATGAGCAAAAGGCTGCAAGCAAAGAGGAAAGAGGATATTTAATGTCACAGCTAAACAGCCATCAAAAAACAATCGGTACATGAATGCTCCTCTGTGCCAAAAAGCAGGAAATTTCATCCTCTGAAAAGTGTCATCCTGAGCTCTCAGAATTAGGCCTCACTTCAAATATCTGTTAAATATCATTCTGAACAACAGGGCCATTGAGCTTAACTTATTTTTTGAGAAGAAAATTAAAAAGGAGAATTCTCGCAGTCTGTGTATTCTTCTGTTTTGTATTAGCGTGACAGAGGATTTTGAGGATTGAGCTGTATTACTGAACTTTTTTCTCTTGTATTATGATCTCAGACTTGAAATCAGGATACTGCCTGTGGATTAATTTCATGTGACTTTGGGGGAGGACAAGGGGCAATTTTTGTTGGTATGAGAAGGAGAAAACACTAGGTAAGAACTGATCAATGAGAGCCCTGCACTGAATGGGATTGTGAATCAAAGGCTGTAGCTGCATGAGCTCCTCCAGTTCTAAGAACCACTGTACCTTTGTTAGGTTCCACTGATGTCCATGGAGAGAATAACCTAATAGTTCCCTCTAGATAAAATTGCAGGAAAGGGAGAATGTATCTTACCCCTTCTCTTTCCTCCCAGGTAGTTAGATTTTCAGTCTTGTTCATTTCGGGAAAGGTAAGATTTAAGGCAGGCTGGAGTGGTAGTTCTGTACTGTGCAGGATCAATTATTAGAAACAGTGTGTTGATTTTTTTGGAGAATCCAGGGTACTGGCTGACATGAAAGGATCAATATCGGGTGGTTGGATGATGAGGTTTTGACAATTGTTTTTATATCAACACTTTCCCTACAGCAAGGGAGGGAAATTCTTTCTTCCTTTCCAAGGTCTGAATAAGCCACCAGACACTTGTGGCAGATTGCATATTGATCCATGCTTTAACTTTATCTGTTGTTGATTCTCTGAGGTGAGGGAAGACCCATTTACATATTTCCACTTCTTCCTTTTCTGCTACAGTGTAAACTCCTCTCAGCATGTCAGAACAGCACCATGATTTCTTTTCTACTTTGCAACAAAACACAGGGGCTTCAAATAGCAGGGATAGAAGTTGAGAGGCAGGGAAATTGGCTCAGGGGGCTTGGATACCACTGCTGCTTCCTGAAGGGAGACACAGGTCCAAGTCTGTCCTTCAGGCAAGTTACAGTGGTGGGTGTGAGAGGGCACAGACCTACACTGGGGGCTGCATCTGACTCCTGGTGACACCCAGTAATTCCAGAACAATTCACATTGCTCTGGGCCTTAGGAAATGGAGTCGCAGGCTCACTCTTCCAACATTACAGACCACTATATACAAAATTAATGCACAATAGTAAGCAATGACTGATACTTCAGGTTCTGGTCAAGTAATTAGGTACATTGTTTTATTTTTAATAGCAACAACACTGGTAGTAGCTTCATCTAGGATGTAGGAAATGGTGGCAGACTGACAATTGACTGAAAGCAGGGTGAGGACAGTGGAGATGGAAGTGCATTGGTGACAGGGCTTACTTTCACAAAACTACATTAAGGTTAAAATTTGGACTGGGTGATCTTATAGGTCTTTTCCCACCTGAAGGATTCTATCATTTTAAAAGAAGCAGAAAGCGGTCTCATAGGTACAAGAATTTAGTGAGGTTGTGCAGGATCCTTCACTGTGCAAACCTAAGGCAGGAAGGTTAGAGACCAACCAGCAAATAGCTTGAATAAAAATGGGCTATTTCTGCTGTGTAGGTAGATGGTGACCACTCCCCGGGACATCTCAGGTAAGACTTAAAGCTATGAAAATTAACTTTGGAAAATGTGAGACACATGCGAATAGCTGGAAAATGTGACTGTTCTAAAATTTTGATGTCATCTTCTCAGCCAGAAGAATTAGATCAGGAATGAATTAACTGTTGATTTGAAAGCTATTAATATTGTAAATAGTGTTTGGGTAGATTTCAGTCTAAAATTATATTATGCCCCTATAATTACAACCATTTATTTAGGACTGAAAGAGAATAAACAAAATAAGAAAGATAAAAGAAAGTGAAATATTACTGTGATCAGTGGTGTTGAAGTTTAGAACTTCAAGAACAGCTATATCAAATGCATTGAGTTTGGAAGGGAATGGGGCGATAAAGGCAATTTCTGATCACTAGGAGGCAGTCTAAAAATAAAACAAAAAGCTAACAGCCATTTTCTTATTTTTACTTTTTTTATATACGAAAGCTTTATGTTAGTGGCATTCTGAAGAGGGAAAGGAAAAATGCAGAAATACCTCAGACCCATACAACTGCAAGAACTGGTGGAGTTCAGCGCCTCTCCCATCTTCTAAAACTAAATGCCTTGTAGCAACTTCTGTCAAGAAAGCTGTGGCATGGCTGAAAACAGGACTTCCATGCATCAAAAAATATAGAATGAAAACCGTGACATTAAAACCAGAACTGGACTTTAAAAATTAGAAAGACTTTCTGTCTAACAGCATGATAGGAATCTGAAAAGTGTTTCCATATGATTTCATGTCACTTCAGATAAAAATGTCCTAGAGATTGGATGGAAAATAAAAACGTTTGGAATAGTTTGTTGATGTTTATCCAGTTGTTACCTACTTAACTAAATATTGAATAAATTTAGGTGTAAAAATATAAGGTTTAGAAACTTTATGTATATTTTTTCCACAAGTAAAATATTAATGAAATAAAGATTAGAAGTTTGACATGATATTGAGGTGTTTGTGGGATTTCTCAGATGCACAAAATAAATCATATGTGCAAGCTGTTTTATAGTGTAAGGACTTTGCATCTAAATCCTTTTATCTGAGTCAAAATATGTACTGGAAAACAGAATATAGGTTTTTGGAAAAAAAATTCAATCAGTTTCTAAGCCTTCTTTAAATAGCACTGTGACTGAAATGATGTTGATAGCTAGAAAAACAACTCTGACTGATTTGAAGAACTTTTCCAAGATGCAATGTCCTTTTTAGAAGGGGAGAATTTGACAGGGAGAAAAAAAGTTTGTAACACAGATCTAGTTTCAGTCAAAGCTATGAAGAAACTACCGATACCCCATTATTATTACAGGACTACTAGTAGTCATGTAACTTTTTGAAAAAATCCAGCCACTTGTAGATAAATAGCTAATTATGTGGGAATTCATGACCTGCAGTTTTCAGATTTGTGTGCACAGTGTATTTTCAGTTTAGCAACCAAACCCAAAAATAGTAAAAACCACAAACAAAACAGAAATAGATTATTGAAGTGATAAACTTTGGTAGTGATATTTCAGTAACACCTCAGCATGATGTGAGAAGCAGAGACTTTCTCTCCCTTCCCCTGGGAGCAGAAGGGGGAATTGAATTTCCTTTGTCCTAGAGAAGGAGGCTAAGCCTGGATAATGGATCAGAAGGGATGATGCAGAGCTCTGGATTGTCCAGAGAAAACCAGGTCAAACTCATCATCTTCAATGCAACTGAAATCTCATTTTTATTGAATAATTTTGGTGGCAGTTACTATCTCCAAATAAGCAAGACCTGTGACTGTCCATCCTTCCTTAAAAAGGACAAAGTGAAACCAGCCCAAATCTGTATTTTCCAGAACTCAATTTTATTTTTAGGCATATGGAAACCAGCTGCTGTCAGGCTCCCACTGACAGGCCAGGATTTGTAATGTTGTGCACAGTGTCAGTCTGTCTTAAAATATTTTAAAAACAAATGGGCTAGAAAGGGGAAGCAGCAACTGTTTTTAAGAGCTGCTGTTTATCATGTTTTTGCCATGCTGAACATTCTCAGACTTGACATGATCCTAAGCTCTCACACCACTGATTTTATGTTGTTATTTTTCATGCTCTCCAATACAATTGTGGAAATACATTGATCATCCTACTGAAACACCTGCACCAGTCAGCAAGAGAAAACTTCCAAATTCATATCTCTGTTGTCCCAGTGACATGGCTCATGTGACCTTGTGCTAGGAACAGATTATATCTGAGACAACATTCCTAAAAAACACACTGCTTCCTAGAGGTGGGACACAAGGATGTATGGTTGAAGAAGCTGTTATATTCCATTTTTTTTAGCAGCGAGGTGTTAAGGAGCTATTTCACTTTGCTTTTCATATATACAGAATTAGCAAAGAGTGGCCAATCACAGAAGGACTGGAAAGGAAATGCAAGAGTCATCTATTCAGTCTTATCCTGCTGCTCTAAAAGAAGAATCTCTTGAGAGACGGTTGTCATACTGCTTCTTAAAAACCTGCCAGATGCAAGGGCTTTCAAAGCTTTCACAGATAAGCAGTTCCAGTGCTTAAAGGTCCAGGGCTTGACTATTGAGAAAGATTTCCTGCTATATTAAGTCCCACTGCTCTCAGTGAGTATTCCTAATTCCTCAGAAAAAATGGAGAAAATCAGCTATTATAGTCCTCATTGCAGTATTTTATGTAACTGAAGAATTTACAGTACACTGTCCTTTTATTTTTTTTATCTAAATAGAACATTTTCCAACCATGCTGCTAAGTTTAGTTTCTAAACCTCTTAAATTTTTGTTTTTCTATTCTCAGTTCTCTCTCATTCCTCTAGCTATTTCCCAATGAGGCACTTCAGCCATGACATTGTCAGAGAAGAGAATTACTGCTTCTACTTCTAAGTGACCTCCCAGAAAATTTTATTTTCCTTGCAGCACCTGCATATTATTAATTTGACTTATTTTAGTGCTGTGTTGTAACTTCCAAACCTCTCTTCTCTGCTACTCCCAGCCCAGTTGTTCCCCAGTTTATATTTGTACATTTGCTATTTTTCCTTTCCAAATTACAAGTACATTATACTTGTTCAATGCTGTTAATATACAAACATCTAGACTTTGTAAAATTATGTCTTGCTCATGCAAGCTTCCCATAAAACATAACCTGATTCCTAGGTTTAAAGATCATTAATGTTTATTTACCAATACCTTGTAAATTTTTTTATTGAATTTGTCACTATGCTCTGCTTTGCATATGCTTATGCTTGCTCATGCATACTTCATGAATATAAAAATTAGTATCTCATTAACTTGGTAATTAGGCTATGATAAACAGCTGTTTGTTTACCATGCAGGGCAAGATTTCCACTGAAGTTCCTTACCTGTCATGCACAGTTGTTTGAAATCTCTTCTGTAATAAAGTATATGGGTCTGCAATATCCACTCTTAATTGCAATTGCCAGCTCATAAACCAGGCAGAAATAAAAGAGAGTTGCAGAATGTTTTAGATACCAAGAAACCATATTACAATGTGTATTGGTAAAACATTTACAAGTTCCAGCCATAGATAAGGAACCTAGAGTGATCTATTCTGTACAAACAAACATGCAGAAAGAACTTCTACAAAGTAGCAAGGGCATAGACTGAAGGACAGAAAGCAAAAAGTGTATTACTTAGAAAAAGTTCTCATGCTGTAAAAGTAGAGCTTTATATTACATTGTTGTAGAATGTTAGAGAGGGTTGGAGAATGTTGGAGAACATTCAGGAATATTCTCCAACATTCTCCAACCTTCTCTAACATTCTACAACATTACATGTCCTTTCTGCAAGTTGAGTTAAACTGAATAGCTTTTACAAACCTGTAATTATTGAGTTTTTCAGAGCTTCTACTTGTCCTTAGATTTCAAGCTACTTCTGTCTTTCCCCCTGTGCATACACATTCTGCAGAAGTTCTTTGCCTGTGGGTTAGTGATGAATCAATCCCTATTATAGAGGAATTATTCAGAAGAACTAATCGTATGCCTTTGGAGGGGACACATAGTGTACATAATGACAGATAAATAACCTACAGAAATGAGAACAGAGGACTTGTGCTGTTATCGACAGTGCTCTGAAAAACGCTCCAGATGGTGGAATTATTTCTACATATCCAAGTTCATGGATCAGAGTAGGGGACTGGGGCCTGCAAAAGAAAAACTTACCCTTACTCACATCTCTCTGGAACAATATGTATTGGGTGGATTAACCTCCTTTTCATTCTCTAGTATTTGGTGATTATCAAATTAGAAGGGAAGTCTGGGATGAGGACATGAATTCCTGTGCTGAGTTTACAGACAGGTCCTTTCTTTTCCAGCCTCCCAGGAGAGTTCCAGATAGAAGAGCAGGGAAACGTAGGAAATCCTTGCAGAGAAGGCTAAGGAAATTAAATTACCTTCTCCTGTAAGGCAGTACAGTGAAAAAAAAATCAACCTGCTTCCAGATCAACCCCTTTCAGCTTCCTTATCCAGCAATAAAACTATCTGCTAAACTAGTTGAGTGAGTCTTCAGATGGTTAACAGTAGAACCAAAATCTCACTTAGGTAGGCAAGGATTTTGTAATGTGTTATCCTTTATGTTTCTTCATTTTGAAAAATGGCAGTTTAAGAAAGGAAGTAGCCATTTGCCATAAGATTATTATTTGCCAAAAAGTTTATTAGCATTAGGTAATTAGCTGGCTCTCTCATTAGTCACATTGCCAAAGTGTAATGGGTATTCTGTGTTCTGTGCTGTCTTAGCAGTGATTTTTTTCATTGATTTCTCTGGCCTTTTAGTTTATTTTTAGAAATAGAAAATGTGTCATTCTGTCTGCTTTTTTCATTCCTGAGAAAACAGAATGTCCCACAGTGGGAGAGTTTTCAGGTATTCATCAGCTATTCTTGAAAAAACATATGATCACACTGTGGCTACTGTGAATCTCAGTAGATGAAAGTGGGGAAATAAATTGCAGGATGCTTTAGGATGCGAGGAGTTGAGAAGAATACATATATTTGATTCCTTTTTTTATAAATGGTAATAGTCACTTCTGAAAAACTATCAATAGTGCAGGAAAACCTCTACTAAGTAAGGGGGGATATTTTTATTGAAAATAAAAATGAAAACTAGTTTTTATTTAAATCTTGGAACAAGTGAAATCTTTAATAAGGCGGACTGTGATTTCAGGACTTTACATTTCTGAAGTGCTTATTCTGTGGCAGAGTTAGCCACTATGTGTTTCACTTTTTCTTTGAAATCAGAAATCTTGAGTATTATATTCTCTTTCCCTCCTTCGATTTTCCCATGTGCAGTCTAATGGATACTTTCTGGGGAAGAGTACTCCTCTCCTCATATATGTTCTCATATACATCAGACTCTGAAGTCCAAGTATGGGGAGAGGGGAGGCATCAGGCAATAGGACTGAGACATGCACATTCTTCACTGAACAAAATCTGCTAGAAAATGGAATGCAACATAAGGCTTTATTGGTTTTCCAAGCCCTGCCTGAAAGTACTACTGTGATTTCAGCATAATTAAACAGAAATGTTCAATTCAGTTACAAAATCTAGAGTGTGAACTGGTTATGAACATGTTATCAATCAGCAAATGGTAGTGACCAAGAGCTGGTCTAGAGATAAGGGGTTTCTCTGCAGTTCCCTCTGGTGTCCTGGCAATCTCTAGGGATCTTTAGCATCTCTAGGATTCCCTGGCAGGACTTCATAGGCTGTGTAAGACCTTGTAAACAATAAAATAATTGAGAAACACAGTTTTGCAGGTATTTCCTTCCTTTGACAGTTTAATTTTTGTTCATCAGAATATGGATGGAATTGGTGCCATTAAATGCAATCAGAATTTCCTCAAAATGTTCCACAGCATTTTAGTGTATTGTTTTTAGTTCTATCATCCTGTTCTCTGTGCTTTTTCCCCAATCATGCCAAATATGTGTGTGCAGATGTTAATTTTCATCTTGAAAGCTCCTGTTCTCCCAACGAACCAATTTAAATCTTGTGTGTCTATGAGAGTTGTTTATAACGTACAAAGCAAAATTAAAAGAGAAAATTTCTTAAATGATCTCTGTGTCAAACAGCAATTAATTAAGTAACGATTCCAACACTAGTTAGCTGGTGAGAAAATATATATTCTGTAAAATAATGACAAATTATAAATTTAAGAGAGCAGTGGCATTTGCAAAATATGTGGAACTCATCAAATGAATTCTTTGTTATGAGCTGCTTCCTCATCTCTAATTAATATTGATGCTGGCTAGCTATGCTGTAAGTAGAGAGTTGCTACATATCTAACAGTTGATTACATGCAGCAGGAGATGGAGGGCTCATTTTCCTGAAAGCATGGTTGTATGGTAACTGCCATTGATTTTTCTCTATTGGAATCCCTCATCTGTTATTTTTAGGATATGCTCCTATTTCCAAAGTAATATATTTAATTCCAAATTCACATACATATGTAGCTCGGGAGAAATTTAACTACTGTTCATTACTACATCTAAAGTAGGTAAACCCCTTCTCTTGCACTGTCTGTGTCTCATAATTTCAAATTATTTACTCCAGGATAATGATATTGGACAGGATCCCTCCTTTTGTAGCACTGACTTGTGTATAGTAACTGTTGGCCCAGAAGTGAACAATGCACTCAGAAAGTTCCATCTCTGTGGAGCTGCTGTAAGTAAAATGGAAGCAGACATCCATCAACACTGGAGGAGGAAATTTGGGGAAATTCTGAGCTGGGAATGGCAGAATTTGCTTAACCCTGGCAACAGGCTGGAAGAATGGTCTCCAAATTTAGGCTAGAAGAGGAAGAATGGAATTTTCTCCCCTGCCTGCTGCTTCACCTAAGAAACCATGATGGAGAAAACAGTGAAAATCAGTTGTGCCACCAATTCTTCAATCAAAAAGCAATCAGCAGTAAAAAGCAGGACATAGAGACAGGACTCTCTTGTATGTCAAAGGATCAAATCAAATAAAACTCTACTGTGAAATGTAACTTGGTGCAACTGATTGTAGCAAGACCATTCCTCATGTTATTTGCACCATGAGCTGCTCTATGTGATCATAACTTCAAAAGAATTTATTTAGATTTCTGCTTTCTTGTATCTTGTAAGGGGTGAGTGTGTGAAGTCAGGATTCCTGTTATTACTTAGCTGTTGATGATAGATCCTGGGATACTACATAATGACCACTTGCTGTTAATTCAGGATAATTAATGAAGAGGAAATCTCATTGTAGATAACAAAGATTGAATTAAAAAAAAAAATGCAAGAAAGGAACCTTGTGTAGTCATCACATTTTGAGGTGAATGGTGGTCCAAAGAAGAACACAGCAGGTGAAAGAAAAGAAGATGCATGAGCTGTTAATGCAGTCTTTTGGACAGCTTGACTTTGAAGAAAGTACATAATTTATGTGCAATTATGAGGAAAGCTGTGAAAAACCTCTGTAGGAAAGAAAGGGAAAGGGGACACTTTCATCACTAGTTTCTTGTCTACTTTAAACAGTGGAAAGTCACATTCCAGTGGCTTTCACTGTCACATTCAAGTATTGTGGCTTCTGCTACAAGATCTATAAACACCAGAAAAAGTTTATGGCAAATGAAAGAACTCTGAAATTTCCCTCTGTTCTCTTGTTCTAAACTTCTCACCTGATCAATGCTCCTGTACAGTGCTGTGATGAGTTTTAAAAGTATTCTGCAAGAGAGAAAGATTTCACTTGCTTTTCTGAATTGAGATTCTTTCGTTTAATGTTTCTCCATCTGAGTATGACCCTAAAATAATCAAATTATTATTTGATCCTTACTAATTTAGCTAATGATTCTGTTTATTTTCTATCCTGCGGTACTATCTGCTGATTACATTCTATAAAGGTCCCAAATTTTGTGGCAGGGATGACAGAGTTGGAAGTGGGGGATCATGTATGATGCTCTTTCTTCATATCACTTTCTCATTGCTTTGCATTTGGCTGGTGATACAGTGCTTCTTGGTGTGCTGACTGCACGGGCAATGCACACTTAATGTAATAGGAAAGAAGTGTCCTTGGGTGCAATTTGGAAAAAGAACAAATTATGAATTTCTAGTTGTGAAGCAAACTGAACTGTTGTGTGGATTTAGAGAAAATCCAGGCTAATGTCTTTGGCAAGCTCTGCTTCTACAAAACACCTTGAAAAAAAGGAGAAAGTCCCTGTCATAGTTTGAGTATGAGGAGCTAAAGAAGGAGTTTTCAGAATCTGAGAGGTATAGAATCCAGAGGGGTCAATGTTCACTCCCTTTTACTGCCCATACTCCATAGAAGTCAGGCAGCCTGGAAACCCCTGAAACCACGACATTAATGACAATGTGGGGCCAAGACAAGGAGGGAACTAGTAAAACATGGACTGAACGATGCTAGAGTGATTTACAGGAAATTTTGGTTGTTATAGTTGTGGTGATGGGATGGGGGATGAATAGTTTGTAAATTATCAGTTCTTGCTTGGTATTCTGATGTTGATTTTTTGTGGGGGGGTGTTTTTTTGTTGATGTGGAGTAAGTTTGTGAAATTTTTGTACTGAATGTTGATTTTAAGAATAATTCCTGAATAAGTGATTCACGGGGGGGGGGGCGGGGGGGGGGGTGGAATGTTCTGGGTTGGTGCGGTGCCATTTCTGGTAGCAGGGAAGGGGTCCCCTCTCCCAGGGATGACTCATGGAAAGAGCTTCTGCAGAGCTCTCCCTGCTCCAAGATTCCCATCCATGAACAAAAAAGGGCACCTCTGTGATTAACATATCCAAGAAGGGGAGAGACACGGTGATTGAAGGGCAGAGGGAAAGGGGGAGGTGACAGAAAGCAACATGTGGGGAAAGAAAGAACGACACCAGAAGGGAGTGCAATGCCGGAGCAGAGAGACCCATGGGCAGTGAGGAAGGAGAGGGAGAAGGTACCTGAATAAATTTTTCTCTATGTCCCATGGTGAGATGGCAGCCTGACCCCTGAACCCATGGAGAATCACGGTGGAGACCCTGCAGGACCACGGCGGAGCAGGTGCTGTGTGCCTGCCACCCGTGAGGAATCCCGGCGGAGCCGCTGTTGAGCTGCAGCCTGGGAAAGATCACAGAGTAGATGTCGTGGAGCTGCAGCCTGTGGAGGGGACTGTGCCCGAAGCAGTCCGTGGCTCCCTGGGTTACCCGAGCTGGATTAGTTTGCTCCCGAGGGGTTGTGCCTTGTGGGAAGGATACATGTTCATGTTGGAGGGGTTTGTGAAGGGCTTTCTCTCATGGGAGGGACCCCACAACAGAGTAGGGGAAGACCTCCTTCCTTGAAGAGGAAGGAGCAGCAGAGAACAACCTGAGACCACATCTGGACTGTGAACCCCACTGCCTGTTCCCCTGTGCCGTTGAGGTGAAGAAGTAGAGACATCGAGAACAAAGTAATTTGCCTCAGGAAGAAGGGAGGAGTGGGGGAAAAGTATTTAAACTCATGTTTTTGTCTGCTCTTTGCCCTATTTTGATTTGATTACTGATAAATTAAATGGCTTTTGCCCCAAGTTTGAGTCTGTTCTGCCTGCAAGTGTAATGGGTGAGGGAAAACCTCACAGCCCATGTCTTGACCCACAGGTTCCAGGTGGATTTCCTCCTCGCCATCCCATTATGGGTGAGGGGGAGTGAGCAGCTGCATGGCCCTTTGGTATCATCCAGGCTCAAACCATGACAGTCCCTGTGAGAAATCAATTACCTAGCACATATTCCTAGCAGAGATTGTCTCTTTACTTACTGAGGAGGCATAGTGGGAACCTAAGTCTTGACTGAGGTTTGAAGGCAGTATGAAAATATAAGTAAAATGTTAATAGTTGTTCATGAAAGGAAAGTCAGTATTATTGTAGACCTTGCACAAAGTAATTTATTCACTAAATTAACCTGTTTTCTTTTTGACAAGGGACCAAATGATAGGTTTGTCTTGGTTTTGGAGAAATATCTTGATATACTCTAATATTATATATAAATACACTTTAGCAAAGTGTTAATTTATTATTAATCCACTGTTTTTGTACTTGGTAGGTTTGCATCATGGCTAATGGCATGCAGGGATGAACTGTTTCAAATGCCAACATGAGATTTCAGTCCTCCCCTGAAATGGTGGTGGCAAGTTAGACCTTAATAGTTAAAATGCCTGTAGAGCCAAGAGTGTATGGGGCTTCCAAGCAAGACAAGACTCCTCAAAATACTGGGAGAATCTGCTGCTGTAGGTGACCTTTGTGGAGGATGAGGAAAAGCTGAAGGTGAGAGATGATGTGGCAGTGTGGTGGAAGGTACTTCAGCACCACGATGTCAGCTAATGCATGGGAAGGGAAAGGAGATTTTTATTTTTGTGTTACCTGTCTTGAACGGTCAAATATTTGTCAAGAATATTGACAGGTCTTGAAAGTGGATTTAGAGAATGGAATTGCAGCTTTGAAATATGCTTCATGGAAGGTATTTGTTGGCGGTAAGTGCTGTGGAGGGAGAAAGGAAGGTCTCAGTGGCAGAAAACACCAAGTTCTTTCTTTTAGGTAGCTGTGTTCATTCTCTGGGTGCTACTCCTTTTCAGCAGCTGGTAAAGCTACTCCTGTATACATAATTTTGAAAGAGCTTTAGAAAGTTTCAAGGTGAAAGGTGTTAAAAATGAAAGCTTATTACTACTATTATTGCCTCCCTTTTCTTTGTTCAGAATTATCTTCTGTATTTTTTATTTCCTTTTCACAGTCATTTTCAGTCACAAACAATCCCTACTTTTTCTGCTTAGAGACAGGACTGAGGGCTGTTCTGGCTAGAAAATGCTTACAACCTCACTATCAGAATTACTATAGCACTGGAATGTGCTATAATCAGTGGGGAAAGTCAACAAATTAAGGACTACTTGATTTCCCTTGCGAATTCTACTATCATTTATGTGAGATGTAATTAATTCATTGTTGAAAATCTGTGCAGTGGAACAAGTAAAACTTGTATTACACTGTGCTTTCCATAGGATAAGGGAATCTCAGCTTCATGTGGGGTTTTGTTTTGTTTTTCAGAGAACCAAAGTGTACTCCTGAGTTTATTAAGCATTCTTCACACAGGGAAACTAACCTTCTCAGCAGCAACAATAATCAATAGTTTATTTTTTGTATTAATATATTTATTCCCAGTCTTCCTAGGGTATCCAAAAAGACTTGAAAAGCAGGTGGGTACGTCTATATCCCATGTTCCAAGGCAGAGCTGCTCTTCACCTGAGACTTACCATAAAATTTTGCTCTAGAGATGGACAAACACAACAGCTACCTAACAGAGAGTGGGGAGAAAGGATCACAGAATGTTCAGGGTTGGAAGGGACCTCAAGAGATCATTTTGTCCAGCTCCCAGTATAAGACACTTAGAGGTGTCTGCCTGCTTTAGCCCTTGCTTGACACTCCCGTGCCCTGTGGCTGTCTTACTGCTTGAGGCACAGGACAGACATACTGTGCATAAGGATGTTTTCTGCCTTCCCTGTGCTGGGAACTTTCTGCTCTTGCTGGGCAGCTGAACAGGTAGCAGCACTTACCAGTCCAAGAAAAGAGGAAGATTTTTATCTGTGCAAGGGTGAGAGACAGAATAATGTTTCTAATACTGGTAGAAGGATGAGTAAAGATGGTATCTGTGTCCATATACAAAGAAGTGTGTCTAACAATTAAGTGAAACTATGAGCCCCAGTTATTCAGAAATTGCTCTTCAGACAATGAAATCACAGAATTGTGACTGTAAGTCCTCATAATTTGCCTTTTCTTCAAGCTTTCTCTCTGATCACAAAAGAGGTTATGTATATGAAAATAAAAATAAAAACAATAACAATACTATAATAATATCACCAATATAAAGTTGATAGTGTCTCTTTTCTAAAAAAGAAAGCAGACAGTACTCATTCACAATGAGTTTGTCTGGAAAGCAGCTGGTCAACCAGTTAGTAGTTGCATATTGTCTCAATGATGCTGTATCTTTCCCAGTAATATTGGCAGCTCTAAAGGGGAACCTGGTATTGTTGTGGGTATTTGGGTGTAGGAATTATGTAAAGGATACAAATCTGTGGGGAATCAGTTCTGTTTTTTAAAGCAGGTGAAAACAGATCATCCTGCAGTAACTCAATTCCAGATGCTGGGGCTTTAATTAAAATTAAATGATGAAATTCACTATATACCATGAATGAAAGGTAGAAAGGGGATAGAAAGAAGAAACACAAAGAGGTAAAATAATACAGACAAAGGAAGAAAAGTGGAGAAAGGGAAACAGAAAGGGAAAAGGCAAGGAAATCCCATTAAAAAAATTCTGTGCTATAAAATCCAATTTTTACATGTATAACTGAAACTTTTAAAACACATGCAAAGGAAAACTGACACAATGTAGGTGGAGCAGAAAGGATTTATTTTATTTTATTTTTCTGTCTGATTCAGTTTGTCCTCTGCTCTGGATACAGTTAAGAAATGCCTTTGAAGTATCACTTTAATTCATAGACAGCACGTATGTACTTTGTTGCTTTGGGGTTCAGACTGTATCAGTAACTGTGTGCTTCAGTAAAATTGTCTTCGGGAAATTGCTCAGTACCTTCCTTCCTCAAAGGGCTTTATTTCCTTCTTAACTCACCTTAACTAACCTTTTATATATATATATATATATATATATATATAGTACCTATCACCATGTTGATAAACATTCTTTGGAACCACTCTTTAACCTTTACTTAGCAGTTTATGGATTGCTAGAAATCTGATTCCTAACCTGTTTCCTTCTTGTAGTTCAGCTGTTCAGATTGAAGGTGCATGGAAAAACAGGTGAACAGAACAGTCATCTGCTCATGTATGAGCTCACATGCCAAAATGTACTTAATGCTGCTTCAGTCCAGCAGTCCAGCCAACAGAAGCTTTCATATTGAAATTCACAGGGAAGTAAAATCCAGGCCTTTGCTAGAGTTTAAACATCCTGTCAGCAAGCCAATGGCATGCTGCACCACACTCAGGTCTGGTGTATAATTTTCATCAAATCATTCTTTAAGTAGAGTAATCAGCTTAACTTCTGTATTCCTGTAATAGTCTGGATTTCTGTAGAAGTTTGTGTTAATATTCTTGGGCCAAATGAACCTGAAAGTCAAAGCCAAGGCTATTATACATTGGACATTAAATCAGGATTGAAGTATTCTAGTGCAGAAGTCTTTACTGGCTTCATTAAGTGCCTTTCCACCTCTTTAAAGTTCAGAGCAGAAGAAAAAAGGACTTTTAAATTTGCTTAAAACCCTGTTTCAGACACAGGTGCTAGAGAGCCTGGAATCATCCACTTATTAAGACAGGTAAGTTTAATTTAGAACAGCTGTTCCTCATATGAGTATTAGCTTGAAGTTCACTACTTATATTCCAGTCTGAGAACTCTCTATTTTCCCCTCACCGACATAAGTGAGTTGTTGCTGCTTCTCTCTACAGAAGTTTGTGCTGCTTGTATTCTTAGCCTGCCATGGTAGCCACATCACTGCTACTTGAAATGTAAGTAGTAAATGAAACTAAAAGCATATTTTTTTTTTTTCTTTTTCCTTCAGCAGCAGATAGTCTAAATGGTGTAAAGAACAGGTTTTTGATGGTGAAGGAAAAAATAAATTTATTGGGAAGAGCAGATGCTTTCTTTGTTGCCCATATTAATATCCAGTTCTTTTTTCTTGGGGGCAAGAAACAAAATTTTAAACCAAAGAGCAGGGTGCATGGGAAATAGGAAATATATGTTCCCATTTTTAACCACAGCCCAATTCTTGGAAAAGGGCAGCAGTGCATATGATCTTTTGTCTGTTAAAAACTGTGATAAGCCATGCTAGCATGTGGCTTAGCTGCCTCTGTCTCATAGACCTTTTTTTTGAAAAAAACAGCAATAAGTCAGAGGAGCATTCAATGTGATAGAAAAATCTTTGTTGGCTAAGCCAGGCCCTCTTATTAATATAAGGCAATGGAAACCATAAACAGTGTAAGCATACCAGAACATAAAAAAAGATGCTGGATGAAGGAAGCTAGGCTGAGGCTGGTAAAGTTGCTGTACCTACTTAGTTCTCTTTCACTCAGTTGGGAACATTTCCTGGGGCAGGACAGTAAAATCATAATAATTATTGCTGTGGACCTAGGCTTGACAGGAAGCCATGGATAGATTGCAGAAAATTTTGACAGAAGTGAAGCTAAATGAAAAAGAAACACACATTTCAAATGTATTTGGTGGAAAATGATATGATAGTATGTGCATGGAAGATTATTTCAAAATAAATGGAGTAGTGAAATGAAGACCCTTGGATATGGGTAGCTGTGAGAAATGAGCAGAGACAGAGGTGCTGTGTGTGTAAATAGGATGCAGGGATAAACTGGAAAACTACGATAGAGACCAGCAGGAAGCCAAAGAGTCTTGAAATTTGATGTCAAAGCAGTTACTGGTGGCCCAGTCTTCTGAAATTTGGGAGCTGTTGCTGACTGCAGTCAGTGAGGATTATCTGTGAACATTCCTGCTGATTTTTCTGTGTATGTTAAATACTGGTGAAACAAGATGGAACAGCTGTAGCTGTGTTGTAAGGCAGTAGTGCCTCATTTTGTTCTGGTCTGTCCTTTAGAAACAAAATAGCTTTTCTACTGAGAGGTGTGGTAAAGATGGTGGGGTTTTTCTCTGTCTACAGAAGTGTGGCCAAAAAAAAAATATACCTGTTTTTGGAGATTTCTGTTTCATGTAATTACCTATATCACAAATATTAATACAGATATGGTTAGGCAGAGTACTTGATCAGTAACAGATAAAATGAAGAGTGCAGTTTTTCTGCTTATTGGCAGTGGTATGAGGCCACAGAAATTTCCTGCTAATGTGACAAGAAAGCTGAGGGGTATAATAAAATTTTTTGTGTGATGAATAATACCAGGGTGGATTTAAGGAATTAAATACAGGAAAAAAACCTAATTCCTCACACAGGTTCTCCCTAGCTCCCTGAGGCCTTGCTTACAGCTCCGGTGTCAAGACTACTGTCCCTTTTTCTGAAAACAATTGAAAGTCCAATTTCATCTTTGAATCTGTGGAGGCTTAAAAACAATGTTGTGTGAAAAAGTCATGAAAATGTCTTATTAAAAGGAGGACAACAACAACAACAAAAAAATGGTAGTAATGTTCAAAAGAGTGAAAAGGCCAAAAGCTGTGTAAGCTTGCAGAGCTCTCCAGGCAGTGTGATGTCCCCAGTGCTGTACTTGGTGAGCAGCACCTGCCCAGATCCTTGAAAAGAGGGCATCAGCTTCAGGTACTTTGTGGATCGGGTGACAGGACATGACTTTTTTTAGCTGGTAGCACTGTACATGAGCAGGCATGGTAACACTTTCATTTTATGAAGGTGAAGATACTAGCCTCTCCTCTTTTGTCCTCAGTTTTCTTCCTTCATGTATGTTGCTGCATTCCTTGCAGACTGTTAGACAGCGGTGGGGGCTCTCATGATTCAGCACAATCGCAGGAACAATTATAATTTATGGCAAAGTACAGACTTCTTGAGAAAGGAAGAACTTTTTGTTTGTCATTCAGCACCACACCTGTGAAAAAAGCAAATACTGAAAATCAGCAAAATACAATGGAAAAAACAGACATTGACAAATGACAAAGCTTTCTTTGATTACTAACACAAAAAAAAGCAAATATCTTCTGAAACAAAGTCCCAGCATGGTCCCTTCTGCAATACCAAAGGCAGGTCTCAGCTTCCAAGTTAATGTAGGTGTTATACATAAATGCCCTTGGCAGTGGAGATGAGAGTAGCATAAGAAACATTTAGAAAAGCAAACAGACTGGCAAATTCAAGTGAAAGGCTTTGTTATGTGTTTGTGTATTTTTCATAATATATTCCTATTGCAAAATATTTGACTATATTGGTGTTTGAGTGTGGTTATGTAGGCAACCATTTTCTTAAGAAAGGCAAGTGGGCAGGCAGCTGACCAGTGCCCATTTCCTACAGCCTTTCAGGATCTGGTAATTGTCTTAAACATGTCTTAAAAGAAAGATGCTAATATACAGCAGACGGAGCTGCAGACATGCGTTGTCTTGCTAGATTTAACAGTTGCAATTAATAATTTTCAGCTTAGTCCAAAGAGAGCCAGCCATGGGCTGGTTCCACCAGTCTTTTGTACAAGGTGAGCAGGGATCACACCTCTCCCCAAGCTGCAGTTTGGTGCCAGGGGTCTCATGAGGCTCAGCATCATGCCAAGGGTGTCCTGGGCAGTACAAGGGGCTGTTGCTTCAGTCCTGTTAATACCTTCCCATGCAACAGATTTTTTCCCCTGGTCTCCAAGCTTGTCCTCTTCTGAAGAAGGTCTGTCCTGTCCCTGTTCCAGACAAGTCAGCTCCTTCTAGCAGCTGCTCCAGGACCTCCCCCAAATAATCTCTCTTGATGACATATAGCCCCTTGATAGAAGCAGCAGCTTCATTCCTCACACTGTCCCTGATGACCTGTGACTTCTCTGCTGACACATCACAATGTTATATCAGACAATTGTTTCCATGTTTAAGCTGGTAATTAGCTTTTTTGCCATAAATCTGAGTCTGATTTAATTTTCACCATACAGCCAAGGCATTTCTCATGTGCTCTCCTCTGCCACAAGCAAGCCTTGTATTTTTTTTTTTTTTTTTGAGAGGATGTTGAGAGAAATTAATTGGATGAGGTATTTATGAGACGTGCCAGTCTCAAAAATGCAGTTGTTTACATTGTGTAAATATTGTTTGATTTACTACTTTACTTACAACATGGAAGTTGAAAAACAACCTGACCCTGAAACCCTGGAATTATTTTTTATATAGCTGTGAGAGGTTGGGTGTCTTTTTGCTATATCTGGAAATACTATCTGACTCTTCTCAGTTGTTTAGTGTGAAGTTTATAACCAGAAGATAGCTGTACACAGAAAGCTGTCTGCTGTCACTGGGACTTGGAAGAAAGGAAAGATTTGCATGAATAGGTAAGGAAGGGAGAGCCCAATGGTATTTTCATGGTCTGTATTTAGAAGTTCCTCAGAAGTCTCAGCGAGGTGGCCATCTCATTAAAGAAGATGCCAATTTTATCCACTGACTCTTTTACCAGGAATAAAAACCTTATTAATGTTTTATATATATATAATTACCCAAATGTAAGGGTTCAAGCTTTGTCATTGTTTTATGTAGCTAATTATCTCATTTAAATGATCTCTTACTAACCAGTTAAGGCAACTCTGATAAACCTCTGAAGTCTTAGATGACACTTCAGGTGTAATTTGATGATCAGCTGTGGGAATAATTGGTGGGAAAGCCTTCAAACCAGCAATTTAGCTAGGGCTGGTAGTAATTGTAATTACAGATTTTTAGGTTGAACTATGAGAATTATTCCAGAAAGGTACAGGGCACAGCTGAGGGGCTACTTCCAGCTTGTAGTAACTCTTGTAGATGAACAGTCAGAAGTTAGGAGCTATCTTCAGCCTGGTTTTCTGCAGCCAGTGAGAAGAGCTGGCTTGAAGGTTTGTGACCACGTCAGCCTGCAGTGACAGAACCTGGAAGCTTTCTGGTGACCACTTGCAGACAGGCAATGCTATAGGTGCAAAGGTGTTTGTCTACAGCTCTGGATGTAAGAGGAAAGAGAGACAGATTAGAGGGATGCTTTCTCTGCTGGACACAGTGATGGATGGAGATGAGACCTGAAAGAAATTATCAATGTCATGGAAACTGGTGAATGAGCAAACTGCCTGTGGGGACAGCTGAACTGGCCTGTGTACTCTGAGGGCTTGGTCTGAGGTGGAATGGCTTCTCATTTCTTTTCAGCAACATCTAGAATTGGTGACATCCATAGAACTGGAGGCAGGTAGGGCCAAACCCCATTTATTTATTTTTTACAGAAGATAGGTAAATGTGGCATCTAGGGGCATGGTTTTGTGGTGGAATTGGCAGTGTTAGATTTATGGTTGCACTCAAACATCTTTTCCCACCTAAATGATTCTATGATAGTATTATTTTATTAGTCTGGGGGTATGGTGATTCTTTATATTTCTGGGAAAAAAAAAAAAAGAAAAAAAGAAAACAGGTGATGTTAGTCCATCATGAAGATCAGAGATCATCACTTAGAGGATTTGACT
Organism: Heliangelus exortis; assembly: GCF_036169615.1. Classification (NCBI taxonomy): domain Eukaryota; kingdom Metazoa; phylum Chordata; class Aves; order Apodiformes; family Trochilidae; genus Heliangelus; species Heliangelus exortis. Next base: position 13,997,629 of record NC_092429.1, on the reverse strand, counting down.
GGCAGACATCTTGAGAACTGATTTATTTTGATTGTAATAGAGCTTCTGGAATCTTTGTTCCTGTGTTATAGAGGGGGAGAGAGAGATAAAGCCACGCTGGCACTTCTGCAAGCAAATGTAGAGTATGAAGCAGAAAATACTTGGCTGCAAAAACTGTTGCAAAGCACACCATGGCACCTCATTTCATACAAGCAGATTTGCTGTTGATGTATACAGAGAAGGTGATGACACTTGCTCTTTGAATGAAAACCAGATATTTTTCAGTCTGGTGAAAGAATAAGGAAAGCCTGAGAAAAGGAATGAATACTAGTAGTTGTGAATGCCCTGTTTCAGATGATATTTAAATTCTCCTTTCCATTTGCTGTGTTCATGGTGCTCTAGACATGGATTAGGGCATCGCAGCTTGTGCTACAGTTTTTGGTTGGTTTTTTCTAGCATAAGTAGTGCTGGTGGGTTACAATAGAAAGCTTATAGGCTATAATACAGTTTCTGATTCAAGCTTACCTTCGTACCCACCCTCAGTTATTGCTCACATAAGTAGTTTTAATGGTTTTAGCTGCACATGGTTGATGACCAGCATGGATTGCAGTCTTCCACTCCCTAGAGTTGTTTTTTTTTTTTTTTTTCTCAAGGCAGGACAAAAATAGCTTGAAGGATTCTTTCCAACTAATTTTTAAACCAGCTTTTTCCAACTCTTCCATTGGCTTCAACTTCTGATCTCAAAACCCAGTGTATATATAGATGTATATAGATGATCATCTTGTTGCTGTTTCTGTTGGGGTTGCTACCTTCTGTTCAAGAATGTCATCAGATGTCAGCAAAGCAGGAGATTTTTCAGGGGGCCGTTCTGTTATGTCAGCCTTATACCACCTTTCTGCAGCAGGAACTGGTTTCAGATAAGCTTTGGCAGTGATGCAATTTAAGTATTTTTTGTTATGTGATCTGTAAATCATTACTCTCTTGCCTTGTCAAAAAAATTTGATAAATAGTTGTCACCACAAGTTTTTTTTTGTTTTTTTTTTTTTTTTTTTAATGCAGAGGCTCTTGCTTGCAAAGGTAATAGCACTAAATTCATCATTAAGTAGACAAATGTGATTTATACTTTACAGCCTTCCTGCTGGTAATGCAGATCTACCTCTGGCATGTGAACTCTTCTCTGTTGGATCTGCTGTTACATCCAGGCTATTTCTGTTTGCAAATGGCAAGTCTTGTCAACCAGCTTGATCCTCTGAAACATGTAAGTCATTGTCTCAGATTGGGAGCTCACAACCTGTAGCCAGAAATCCAAGTTAATTTTGGCTCCTCAGTGGCAGGCAGAAGAATAGAATGCGACATTTGTAATTGTAAAATGCTTCTGCATGACCACAATCTGACTTCTGCATTTGCCAAATGCTTCCTTTACTGCAACATTTCATTTTTTAGGAACATTTCAGTTCAGTTAACTGTGCAGATCAGTATCTCAGCTCTCCTATTTCATGTAATAAAACTTAGCACAAGTATCAGCTACTTAAATAAGGGAAAGAGAAAGAGAATAACTTCTGCTCACATGAATTGGACAATTATCTCTTAAACAAAAAAAAGGAATTTAATGTTCAGTTTTACAAATATGGTAACAATTATTTATAATCATGAAACTGATTTGAAATGCATGCTGAGTGGTAGAAGGCTTCATATCCATTGCCATTATTGTGCTGTCTTGCCCATGAATCAAAGCAGAATTTCAGTGCTGTCTTTTCTGCCTGGTTCATTATCTACAGACTGTGGCATATCAAGAGAATGTGCTTACTTTCATGTAAGGTATAAAGAAATCAAACTTCAAGCTGTTTCCATTTTGAGGATTTTAAAAAGGACCCAATTCTTAATTTTTCTCTATTATTTTGTAATGTGTTTTACAACACTTAATAAGAATTTCAGATAACTAGCATTGCTGCTCATATTGCCAGAAACAGCTAATGAAAAGTATCGCTGAATTCTTCATTAGATTTACTTTAGATTATTTCTATGTAAGAAAAGTATTTGTGTAAGGTCCAACTTTCCTCAAAAATTGGTACTTGCCAGTGAATATTTTGTTGTGCCTGTACACAGGTTTTTCTGCACAGAGGCTGTGATCATCACAGATGTGTCATCAAGGAAAGAGTTAATCCTTGCCTGAAATAAAGCATATGTTTTCTTTAATACAGATAAAGGTTTATATTTCTGGTGCCTACTGCATTCCCTGACTGCTGTGGCAGAAATCTCCTCCAAGAATCCCAGCAAGTTAGCGATCCATGAACCCTGGTCTCCCTCCTCTCTCTACTCTATACTGACAATCCTTAATCAAGCTGTGCTTCTTCAAGTGTTTTGCCATTTGATATTCTAGGAGTTTCTCCTCACTTTATATCAAGCTAACTGGTCTATGGTTTCCTGTTATGTCTCCAGGCACTTTTAAAATAACTTTGCTATGTTAGCCACTTCCCAGTCCCCAGGGGTCTCTTTTAAACTAAATGAACTTGTGAATGTGCCTGTTAATTCTTTAGTTTCTCTCCTCACTTCCTTAGCACATTTGGATGTTTGTTTGGCCAGAGTTTTTAAGACTAACCATTTTAATAATACTGCTAGCATTACGGGCTTCACGAGGGTGGAAAAAAAAATCCTTCTTCAAAAGCAAACTCCTGAGCTCTTCATCGAAAAAGACAAGCACAGTGAATGCTTCACTTTAATTTTTTTTACACCACATAATATTGAAAGGATTTGCCCCCTGATGCCATCAATTCTTACCCCTGCACACTAAGCCTCTTGTCTGTGAGGAAGCACAAGCTATAAGAGGGTAACTTAACTTTTACTGTACCTTGTGGTGTTTCAATTTCGTTTTCCTCATTGTGAATGAGAAATGCTGAAGCAGGAGTGATGCTTGACATCCTTGGTCACCCCAGCTACACCCCTGCTGCAGAGCCCCTGCACTGCCTGCTCCCCAGGGTTGGTAATACCAAGGCTCACCCTGCCCTGGGGAGGAAACCTCTCTGGGCACAACAGGGCAGCTCCCTCTCACCAATGAGCTGTGCAAAGGCCAAGCTCTGTATGGGAGATTCAGCTGGTGGTCACACTGTCTGTAATCTGTTGGTGCACCTCTTTCTTAAGTTCTTTCTATTTTTTTTGTTAATTAATTTTTTTAATTCTAAGCTCATGAATATTTTTCGTTGGGTGTCATTCAGGTCCTATTTAGATGTTCTGTCTTTTTATGAACACCTTTTTCCTCATGTTCCATGGAGAGTACATCTTGACCCACGTAAATGTCAAAATTATAGTGTAAAAATGAAAGTTACAGTTGCCTGTGAGAATTTTACTGGCATAAAGCACTGTCACAGGTTCTTGTGATGAACAGCTGGGCTTTTTTTTGATTCAAATGTGGAGAAAGCAACATGTTGATGAGAAACAACATAACTGGTGTGAAGGAGTAAATACAATCTGCCTGTAATTCAGGAGAAATCTGTTTTCTTTTACTGAATACTGTTCAGACACAAGGGAAAAATTTGCTCTCATGTGGCTATGGTCAAGATATTCTTAACTATGGTTTCTTTTCTGTAAGCTATTTCTCATACCCATTAAAAGCTGTTAATTCTTAAGTGTTCTTTTTGCTGATACTTGCATGATTACACTGTAGTAATACGATGACAGTGATTCTTGCAAGAACATACTCTATGTCTTTGTTCATCAGAGAGGTGAGGGAATTCTTATTCAATTTGAGGAAGATGCTAAAATGGAAAGAGGAAATAAATACCTGAAAGACAAGGAAATAATTGAATAGCATCTATAAAGAATCAAACCATGACCTGTAAAAGCCAAAATGATTTTTAGCTTGGATAAGTGAAGTGATGTTTGCATCAAGTATTTTGAAAAGCATAAACATTCCTGCAACACTGAAGGGGAAAAGGGAAAGCAAAAAGGGGTGCAATAATGAACAGAAGATCTTGTGTAACTATGTAAATGAGCACCAGGAACAGAGATGGTCCTTTGAGTTTTAGTCAGCATATTTAGAAACAGTTCACCATAGAAGGAGCAAGTCAATCATTCCCACCTGTGGTGCAGCTACATCTGGAAAAGTTGTCTAGGCTTTGAAAATTGCAATGTATGAAAAATACGAAAAGATTAGAAATGCCCCTCATGTTATACCTTCCTGTGTATGTGGAGACTTCTGGGATGATCTAAGAAATGAACACGTGTCTGCTTAGCATTGTTTTCTGGGCACTGAAAATCCTATGAATGGGTTTTAATTGACTTACGTTGTAAATTGGTATGAAGATCTTTGACCTTAACAGGATTGTGTATATTGTAAATTTTCAGAATTTTTTTTTCTTCCCTCTTAAAGGAGCAAATGGACCACAGTGTCTTATTCAACACATCTTTAAGTAGGACTATTGCTCTCCACCCATTTTCCAGTGCAGGGTGAAGGCAGGTTTGTAACAGGACCCCCAACCCCCAAGTCCTGCCTCACCCTGAGTTGTTGACTGATTCTGAAGCTCTGTGCTTCTGTGCTGTGCTCTGTACTGGGGCCCCTTTGCAGGCTGACTCCTCTCCACCAGGGTGCAGGCAGGGTCTGGGGTACCTTTTTGGGTACCTAATTGCAGAACACTTTCTTCACCCCTCACCTTTGCCCTGCTGTGACACGTCCCACATTGCTATCACACAAGCATCACCACAATAGTAGCCAGTAGCTCTCAGCCCTTTTGTGGACAGGATGCCTCTGTAACCCTGGCATTGAGCCCAGCCCAGGCTCCAGCTGGGTTAATTTTATAATTTCTCTGACTGTCTCTGCATTTCTTGACTGTCCTTTGCAGCAGGGATATGGCCCCTGAGCTGCCAAGTGAAAAGCCCTGACAGCCCCATTTAAGCACACTTTACAGGATTTCAGGCAAAGGGAGATTGAGTACTGGTTGCTGTAAATTACAAGATAAGACTTTTCCAGGAACTGCATATGTATCACCACAACTCATGAGAATGCTATTTATCACTTCACTTTACCAAAACTAGTAGGGGATTGGCCTAGAACTTTGAAAGGAAAATGGTACTCGACAGATAAATCAGTTACACTGTTCCATATTGATGTGGAAATGACTCTTTAAAGATTTTACTACTCACAACTAGATTTTTTTCTTTACTTCTTACGCTTAGATTCCTTGATTTCCCTGTTTAGTTTTTTCTTTTGTTTTTTATAAAAATACATCAAATGTGCGAGCCTGGAAATACTTAGCACTCTTGTTTTAAGAGCCAGGTGGCCACCTGAACTTAAAAGGAAAATCAGTGCCCCAGCTAATGGCCTTAGATCAGTTTATGAAGTGACAAACTTTGCCAGAGATGAAAAATCCATGCATCAGCCAGAGAAAATGTTATTTAGTTATTGATCTGATTTTTTTCTTAATTTCTATTTGTCTTTTCTCCTTGATGGCTTTCCTAGTCCTTGCCAGCTCACCTACTAAACAGCCAAACATCACAACAAAAAGATTGTTCCATGTTGAAGGTTTAGAAGAGAGAAACACAAGTTTATCTAAGCAGGGAATCATAGAATGATGGTTCAGTTTGGAAGAGGCCTTTAAAGGTTGTCTCATCCAGCCTCCTCCAGGGAGTAGGGATATCTTCAACTAGATCAGGATGCTCAAAGCCTCATCCAAGGTGGCCTCGAATGTTTCCAGGGGTGGGGCTTCTACGACCTTTTTGGACAACCTGTTACAGTATTTTCACCACTCTTATTGTAAAAAATGTCTTCTTAATATCTAGTCTAAATATTCCAGTTTAAAACCATTGCCCCTTGTCCTGTCACTACAGGAATAAGAGACATAAATTAGTATCTATTCAGCCTGAAGCTAAATTTAAATTATGAACTTTCAAAATGGTGTTTGAAGAAATAGGATAAAGAGGGGGAAGGAGGAACCAAGGTTGATAATTAAGGAAAATATCTCAATTGGGATCTCTAATAATTTTTAGCAGAAATACTACATGCTTGATTTGTGCCCAAATATAGCATTAATCTGGGATGTTTGTAGAGGAATTATTTATCTGGGGTGGAAATGAGACAAAGAAAGAGAGTGTGTGTGGAGGGCAGGAGTTTGAGTGAAGAGTAGACTCGTATGGATTTGTAAAAGTTTGAGAGAAGAAGGAAGAAAGAAAATATAGTTTGAATCTCCTGGAGCTTTTGAAATATGATTTAGAAGTGTTTATGAAGGCAGAATTGTGAATTTTAACTGGGAGAATTGGAAAAAAAAATTACTGGTCCTTTCTTGCAATTTAGCACCCCTCAGCTTGGGTACTGCATTCCATAAATGCTCCTAATTCCAGTGACGTGAGGTTAGATAATTCAATTTATATCATGGCCTTCAGCTAAGATGCTAATGTGTTATTTATAATATCATAAAGGTTGATGTTCTCAGGAGCCTCTTGGAAATTTAGAGATAGCATGAAATTACACATCTAAGTTTTCAAAGTACTGAGACCCTAGAGCAGTTAGACCTTCAATGCTGCTGCATCTTCCCTTCATTTAATTTAGCATTGAAAGAGTGGTAGCACAGTCTCAGTGTTGCTGAAGAGCCCAAGGTATTCATCAGGTTTTCAACAGCAATGTGTTGTCTCTCGTTGAAGCAAAATAGTGTGTCATGGATGAGTAAAATGAAACCAGTCGAAGTTATAAATTTTCTTGTAACTGAATTGCACCCAGTTTCACTGAGCTTGAAAGTAAACTTGGCCTATGGATTGCTTTAAATTACTTAATCCACACAAGTGTTTCCTATATTTTTATCTGTTAAAAGTTTACTACTTATGTGCTGCTTAGTTTGAGGGGGTTTTAGCCAAATATTAGAAACTTTGCTTTCAACACTAAACTGTAGATGTTTGCCCATTTTATTTGGTTTAATTCCTAAAACTAACTGCAGAATGGCTTTTGAAACCTGTTGACTGTGTGCCAGCACCAGGAAAATGAATGCTTTCTTTGTAATCTCACTGTTGTGCCTATTGGAGAAGTAATTGAAACCTCTCATGGGCAATAGAGCAGCCATTTTACATACCTCCCTTATCTGTGTAAACATTTCCTGATCTGCTTTCTTCTCCATCCCTTGGGGTCAATAACAGTTTCTTATGATCTCTTTATTTTAAAATGGTCCACTGCCTTCCTCCCTTCCAAAATTGTGAGTAGAATTAATGAATATTTTCTTTACTGTTCATTTTTCACTCCCTTCCTTTTCTTTTCATTGTACCCTGCTCTCCCACTCTAAGGAACACCTGTGTGGGTTTTGTTTTTTTTCTGTTTGAGTTGGACAACCACTGCCTTTAATTGCTGTAACCTACAATATTCCTTTTACTTTCGTAATACATTTTTCACTGCTGTTTTTGTTGTTTCTTCCCCTTTGAACATTTCAGAGAATTAATGAAAAGAAAACGGGAGGCATTAAACACCAAGTTAATTTGTTCTCAGTAGGCATTTGCAATGGATTGAGACTTACAGATGGGCAGGTGCCATGTAGCTTTCACTTTTGAATATTGACTTTTGGTGCATAGTTGCTTATGAGGAAGCTATAGGTGACAGTAGTCTGACAGCAGCTATGAATAAAAGCTTTACTGCACTGAGCTGTGTGCAAAAGTTTCTGAACAGACAGGGATAAAGATTTTGACAAAGATAAATTTATGAATTATTGGCTCAGCCTGTGGTTTGTTTAGGATTTGTCATTCTTCTTGAAGGTGTCATCAATTTAAGTCAGGATGGTTTGCAGGCTTGCAACTCTACACCTTCAGCTCCTGACTCTGAAACTTGCAGGGTTCCCAGTTATCTTTGCTGGTTTGCCACTCCCTTCTCTCCTCACTGCTTGCACTCAAATGCAGGTATAACTCAGGATGCCAAAGAAGTGTAGGAGAGCATGAAATCTCACGGCTAACCTCCAACTTCAGCCAGTCCTGGTGATGGCAGGAGCATACCAGTAGCTCTACCTTCCAGCCCCATCCCTGCAGAGGAAGCTGCAGGAGGAGCACAGAGGAAAGACAACTCCTGGGATCCTGCCTCTCTTTCTGGTGCTGCTGGTGCTAGTGGCAGGCTTTTGGGTATCATTCAGACTAAATACTAATACACTAAATAAAAATAGCTCAGAGTTCTCCTGGTTTACTTGGGCTCTAAGGATTATTTGGCAAATCATGTTAATGGTTAAAGTAATGAAATAGCTCTTTTCCTTCAGAATCTTCTGTTGGAAACTGTAGTGAGACCATGTGATAGTAATACTTTATATATATATATATATGCCTTCTCCAAGAATCAAATGGAATCACTATGTTTACATGTATTGATAAACTCACTTTTTATCTAAAAATATCAAAACATTTATAATCCCCCTTTAGTTAATTACAGGTTTTAGTAAACCAGAAAGACATGAAAGTATATTCTGAACTTCATATGGATACTGAATTTAAGGAGACAGAGTTGATGGCTTTTGCAGCTTTCCAGTCTTAAAGTAGCATGTTAAATTGAAAGATGAGCTGAAATGAGACAGTACTTTGAGCTGATTTCCTTTGACATTCACAGCTGTGCTGTGTGGATGTGAACACTGCCAAATCTGAGCACTGGCTTTACACCTGCCTTGTGCAGGTGTGAATAACTGCAAAAGCTATGGAGGGGCTGAGAATCAGGCTCCAAGAGATTCTGCCTGCAGACATTTGTCAGATGCCTAGTGCTGATTGCATTAACCAGCTCAGGAATTTTTTTTTTTTTTTTTTTACATTCTCTAAGTTAACGAACTGCATAATTACTTCTGCCAGTCCTTGTGTATATATAGATAATTTTTCTTGGATGCAGCATTTAGTTTCCAGTTCAGTTGACAGCAGGAATATTGAATCATAGACATCAGGTATATTATTTTCAACAGTTTTATGCAGGTAGGAAATAATACCAGGGTGTGACAAACACTAGAAGAGATTATTTCACCAGTGAGGAGCTTTAGATATATTTTTATATCTGTATGTGGTGCTGTATGTGGTTTTTGGTGGTGTGTCTTTTATGCCCAATTCTTAAAAAACCTAAAAGGTCTATTGACTGTGGAAAGATAACTGGGCTGAAATTTCATCCAAATTCATAGAGATCAGGAAAAGACTTTACATTTCTGTTAGAGAAAGTTTGTGGGAATGTGTTTGGGTGTTTAAGACCTAAGATAAAGCCAATGGATCAACAATATGGTGCTGGGAGTGCCTGATTCAGGGCAGGAGGTGAAGAGGTTGAATGTGCATGCAGGCTCTGAATACTTAATAGATTTCATGCCTAAAGATGTAAGATTTGTTCTGTAAATCTTCATTTTGTTTTGTAAAATTTACCCTTATTTCATCATAATAAAACCCAGAATTGTTTCATCACAGACTGCTTAAGTTTCAATGTTATCTAACACTTCTCTCATTGTTCATTATTTTGCCTTTTTTAAAGAATTCTAATGTATCAGAAGAATTTTAAACTTATAGAAAGCTATGCAGGTTTACACTTCAGGTACTTTATAATGACATCTGTAATAGTTTTCTCAACAATTTTCTTAGGTACTTAAATGAGGGTCATGAGTTTATAATTCCCTGGATTATCCTTACCATCTTTCCCACTTCAATAAGAACAACACTGGCACTCTTCCAGAATATTCTTTTTGTCGATGTAATGATAAATTAAATCACATTTATTTTGGGGTTGTGTTTTCCTGGGAGATAGTTCAGCTAATACAAATAGAACAGAATATTTTAGTTGGAAGGGACCTACAATGATCAAGTCCAACTGCCTGGCCAGTTCTAATTTGCAGACTCTACATTTCATTGTTAAGTGAGTTGTTTCTTCAGCTGCTGTTCAATTTTTCATCAAATATGGAATAACTAGGAGAAAATGTTGAGATTATAAAGCTGAAATTCTGATTTATTCAGTCGTTAACAAGAAAAAACCCCAAACAACCCACTTTTATTTCAATGATAATAGAATGAAAATCCAACTGGTGTTTTCTTTCTCTCTTGTTTTCCATAGAGATTTCTGCTCTTAGGCAAACACCTATTTAAATCTTTGAAATGTATAATCTTAACTTTAACAAATCTAGGCTACCAGAGGTGTATGATGTTTCATCCCTACTCACAAAGGCATTACAGTTTAAGTTTCAGTAATGTAAAAAGCATTTGTGGAGCAAATACTAGGAAAATATATTTCTAGGGATGATGTTACAGGTATAAAATAAGGCTTAGGGTTTGTTGGTTTGTTTGTTGTTTTTTTTTTTTTAATCATCAAAGCTTTTCTTTGCTGCTGCTTTTTAGCCTGTTAATAAAAGTACTGGATATAAATCTCATGAGATATAGCAGTAGGTGGTCAAAAATCATTCCAATGTGTTGCTTCTACATGCAATTAAGAGAAAAGAAAATCAAACATCCAAGCTGCAACCATGGATTAGTTAACCTCGAGAAAGGGCTCCGATTGCTGAAAGCAAAAACAATCAACACTTTCAGCTTAGTGCAATAATGAATGCTGATCTACCTGTGAAATATTACTAGTGCAAGAATCTTACATAGAAGAACTACTTGAGGAAAGCCTAGGTAGGATTGACCTGGATACAGTGTGGGATGCAAAGGCTCATTTTCTTTTTCCTGTTTCACGTAGGACAAGCCTGCAATATGTCTAGTTGTTTATGTTTTCCCCTAGGATTTTTCTTAACCTGGTGGTTTTACTGAAGCTTTTATGCATTTAATTAGGCTAGTATGTCCCAACAGTGGCTCATAAAAAGTGCCAGAAGAGATGGAGGAAACCTCCCCCACAGACCATATAGCAAATGTGCAAACACTTTTCTAGGGCAACATTGCAGGCTGCTGCTCTGATGCACTGCTTGGAAGGTGGAGGATGGACAGACCACTGCACAAGTGGCTTCTTGCTTCTGTCTGTGTGGGTAATGTCTGCTGCTTTCTGTCCTGCTCTCTGCTGCCACACGTGACATGCCAGCAGCTGAGTTGGTTACTTCAGGGTAAGCATTTTCTGTGTACTGAGATCTTTCACATCACCTGTGTTGTACTCTGCTCTCTTGCTCTGTTAGCTTTACCACAGTTGCTGATCACATATCCCACCCCTTTAAGCAAGCAGCAATTTTTTTGTCACAGTGCTAGTCCCTTGTGCAAGATAGAGTTGACCATCCTGTCAGCCAGCTCCATCTGGCTTGAGGTGGTTGGTTTTGAAAAGGAGAAAGCTGCCATCTACAGAGGAGCTGGCAAGGGATGAGAAACCTTCCTAGCTGGCAAACTTCCACTGCTTGTAACCTGTAACCCTTCTGAGCTATGACCCACAGGCATAGAACTTGTGAGCCCTTCAGAAGGCTACCGGGATGTTAAAAAAAGCTGGAGAGGAATGCTTGTTTGCAAAGACTGAGGCAAATGAGAAGGCAGACTCCATCATGAGCCACTGTTGCTTTTTAGGTGACTATGCACCCTCTTTAGGATGGAATGAATATAGTTATCTACAAAGAAAGAAAAAAAAAAATTCCAACCCCAGCTCTTTTGTAGACAGGCTTAGCTATGGATGGAGTTTATTTTATTTGGGTTTTTTTATGACTGCATTTGTTCTGTGATGTTTTTACACTAGCAGTATATTATCATAAACATCCCATATTCTGAATAAACCCTGGCCTAAAATAACACTTGAATTTTGATTTATTTCTGTGTGATTCTTTTTCAGGTGTTGTAAATCATATTTTGGTGTTCATTTACCTTTGCATTCTTTTTTTGAGCCACTGGCACTGAAGCTGATGGATGGGAATCAAATGAAGTGTGCTAAGTGTTGCTGCTGTAGGCTTTCATCTCCCTACAGTTTGTGGTATGATTTATCCTGGTAATACATCATGTGCCTCATTTTCTTTTGCTTATTTTATTTAGTGTTGTCACAAATAATATCATTTGACCATCTACCATGAACACTAAGCAGTTGTAAATTAATGAAATAAACTGAATCTATGGAGCTCATCTGTTCCAAATTTGATTAGAGACGCCAGTGTTGTACCAAGCCATTTACTACAGATGAACCTCATTTATTAAGAACACAGCTTTGCAAGGTCTTAGCTAACTACAGTAAATTTTTATCCATGGTATTTGCGATGATTTTAATGAAACAGGTAAAAGATACTTTTTTATATCTCAATCATGATTAGGAACATGATTTCCTGTTCCTAAAACTGGTGAGTTATTTACTCCATTGCTTTGTTCTGAGTCACTGGCATACATCTGCCTAAGTGCTTCTCCTCCCTCTCTCAAAAAGTGGTGCCTTGGCAGCATTGTGTGTCTAGGCAGCAAAGGGCTGCCTTGGGCAGGATACATTGAAAGGTAATCTTAAACTGGCTTAGTAACTAGGATCCAGTGTCCTCCATCATGGTTTTGGGAGTTCTCTTAATTTTTGTTTACTGCTCACGGTAGTGCATAAAGTTTTGAATTATTTTTTCCCCTGTTGGTATGCCACCTGCATTATAGTGTAGTTTAAGAATGTAATATGGAAGTGTATGCTTGAGCCAAACCCCAATATGCAATTTTTCTGGAACAGTGGGAGAAATTGTTACTTGTAAAGAGGATTCATGTGAAATGCAGTTTGAGAACCTGGTGCACTCGAATGCAGAAAGTTAATAGGATAGCATAGTATGTTAATGGTACATAAAATGTCTGATACATATTGAGACTTATGTCCTGGCAATAAAAGCTGAACAGAGGTTAAAAATGACTCTGAGGAATTCTGAAATGTGTGTGCTGGGAAGTGGCTGAGTTAGATATAAAGCACCCAAATGTTCTGAACTAGCAATCACAATTGAAAAGAGTGGCTCATAGAATATATTGCTGGAACACACAGCACAAAGAAGAGAAAGGTTGGGGAAACTGATAACTGAGAGGAGGAATAACACATAGAGGAAGAGAGATTAGGTAGGTAATGTTCCTTGGAAATGTGAATTATATGAACACAAAAGGAATTAAGAACACTTAAACCAAATTTCTTGGTGGTATGGATTGGCAAAGGATGGTGGTAACTATTCAGTCTTCTGTATCAGTGATTATAAACCCACTTCAGTATTTCATTATGATCAGACTGCTAGACTAATGGTAATGTGTGATGGGAACCATTGCATCAAAGGAAAATGAAAAGACAGTGTTTTGACTGAACAAATAAATCACTGATGCATAAAACTACTCTGCTTCACCATCACCCCTTAAGAGCCCAAGTCTTTTTATTTCTGTTAAATTCTCAGATTAAACCGTTCTGGAGTAGACTTCTATAATTACGCTGGGCTGGCAGGTTGGATTCTCCATATACATTGTCCTGTTGTAATGTTTTCTTCTAATATCTAAATGTGTGTTAAATGAACTGAAGGGAACAGTAGTACATGTAAGCTGTAAATAGCACATGCAAATAAAACTGCATTCAGCACAGTTGTCTCATTGAATATTAAGAGAAATTATGTGCACAACTCATTTTAATAATGTTTTATAAAAAAAAGGCATGAAAATTTATGAATGGCAGAAAGCTCTAATTTTAGCTTTCTAAAGAAATAGAAAAGGAGATTTCTATATTTCTTTTCTTGAATTTATTTAGTGTTTTTCTCATAGCTGGTTAAGATCAACATTTTCCTAATCAAACAGTTTTTTCTGGTTTGCATTTCACCATAAAAGTTTTGGGAATCAGAAGTAGCTAAAAAATGTATGAATGCCACAGCAGGCAGAGCAGAGGCACTCACTCTTTGGCAGGGCATTAACAGCTCTGCTGTATGGATTTTGTATATGAAATTTTTAACTTTCATCAGTACATTAACAGCTAGGGACTAAAAGACACAGAGACACTGAAATGTAGTTCAGGAAAAGTGTCTTGGCAAATTTGAAATTCTACTAAAAAATTCACAATGAATGATGATTTTAGATTGCTGTTAAGTGGAATTTGTGCTCATGGATGTACTTAGCTTGAGATGTGAGTGTGCACATACAGCCATGTTTATGTGTGTGTATAAATAGCAGCACACAGGAAGACCTTGTGACTGAAGATTCTATATGTATATAAATAGATCTAGAAAGCATTTGTCTCATGTATATCAGAATGTCGTAAAGTATCTCAACTTGTACTGTTGGTTTTATGGTTCTGATCAGTTCTAGCACATCCTCAGACACAAACTGTGTCCCAAAGACCTCATGCTTTGATTTAAGGAGATACAGTGATAGTCTGAAGTTAAGTGAGTAGAAGGAAAGGTCTGGCTTTTCCCCCTGTGTGAGACTTAAATAAGATATTATGATGAGGAAATATTGGGCATGATGAGTTCTGTGTCACAACTTAAGTTTCAGCTCTCAACAAGGGTTTCTTTCCTCTGAATAGGAACTCCAGGTCGACAATTCATTATGCTGAAGTTAAGTCTTTGATTGCTATAGAAGTGTCTGAACAATGCCACCAGATTTATCTTGAGTAAAACAGAAATAGTTTTAGCAGATTTTACTGGGTTTATGCAGTCTGTTTGGGTATCACAAAAGAAAATATTACCTCTTTTATAGTCTTTCAAGCAGATCTGTATTGAAATGTGCTGTTTAGACAGTTTCTTAAAAAACAAAAAAACAAGACACAATGAAATTTAGTTTCAGAGTCTGGGATTTAGATTTTCTGTCAGACACTTGGCATACTTTTGTATTAAGTACAAGAAAAAAATTAAGCTTAACATGTAAACCTAGCTAATGAACCTTACATAAAAAATTTAATTCTACCTCCTACCAAATATATGGCATCTGAAGGCTTGGAATCCCATAAAACACATTGCTGAAAATAGTTAGAGAATTATAATGCATACTCAGCAGGCTAGCACTGAAGCACAATTTTCTTTACTATATAAGCAATAAAGTCTTTTGCATAATACCCCAGAGACAACTCTAATACAGTCCCTGCCACCTATGGTTCACATCAAGATGGAGGTCAAGGTGTAGAACCATTTAACTTAAATCCCTACTCCAAGTTATTAGGTAGAAAGAGAAAAGGAGAAAGCATGCAATGGAGAGGTGTTCTACATGACCAGCATAAAATAACATTTTACTTATAAGTGGTGCTAGGTAAAACAGGAAACGACAGCATCTTACAAGCTATTAGAATGTTTTAGCAGAGCTTTAGCTCTTTTCTTTATTGCCTGGGTAAGATAACATAATTTAAGGAGGGAAGAAAGTTAGAGATATTGCTAAAGAGGATGTGTGTGTAAAGATAGTCTACTAGTAACTGCAGATAAGGGTCTGCTAAGGTTTTTACATTAAGATTTTAATTTCATAGCTTTCTTTGTGTGAATATGAAATTCACAGCTGTGATTTTAGTAGTGTTGCAGTACTTAAACTGTTTACATTTGGTAACTAACTTCTTTGCTATTTTGTTACTGTGTTGTGTAACTTTTATTTACTTCTCTCTGTAACTAATAGAAAATTAAAAGCGTAGCATGGGTAATGTAGGATGATAATGCAGTGAACGGAATGAGCAATTATCCTTCCCTTGCACACTTACAAGCCAAGCATTTGTAAGATATGTATTCCAAATAAACAAAATAAGTAATTTACTTACAGAGGCAAAGCATCAAAAATTTCACCACCCTGCCTGCCTCTGCCCCATATAATCTTCCCCAGCAAATTATAATGAGTGAAAGCAGAACTTTTAAATGGAGCTCTATATGTGACCATAATGACTGTGCTGCCTACCCCGAAAGCTAGATTAATGCTTCCAATTTAGCTACATTGCTCTATACCAGTAAGGCATTGGACATGACAAGTAGCCCAGCTGCAACTTAAGTACCACTACTAGGCAATTTTCATTTCAAAACTAGTGCATTTTTGAAAAGTTCAGTGTCTCTAAAGAATCAATTATAAAGATCTTGTATACATCAGACTGCTTGTACGTTCACCTTCAGTGAAATGTTTCACTAGTAGCATATTCTGTTACATGTGGCTCTGAGGTTGTATCTGAGTTCTTTCAATGGCAGGTTCACTTATAAAACAGTTTTCAGTGTAACACTGGAGCAGTACATATTGAGAGACAGCTATGTCTGAAGGCAGAAGTCTACTGCTGATCTGGGGAAACTCTCAAGTGTCCTTAGGAAAATTTTTTCCTATTTCCTCCAGAATACATAGTATTGGCATAGAGGAATCCAGGCCACTGGACACTCCTCTGAAGATATAATAAGAAAGCTCCTAAAACCTAGGCATGAAACTACATTTCCTTGCGGGAGTATGGAGTAGCTTACCTTGATGGGAAGGCTGGGGGATGTGAGTGGTGCTTGTGGAGATATTCAGCTCATGTGCAAGGACAGGCCTTGGCAGAAGCTCAGCAGTGAGAATCAAAGTGGTCACCAGGATGATCTGATTTTATTTGGAGTGTGAGCACTTTTCTGAGCCTGTGAAAGTGTCATAAGCACCATACCACAGTTTCTTAAATCTCTCAGAAACCATTTTGGTGCCCAGCATTCTCCCCTTTCTCTCCATGTGTAGTAGCCTCCCAGATACTTGCCATTGCATCCTTTATCTATAGGAAAAGGAAGGAGAAAAGGAGATTTGGGATGGAAAACTCATTTTGGGTAAAGGAAGAAATAAGTTTGCTATAACTCCTGATGGGTTCACAAAGGGCCTGAGATTGTTGTTACCTCAGGCTCACAAATGTCACCAGTTCTCCCAGTGTCACAGCAGCAGCAGAGTTCTTGCACAGACACAATAGGAGAACCATTGCCAGTTTGCTGCCCCATAACCTCCTATCCTACCAATCTGCTGTTTTCCTTGAAAGAGGGGCCATTTCATCCCAGCAGGGGAGCACTCTCATCCACTATATTGGGCTAGGAATAGCAAGTCCTATATGTCTTAAAATTACGTGTCCCTTTATGCAGCCTATTTCTCTGCTCCTTCTGTCATTCAGTGCAGGTCTAACAGATGGGTTATTCTGTGTCCATCACTGAATATTCTTCCACGGCAGCTCCACTCTGAGCTCCTGGTAGCAGCTGATCATATCCAACCTTGATGCCAATAAATATAGTGCACTAGGCCTTCCTCTGGTCATCTGTGCCAATGTGAAACATTGCTCTATTGATCTGCTTTTTGAGTGGTATGAAAACTGTCAATCTGTGTGAGAATTATTGCTGGGCCAAGAACAGTGGGGGGTTCATAGCATTAGTCTCAACCAGGAGTGACAACAGTTTTTCATTTTTACTGGACTGACAAAATTCGATCAAAATTGGCATTGCACAATTAAATGACTGAAATTAAATTCCAACCTGCAGTCCAGTCCAGCCAGGACTTACTAATGTATTTGCATACACAGGGAACAGTGTTTATGTGCAGATGGATGGGTTTTCTTACAGTACAGAAAGGTAAGCAAATGTCTAAGTCTTTGCAGAATCTGGGCTTCAGTGTCTTTCCACTCCTGAGACTCAATTACAAGCGTGTGCTGCAGTTACTGGTGAAAGCTTACTTTCTGAAATCAAACTAAATGAAGACATGCTGCTACTGCCTAAAGGAACCCAGTTAAAGATGCTTTTGTCTGTCCTTAGGCAGCAACAATCATGGGTAGGAACTGCGCACACCACTGACTTTCCCGCTTTATAATTCTGAAAGCAGATGTACAAAGAGAGAGGTTGTTTGCAGTCTTAAGCTGGACACTACAAGGATCATGGCACTTTATCTGTTCAAGCTATATGTGGGTCTACACATATAGGAGGCACATTGCATAAATTGCATCTAAAAATTGACTAAAATAATATTCAATGGATGAAATGTTAATTTGCTGGGAATTCTTTTTCAATAGGTGTGACATACTGGACATAATGGGTTTGCTTTAAAATATTTTAAATGATGCATCCATCAGGTCATTTGTCTTGATCATATCATGAGTCATGATGTGATCCCCTGATATGATCTGTCTGTGTTATGAATTTGGTGGTTTATGTCACTTTTTAACATACTAACTTTTAACCTCATTTGGGTTTGTATTTCTTGCTTAAAAATAATATTGTATAGAAACTTCATCCAAGATTTTTTGTTTTGTTCAAATCCTCCTTTTGATTCCACTTTCAGCTTCTGACAGAACTGTGCCTGCATCAGTAGTGTGCCAGGCAGATGCTGTCTCAAGAATCCAAATGAATGTGGAGTTTGAATTTGGAGAAGTTAGCTTTCCAAAAGACATGATGCTTTCTGTTTCACAGAAACAGTGTTTTTTTCAGTTAGGAGTGAACCCCTCCCATGACACAGTCAACAGATGACTGCAAACTTATGAAACAACAGAATTGTGCAGGAGAGGGGAAAAAAGAATGAGCTTCCCATCTGTTTGTCCTTTTGCTACTTGTGGTAATGGTCACTTATCTGACTACCTGTGGTTATGAAAATGCATGCGAAATAATGAAGAACTCTCTGTTCCATGCTAATGACAACAACTCGTGACATTTCTAACCTTACCAGCAGGTTAGGGACTATTTGCGTTCTCTTCCATTAAGAATTTTACCCCTTCTGCCACATCTGTTTAGTTCTGTTTGAAGGTGAAAATCACGTTAGTATGACCTAAAGCCACAAATAAAGACTATCTTCTCCCAACTATTCTGCATACGTTTAAGTATTTATGAGCACCTGCTGAGGATATAAGTTGGTTATCAATCTAATAACACCCAATGTTCCTTGGAGCTTCCTTTGTAAGCACCAAAGCATATATGTGTTAACACTAAATGAAAACAAGTAGCTGATAGTAAAATATGAAATACTTGCTTTTCTCTTTCTCTTCTTCCCTCCCACCCCACGCCCCTCACCTCCCGTGCTTTTTAATTTCACTTGTCCTAAGTATCTGAACAAGGTAGAGAATAAACAGCTTTTATGGATTTCAGCCTGGAAAAAGTGTGTGATATATTTCAGTCACCATGGTCTAATATTTTGCATCATAAATTTCATTCTTCCTTTATAAGTAGGGCTACTATCTAGCTATATTTTTAAGGCTTACAGTGTTTTTCATTTAAGAATTTCAATAGGCTCACAAACACTTATCCATATCCTTCGGATTTGAACTTAATTTTAGTCATGTTGCTCTTTCTTTACTTTTATTTTGTGCTATTGTTTTCAATTTCAAAGAGTAAGTATTGTTTGATGACAAAGGCAGAAGTTAATGCTGTTGTATTTAATATCCCTTCAATGCCTACAATGTAAAGACTGCAATCTAGATGAAATTACTGTTGATGGTAGCGAATAAGTTATTCATAGTTTTGCAGAAGGAGTTGTGCTTCCAACGTGAATGCCTCATGAGTTGTTTATTTTACCTCTGTGGATGTAAATTACCAGCTATTTTAATCTAGGAATATATCAGAAACAGAGCTGTAGAGCAGTCTGTTTTACTGCAGCTTTCTCAAACTTACTGGTGTTCAGCTTATTTTCTGAAATTACATGGGTCAAATAGCAAGAAGATTGTTTAGAATATATACAGAAAAATATATTGGGAGTTCTAATTTAGTTTCTGACCACTAATGACAAGTGGGGTCTTTAGTTCACCAAAATACTGTTACAGTTGTCCTTAACAATCAGTCTTTACTTCTCTGTAGGAAAAGTATAATGGATTTAGGGCTTTATTTCAGAATCCTGTAAATTCTGTTATATCCAGAAAGACACTGATCATAGTAACAGCAAGACATTTTTCAGTGCATCATTAAAGTTGAATTTACATTACTGTGCATCAGCTTTCTTGTGCTCTGTATTTAGTAATAAACAACCTGGGATTGAAGTAAGAGGAGAAGGAGAAAAACCAGACATTTCAAACGGTTTTGCTCAAGTTCTTATTGTTGGATTTGGTTTTCCCACATTTTTCATTTCTGCAGCCTTGATATGAGATTGCCCAAGTAAATTGTCTCATCAGCTCTCCATGGACTAGATTCTAGTCTTCCATGCTCCTGGCTTTGAATGCAAATAACTGCAGATGGCAAATAACTGAGAAGATTATACTGGAGTTAACTGATTAATTTTTGGTTCTTCACCCATTGTCCTCCATCTGATAAAAATATCCTAGAAAAAAAGCAAGGATGCTGACAGATTCCCTTATGGAACAGGTTTATATGGATAGTATTAGATCATACTGCAGCTTTGCAAATCTTGCTAGTAGAATGGTATTATCTAATTTCTGAAGGAAAAATGTCTTAAAACCTGCCAAAGCTTGACTTTAAATGATGCAAATTTTTATTTGTTCTATATTTTGAACAGAAGAAGCAAAAACCAAAGTGAAACAATAAGAGAAATATAGATGGACGATAGAAATTATTTGCAAATTAAAACTGTTAGTGACCTGGGTCACTGTTAGTGACTCAGAAATTTATAGGAAGTCTTTGGGTAGTTTGATATCTAGCATGGCTCTAAAGACTAAAGTGTATGTCCAGTCCTTAAAATATCCTACTTAAGTGGTAGAAGTATAGATAGGTAATTTTTAAAGTAAAATACCTATGTTAATTTTTAGAGTTTTTCCTATATCCGTGAAAAACTGAATGAAAATAAAAATATCTGAGAAAGTGAGAGAACCAACACTTAGATTTTTAGTTTTGTGTCAATATTAATTATTAAAAATCTATATCTTTATCCATGTACATATTTATATAATTTTATTTACATATATATGAAGAAAAGTAAGATTATCTTCCAGTGGAATAGGATGCACATGAGATTTATGTTGACCTTTCAGAGAACTACTATGGAGGTAAATGAAAATTTAGGTTTTTAGGATTCATTATATTTAGTTATGCCTTAGTTCAGCAAAGCATTTACACAAGTACTTTACTGATTGCAGCAGAACCAAATTTAAGTAGGTAAGTGCTTTGCAGCATGGAACCATGGTTTCTTTAAATGCCAATGTACCAGACAAATGTCACAAAAAATGCTGTTAGGAGAAAGAAGCTACCAGCAACAGCAGTGAACAGCAGGTCAATCAATTTTTTTTTTTCTTACAAAAACTGGCGTGGAATATCATATGGGAGAAGAGAAGAAAAATAATCAGTGTAGCTCTTCAGTAGGAAATGATACAAAGATGGTAGGGTAAGATGCTGTTTGGGTGTCAAATTAGGTATGTTCAAAATTGTGGCTCCTATAAAACAGAAATTTTCTTCAGGTCTTTTACTAGGTCCCTATAAAAAGAAGCAGTCTTAATTGTAAATAACCACTCCTGTGTTACAAGCCACTGCCTGTTGTTAATAAGTAGAAAGGCTTTGTGGTGCCTCGAGCTTCTTATGCTTCAGAGTCCAGAATGCAAACACATTGCTGGGTTACTGGGGATAACTTTGTGAGCAATTAGCAGCCTGCCAGCTGCTCTGATCCCAGTGCATAAGCTGTGTGTAATTTTGCCCACCTGTATTTTCAGGATAACTTGCTTCCTTTTCCTTGGTGGGTGGGCAAACTCACATCATTTTTACTGGGGAGTCGTATCATGTACATGGGCATATCAGCTCTGTGAGCTGCTCATTCAAACCACGACTTGCTTCATGTTTTGGGTATTCATCATCTGGAATCACTCACTTTTTGTTTTGTTTTCATGACAAGTATAAATTGGTTGATAATTTTTCCTATTTAATTAAATTATTATAAATGCATGTATTTAAACATTTAGAGATGTTTTTATACCGTAGAAGGTGCACATAACTAGTGAAAACTTTTACTGCTTTTTGTCATGCTGGTTTGTAGAGCATGGGGCTGGCCATCAAGATGTAAATAGATGATTATTTGTAAGCAAAAATTATTAATTGCCCCAGACTTACATCCCAATTTGCTGTTGCTCCTAGCAGGCCCCACCTGTGTGGCAGAGTGCACTTATTAAGTGAGCTATTGGAAACTGGGGTTTTCTCTAATGGGATTCCACTAGAGGAAACACTCATCTGCAGTAGGGATGTACAGCTCTTTGCTCCAGCTTGAACCAAGCAGAATCTTGAAGTTTTGAGTTTCTTCCTCAAATCTCGTATGACTTAAATGATTTATTGGATTGAAGGTATTCAGCATTCAAGTGCAGGAACAAATTACCAGCTGGTTAGTATTTAAACCACACTCATAAATGAAAGTTAAGATGAGAATCGGTCATCCACAGCTATTTCTTCTTATGTGGGCTCATGTCCTCCAACATACCTACAGCCATGTCTTTGATTTTGCTCCAGTGGCTCTAACAGAGGTATTCTGGGTTTATATGTGGGTTTTGGTTTATGGGAGAGTCATGAGGGGGCTACAGGGGCCATACTGCCCCATTGTCTTGTTCCTGGTCATCATGGTTAGACCTAGGATTTATGTGGTTGTACTCCATCACCTGTTTGTCTCAGAGCTTCTATTACAGAAAATACTTCCTAGGCAACTAAAAGGAAAGATATTTATTAAAAGGAGTTGCTTCATGCTTCCAGAGCTGTAGTGTAGTAATCAAATGCTAAGATATGTATGCTTTTGGCTTATCAGATTACCTGCTAATTTTCAGCTCCTCCTAGACAGGGGAGAAATTGTCCTGTTTCTGCATCTACACTGAGCAAATGGGTGCAGGTTTATTGGGATGTCCCATCTCCGACCTGCAGTGCAAAAAATACAATTTTCTTTGAGAGACACTAGTGTTGATTTTTGTCCTTTGGCCAATATAAGTTGCAGAAGCATGAAGTTATGATGACAAAAAGGCAGTGAGACCACAAGAAGAGGCAGAAAATTTTTAAAAAGAATCCAAACCAAGACATAAAGAAAAGCCAACGAAAACAGAAACAACCCCAAAACAAATAAAAGGCCCAAGGACAACCATATCTAATTGAAAAGATTTGGTGAACTAACTAAAATTAAAAGCAATTAAAATCTAAAAACAAATGAAGACAGCCTTGTTAGGTACATAGATATGGCAGAGAACAAAAGACAGAATACTCTGAAAATTCATAGGGAGCCTGAAAGATGCCTTATCCAACCCTGCTTAGTATCTGGCAAGTTTTCTAACTCCTGTAATATTTATTTTAATTTTTGTCAAAAATGAGAGCATGCCTGCCAAGGTATTTTCTTCCCAAAGCTCCCATGTCTCCACCTTTTCCAAACCTTTGTACTTTGATTAATACTTGTTGATTTTTGGTAAAGTACTAAGGATCATAATTCAATAAAGATGGCATTTACTGCCATCTGTCTTTACAGTCTTTGAAAAGAAAATGTGAAAGGTGAAAGGTTTACTGGGAGAGAGCTTATGGCCTTAAGCATACAGATGGAATAAAAAGCATTAGATATGGTACACGATAATCCTAAAAAAAATTATCTTCTTATTGTTCATCTTCTCCCTTGCAGCCATATCTTCTCTAGGCAGTTGTCTTACCAAAAAAGCTCTCTTCAAAGAGCAACACCCAGCAACATCAGGCCCCAGTCACTGATTATCAAAACAAGGACAAGTTGTTCTCAGAACTTGTAGAGCACTGAAAAACTCCACTGAGATTGCAGACTTTCCAACCACAGTTACTCAATAGAAGGAAAGCAAGGCAATATTTTATATTGCTTTAATGCTTATTCTGAAGGGTGTGCAGTATAAAATGTACACTTCACTTCCATAGATAGTTGTCCATTTCTGGCAATTCATTGCAAGTATTTAAAAACCAAAAGAAAACAACACTAACATGTTCATGATTTTTTTAAAGTATTATCACAGCTTCTTTCCTTATTGGTAAAATTCCTTAGAACTGAATCTTAGGATTCTTACTGTAACTGAATGGGATTCTAGATCCATGATAGATGAGCCTTATAATTCTTATGGTATACTGTATATGGAAATAGCACTAGACTTAAAAAGAGATTTCTGGCAGGATTGTATTTTGGTTTGGTTATGTGTGTGTGTGTGTGCTTCATTGTTGTTTTTGTTTGTTTGTTTTAAATATGTATACAACTGAGATTTGATTTTCCCAGGTTTTTTTTTTGGTTTGGTTTTTTTTTTTTTTAAACACCACTTCTTTTAAGTACTAGTCTGGTATGAGGCAACTCTAGTTCTAAACTTCCTGAATTTTTTTTCCAAAAAGCATGACATACTATTCTTCAAAGATGCTGTATAGGACATCATGTCATTACTTATTTTTCTGATATCTTCATTTTTAACTAAAATTCTTCTCACTTTTAGAACCAAAATATAAAGCATATAGCAATGGTTTTACCACATTGTAAAAGAGATGATAGTGGGGGTCATGCTTTTAATTGTTACTGAACATGTCTTGTAGAAGCCAGAAAATAACACCATTCCATTTTTGGAAGCCTTCTTCTTCCCACAATGGAAAAAAACATTTATTTTCTCCTCCCACCCCCATGTTTTTCATTCAGTTCAAAACAGCATCAGTATGATTTGCTCATTGGAATATTTGATGATCCTGTCAGTGACAGCTGGCTTGAATCTGGGAAAATAGCCTTTGATTTTCTGATTATTCTTTAGTCACAAATCAAAGTCAGATCACAATTCAGGTAATGAGTCTTGAGTTGAAGTTTCTTTTCTAACCATCTATGAAACCCTTGAAATATCCTGCATTTTACTGTCACTTTTAGGTGACTGTCAGCCCAACTATAAGTGACCTTTTACTTGATAAAAGTTGGTGCCTCTCCTGAGCCTCAGCGCTATGGGAATGCTTAGGAAATCTCCTCCTGAAATGAGGTCCCTTTTCGGGGCATAGTTACCCATACAGTCCCACTGACCCTAAGGAGGCTGTACACTAGTGCAGGGCTCTGTCTGTGCAAAGCAAGCTGCAGAATTAGATTCTCAGATGACAATGTGTTGCGTATGCTCTGGAATTGCCTTCCTCTCCTTTCATCACTTTAAATGCAATTTAATTCTTGCAGGAATGTAACTGAAGTATTTTCAGATTATCGGATCACAGATGCTATTTATTAAATATGCTACATCTCAGTTGTACAGCCTACGATTAGTTAGAATGGAATAACGAAAATACAGGGGTGCATGGTGTTGCAGAGGCTGTAGTGCAGTCTGTTGTGTTCTATGAAAACATAGAATTCTTCAAGATGTTTATCAGCTCTCCATGATACTTCCTTTCTTCAGTGCTTTGTGATTGCTAAAGGTTATATTCTTAAGCCTCCAAAACAAGATGCTTTAGGACAGAGCAAGGCTTAATGCAAAGCTAAGATAAACATTTGCTTTGCATTAGTTGTCTATTCTGGGTAGCTTGTGTATCTTGAGTTCTGGGTCAGCTCTAGACAATTATGATTAAATTACAAGGGCTTCTTTGGTAACAGTAGAAAATGTATAAACCATAGGCAACAATGCTTAGACTATGTTGGGGCCTATTGTAAGTAAGTGGAGCTCAGCTGACGTCAGTGGAACTACATCTGCCTGCAGCAGGTCTTAATATAGTCCTCAGGCTGCAGGAAGCCTTATGGATGTACTCAATGCTGTGTGGTAGCAATAAACAATGGAATTCACTCATATGAAGTGTCTTCCATTTAAAGATCCTAAAGCACTTGGCAAGCCTGATTTTCTTTGATGGGAGGAGGAAGAATCTAAATGGCTACCCAGATATGTATCCTTTATCCAGTTGAGAGCAGGAAAGATTATGTATTGTGGGGGGGTTATTTTATTTTAAAACATAATGATATATTTAGACATTAATGGTATAATTTTGTATCATCAAGAGCTGAAAATTTTCTGTCCTGCCCAAATGTATTTTGGAAAGATCATCTGTGGTATACATTAGTTTGCAAACAGCATGAATATGTTAGCCTTTGCTGCTTTATCCTCTGCCAAAAATGTAGAGACGATAGCATCTGTTTCCACTACCCACGCTATTCAAATCATTAAAAACTCACAAGAGTTGGAAAAGAAGTTCTGAAAGCATTCACATGTCTCTCTTTGCTAGAAAAATCACTCTCTTGTAACCATGTGTTCAGACAGACTTCCTTGCTTGTGGTCACCCTGCGTGCAGGTGATAATGAGCGATGCCTGGAAAGGTAGGATTAAAGTTTAAGGAAATCAGATTTCAAACACAAATAAGTCTTGAGTACATAATTTACTAAGTGCTGCTTCATCAAATTTTGAAATCAGAACTATGCTTTTCTTTCTTTGATGCAATGAAATATGGAAAACACTTCAGAAACACGGGTAGCTGAGGGCGAGTAACAATTCACACTTAGGTGTTGGTCATTTTGATCTTGGATGGCTAAATGGGGGCCTAGTTCTCCCCAGCAATGAAAACCTCATATTACAAGCTGGCTTTAGTACCTATGAAGGTTTGGAACTGGTTCATGTTTTCTTAAATAGTTTTCTAGCAGTTATGAAAACCCTTCTAAAATAACCAATGTGCATTTCCCTTTCCCATGTCTTTCCCATACTCCCTTTTTTCTCCCATATGCCAGTTTGGTTATCAGGAAAAGAAGCTCTCTGTACTGAATTGATCAAACTACAGGAAATAGTGGTCTCTTCGTTGTCTTTGTTTTTTATTTATTTATTTTTTAAACCATATTGCTCCCCCATAACATAGAACAATTTGAAATATATTAAAAAACCCCAAATACAAGTCCAGTTGTTTCATGTCCTTCCATCTCTACCACAGATTCTGTGTTCTGCAGTTGCAGCCTGGGCCCTTCTTGCTCGTATTGATACCGGTGCAGATAATGATTCCTTAGCAAACAGAATTGCTTGGGTTTTGTGGTCTACAGCATAGAATTTAAATATATTAGACAATAAAGAAACATGTCAGGGGTGCTTGTGCAATTAGATGTACAATAATCTTTTAGAAGCTGTCTCAGTAGTTCAGTAGAATTGGAAGCTACTTAAAATTCTACTAATGTAGTATCTACATCTTTTTAAATGTTAAAGATTTTGTTTTTATTCTTGATGACTTCTATGCCCAGAGGAAGATTTGAACCATTTCTATTCTTTTGTGCTATTTCACTCTGCTCTTTTTCAAAAATGGCAAAATTTGCAGTTATTTATAAACTTCTACGTGGCTTTCTTCTGTATCTGAAACCTGGTAACAGAAGCAGGCTATCTGGGTATATTAATTTTGTTATATTAATGTCTTCTTTCGTGGCCTCTGTCTTTTGAATAAAAACAATCAAGTGACTTTCCGCAACAATTAACAAGAGATCTTTTTAATATGGGCAGAAAAAAATTCAACAGCGAAAACACCCCACCCACTTTTGCACAGTGATGTGGCCTAGAATGTGCAGATATGTTGACTCCTGCCACTAGAGCCTCTGCTTAATATTATAAGCAAGTATGTTTTGTCAGCTCTGAAATAACTTCTGGTGTGAGGATTTAAAGCTCCTAGTATCTGTCTCGGGGCTGAGCTCATTTCCGTACAGTGTGAGAAATTCATTGTTTCTTCACTTCCAATTTCATGAGTAAGGGGGGAAAATACTGCAAGACTTCTTGTGATTCTTAGTGGGAAAGCAGCAACAGTCTGTTGTGCAATGTGCATACGTGGCCTCAGGGCTTCCAGACTTTCTAGTCAATTAAAAAGTTTTAAGTTGAGCAAGTTCTTTCCCTATCAGTGACAATGCAGGATATCCCTGGATGTTTAAGGAAAAATACCTTTCCAGATGAGTCACATGTTCATTATCTTAGGCATGTTTTCTATAACTTAGGGAAAAACATTTGTTTCTGGTGTGATTATAAGTCATGCGATCAAAAATATATTTTTCTTGCTCAGCCTGTGTTATGAGGTAGAACAATAGGAAGGACATGAAGCTGACCTGACAGCCATCCTCTCACTCTGGAACTTCTTAGTCCTCTGTATAACTGTCTTCAATTTACTTCCTGGACTATATAATAAGCTTGCCTGACTTTCATCTACCTTCAAATTAGGTGCCTTTCAGAGTTCTTAATATTGCAGCATAGCAGGAAGCTGGCTTAAGTTTTGGCATCCTTGTTTTCTTGAGAGGGAGGGTGTTTTTCCACTAAAAAATGGTCATATCTCTTTATCACTTACACGTTGTATGGTAGAGTAGGACCCTTATGTCTGGCAATGATGGTTCCCTCCTCTTCCTCCCTGTCTCAAGAAATCTTTAAGCAATGTCCAGCTGTGGTATCTGCTACTACTTTTAATGACACTGTAATGATAGAAGTTTAACAGCTTTTGTGTTTCTACTAATTGCACTGTAAGTGTAGCCAACAAACCTGATATCTGCTACAAGTAGGGTTTATTCTCCTTTGATTAAAAAATAAATAAATAAAAATTCCTATGTGATAATTCATTCAAGAAACTTGCCTGCTAAAAGTGAACAAAATGTTTGAAGATGTTATACTGAGCAAATTAGAAACAGCAGACTGTTTACCTGTATTTTCCTCAGCAATACCACTGAATGGTTGTTAGTTCACAGGTTTCAGAGCTGTTATTGTATGCAGCATGCAGGCAGTCTTGCATAGTTTAATCTGAATTTCTACCTGTGGAGGCTGTGTACAGATGCTCAAGATTTCCCTAGGATTGTGGCAAAGCATTTTTTATTTTACCATTCCCAAAGGGAAAATTCAGTTCACTTTTTTTCAGTTTTAAATCTTTAAGATAGTTATGGCTGACAGATAATATAGTGTTGCATACAAATATGGAAGCAATTGGGGCAACAGGCATTACTTGTTCAATGGCTTAGGTATGATGCACAATATATAAAAGGATGACTGAAGGCTCAGGATGGACCCCTGTCTGCATCTCACAGTGAGAGTCTTTGCAGGGGACTTCTGTAGCAAGCAAGCATAACTCCCTGAAAGGTATATGGAAAAATCAGTGTTACAGAAATGCCAAAAGGGATTAAGTAGGCGCCTTTAGATTCATATGAAACAATTCAACAAATTCTTCAACTTGTAAATAACTTGTGGGTGCTTGGAGAGGTAAAATAATAACTGAAAATAAATTTTTTTCCTACTCCTGCGAGTTGCCATTATGAGCTCATGTTACTATCTGCCAAACCAGTAAAAGAAATAACAATAAAACAATTTTCCTTTTCCATATTGAGAAATTTGCATCAATAGTGTGTATGTAGACTAATGGCCTAAGGTAGAGAAAATATGTACACATCGTTCTTTTGTGAAATACCAGACATACCCGTGACTTATCGGTGTGAAACACTGTCTGTGTCTAACGTGATGATGTAGTAGTCTCAGAGATAGCATGCAATGTGGCAGTTACTATGGTAACAAGATGTTTTTCATTGAAGAGCCATTAAAATGATGGCATATAAATAACATATGTACAGTACATTGTCTTTGAGAGAGCAGTTCTTGTCTAGGGATTGTAAGCACATGCTTTCATTCTCCCCTCCTCCCCCCCCCTTTTTTTTTACCACCTCCTTACCCAAATTCTTGTATATTTTTTTTATGTCACATGATCATCCTGCCTCATTTTTAGCATTTTCCCTCTTTGAAGCTGTACTGCTTACAGACCTGGTGTGGTGCAATGAGAGGTGACTGAATAATATGGTTGTTATGGACTCAAGACAAAAGGAAGTAAAGCAGGTGAGACTCTCATTCCAAAACTCCTAAGCGTGACACCAGTTAAGACTTACTTACTCTTTTAAGAGTATGAGCTTCAAAAGTGCAGAGCAGTTTGTCCTAGTGCATGCTTAAATGCTTTATTGCACTTAGGCACCAAGTTATTTATTAGGCACCAAAGTAATTCAGTGAGCTTCAGTTGGGTAATTTATCGAATTAAAGAAGGGTTGAAATGTTTTCCTGAGCTGGGACGTGGGGGTTGAGATCTGTGTAAGATCAAGTCAGTTTATTTTTGTAGAGACCAAGCATTGCAGAAACTGTTCCCAGTTCTCTAACTGGTTAGAGAAGTCAGTGAGAATAAGGTAGCAAATGAGAGAGGTGATTCCACAGCACTGCAGTAAAAAGTGAAGACAAATTCTCTTTTCCAAATGTCCTGCTATCCAGGGTCATGTAGCACAGGAAATGCAGTTTGTATACTGAAATGTGCAGTATTGTAATTTATATGGGAAATTTGTGGAGCTGTAAAGTTCACAACATTGAATGAAAATTTCCTGAGATTACCAAGACATGCATTAACTAAACCATTGATCTCTTGGGTGAGGTAGCATATGCTATGAAAGGCAGATTTTAGACTTTCAATATTGCTCACTGTCCTGAAAAAGGAATGAATAATACTGAGAATGGAGGCACATTTCAGCGTGAATACAAAATTGCAAAGGAAATGATAAAACCCCCTCTAACTATTGAAAGTTAGCTGTTGAAACAAGAATGATATCCTAATTCTTCAAGTTGTTATCAACAGAGGAGGAATAGTGAAATTGAAGCATATATTTGCTGAGACTGGCATCCCATGGATTAAGCTGCCAGTAATAGGATTTTTTTTCCCATACTATAATCTATTCAGGCAAGCTCTTTATACCATGGAGTTGTATAGATGTGTAGTGATCCTACTTGGTAAAGCCATATATGCTATCTCTTCCCAAAAGGAAAACCAGTGGAAGTCTCCTATGAAGGTTCAGCAGAAACTGAAATTTAATACAAAGTAACAGCACAGTCCTTGAACTCAGTAGTGCATGTAGCCAAATCACAAGAATTCTTATGTTTACTGTTAATTGTTATTTTTTTCTTTGTTTTTAATTCTTCCAAACACTCATTTTCAGAGAAAAAGCCTCAGTATTCTGAAGAATAAATACTTGCACAGGCAGTCACCAATGTGCAATAGGAGCAGTCCCTAGTCTAAAACAATTCAGTCCCAAAGTTCATGTTAGCAGAATTCTACCATCAATTACCCTAAATCACTTTGGTGCATCAGAGAACATAATTGAAAGAAATGGAAGAGCTGTGGCAGAATCTTTTATGGGTGAGCTGTGGCACCTAGGAAGACAGCATCTGGGTTGTCTGTTCATTGCTTTTTTATATAAGGCACTGAGGAATAAACGGTTGTCTTCCAGCTGCAAAGAGGATTTAGCCACTGCTAGTGAGAAGTACATAATTCCCTGAGGACAGCCCTCACTGGAGATGGGAACTTGCTCTTGTATTTTCCTGTCCTGTATTAGAAATTAAAGCCAAGATGGATAATAATCAGATATGGAGTTGACATGAAATGTCTGCTGGGTTTTATTGATTCAAGGACAGAAATGGCAGTGTTTATTCCAAGGAATGATAAATCTTGGTATTCCTCTAGGAAGTAGTTTCTATTGAAGATTATATTCTTAGCAATAGGTTTATTTCCAATTCTAAGAACAGAAGGCTGAGAAACTTCTGTGACAGTGTGCGATAAATATGGGCAAACACTGAATTTCTATGACAGTTCTATGTATAGGCAGGCAAAACAAAACTATACATTGAAAATCTCCAGCAGTACTAATTCAGGTTGTAAATTCAATAATTTATGAAATGGAATTTAAGGTTTGTAGGAAAACCTTAACTTGATACCAGTCTTGTATCAAAATCTGTGTAATCTAATAGTGGTTTTAATATCTTAATGACTATTTTTTCTTAGGATTCCTCCTTTGGTTATATACATCCATAAATTTAGCCCTACTAATATTGCATTACTGTTCTAATGAAGAAGCTAAAGCTGAACAACCCTATACTCTTCTTTTTACAATGTTATTTCTCATCAACATCTGCCTCAGAAAAATCCGGATGTTTGATACTTGTATAAGGTATCTTTCCATCCCTCCTAGATGAGCTAAGGTATGTCAGCTTCTGTGACAGAAGAGTGAGTTGGTAGGATTCAAGGGAAGTGGGTTAACTCTTGAATCTGCCTCAGCATCACCCTGTGATAATGGGTAATTTAGTCAGCTCCTGTCTCTCTGTCAGATGGGTGGTAGGGAGTAAGAAATCTTGGGAAAGCAGTCTCCCTGTGTGAAAGGTCATTTAGGAAGATGACAGCAGAATCATTAATTTGTGAAGTTACACTGTGCCAATGCTGTTCCTTCAATTCTGTTCCTTTTCTGGAAGGCAGGAGGGCTCTGCAGAGGGACCTGGACAGACTGGAGAGTTGGGCTGATTCCAATGGGATGAGGTTCAACAAGGCCAAGTGCCGGGTCCTGCACTTTGGCCACAACAACCCCATGGGGAGCTCCAGGCTGGGCACAGAGTGGCTGAGAGCAGCCAGGCAGAAAGGGACCTGGGAGTCTGGATTGACAGGAAGCTGAACATGAGCAAACAGTGAGCCCAGGTGGCCAAGAAGGCCAATGGCATCCTGGCCTGGATCAGGAACAGAGTGGCCAACAGGTCCAGGGAAGGGATTCTGCCCCTGTACTCAGCGCTGGTGAGGCCACAGCTTGAGTCCTATGTCCAGTTCTGGGCCTCTCAGTTCAGGAAGGAGATTGAGGTGCTGGAGCAGGTCCAGAGAAGAGCAAGGAGGCTGTGAAGGGATCCAGCACAAGTGCTGTGAGGAAGGGCTGAGGGAGCTGGGGGTGTTCAGTCTGGAGAAGAGGAGGCTCAGGGGAGACCTCATCACTCTCTACAACTCCCTGAAAGGAGGTTGGAGCCCGCGGGGGGTTGGTCTCTTCTCCCAAGTAGCTCCCAGTAAGACAAGAGGGCATGGACTTAAGCTCTGCCAGGGGAGGTTTAGGTTAGATATTAGGAAAAAATTCTTTACAGAGAGGGTGATCAGGCATAGGAGTGGGCTGCCCAGGGAGGTGGTAGATTCTCTGTCCCTGGAGGTTTTTATGAAGAGACTGGATGTGGCACTCAGTGCCATGGTCTGGTAACCAAAGTGGTCGTGGATTAAGGGTTGAACTTGATGGTATCGGAGGTCCTTTCAAACCCAGCTGATTGTGTGATTCTGTGATATACTATATAGAAAATAAATTCATTCGAAATATTCATTAAACTAAGCAGGGGCTTTTTTCAGATTCCCATTTAAATCTAGTAATAATTAAAAATAATTAGTGTTTCTTTTTGTTGAAAAAGGAATATTTTTCTGATTAGTGTTGCACAAATATGTCTGTGACAAACTCCTGTGCAAATCATATTCAGTTGACCCAACCTGAAGCTGAAATCTGCAGGGATGAGATTCCAGCCTACTTTTCCCTCCATACTGCATTTTAAAATCAAACTAAATAAGTGGTAGGAAACAGAAATAGATAGGAAATTCAAATAAACAAAACAACTTCAACAAGTAACTAGTTAGTTGGCACTGTGTCAGTTACCTAGGGCAGCACCTGGTATTGTGCAGCTGCAGTCAGCTCTTGTTTCTGTACTAAACCAGTCCCTACTCTGCTGGCCTGTGGCTGGTCCTGTACTGGGGATGGAGGCTGACAGGGCTCAGCTTACATGCCTGAGGTGTACATTTAAATGGGGCCCTACTATGGGCTTAACAATGAATTTGAAGTGCCAGAAGAGCAACAGTCAAAAGCAGTTTAGAGGAGGCAGCAGAGAGGTGGTGGTGCTTTGCCAGAGGGTCTTTCTCTTGCATCAGTTCTTGGCCGTGCTGAACCTATGAAGAAGCGTGCTGTGAACAAGCTCTGCTTCTGCATGTGCTTGTTTTGCCTCCACTATGCTTCTGTGTTGATTACTTCTTGATCCAGGCATAGTTTTAAAATAAGGAAGGGCTAGTGGAGCACCAGTCACACATGGGAGTTGGCTGATGGGTGGTGCTGTCCTGTGTTACATGGCATAGTATGGCTGAACCCCACACTCTCTGTGAAAGCATCCTCTGGACTAGATTTTCCTTTTGCTATCTCTGGATGCCTCTCATTGGTGTCAACAGCAGTCATTTCTGTATATGAGACATTATAACTTGGAGCTGCTATCAGTTCTTTCCCAATTGTTTCTACACACCCCTTTCACAATTACAGTGTTCCAGGATTCTGATGCTGCTTTCATATTTCTGCTCTCAATCTTTCTCTTCTAAAGTCATATTTGTATCGATCCATCCAACTTAGTTACAAGAACACCGTATAAATACAGAATCACAGAATCAGCCAGGCTGGAAAGGACCTCTGAGATCATCAAGTCCAACCCTTAATCCACTACCACTGTGGTTACCAGACCATGGCACTGAGTGCCACATCAGTCTCTTTTTAAAAACCTCCAGGAACAGAGAATCCACCACCTCCCTGTGCTGCCCGTTCCAATGCCTGGTCACCCTCTCTGTAAAGAATTTTTTCCTAAATAAAGAATTTTTTCCTAAAAATACATTCACTTCCTTTCACAAGCTTTTTCTCGTAACCAACTTCAGGAAAAAAATCTAAAAAAAAAAAAAAAAAAGAAAAAAGAAAAAAAAGAAAAAGTATTTTCCAGATGACAGAAGCCTGTACTTTATTTTGAAGTGTGCACATCATACTTCCCATACTTCTGCAATAACTGTCGTTAAAATTTTCAACTTGAAGGAGGCTCTTTATACTCCCCAGAAAATTCAAAGACTTTTTAGAAGGTGTTTGTCTTCAGTACTGACACTGTATAGAGAACTTTCATTTGCCTATCATCTAAGCATATTATGTCCATTTATAGCTGCACAAAGCAATAAAGAATGAAAGTTATGTTTTTCATTTCTTACAGCTTTGATTCATTTTTGGCACACGTGACTTATCTGTATACAAAACCAAAGGGAACTGGTTTAGAGCTGTACATGCTAAAACACCTGTGCTTTACATGCCCATAGTGGCTGAATAAATGTGAAAGATACCTTGGAAGAAGGATAATTACAAATATACATAATTAGAAAACCCACTATGTACACTTTCAGTATCCTATGATTAGAAAAGCCATTCAACACTATGTCTGTGTGGCACAGAATCCTTGAACCTGATATACACAGAAAAGAGAACTTCAAGTCATGCCTGTGGAACAAAACAGAAAAGGTGTTTCTCTGTAGCATGGATCTTCTTAATGGAGTAATTTAACTTTGGCTTAATATGTTCCAGTTATTTCAGAGACTGATGAGAGAAATGTATCATTTTATATAAGTTTTCTGCTGCTGGTTATGGAAAAAATGATATGCTGTTTATATTAAATAGATACTATTTAACTTTATTTTCTTCAGTCCTTTTACTTCTTTGTTGCCAGCAGAAATATATCATGTACCAGGCTTTTTTCTGGTCTAAATTGGGCTTTTTTTTCTTTAGCTGTGTGCTCCTTGTAATGCAAAACAGTAGGCAGTGATCCATGCAGGCTTCCATTTATAATATTAATACAAGCCATGTTCCATGCTAATACATCTCATTAATATTAAAGCAAGAAGTGTAAAACTGGTGAGTGCTTAATCATTTGCAATTAGCACCTAAAAACTAATTCAGTGGAGGGCTTTTAGGAAGCAAAAAGTACGTATGTGGAAGGGAGAAGAGGGGGGAGCAGCATTTTGCTAAATGCTGGTTGATTTAGCTTAAAAGTATTTAATACTGTGAAAATTTAGTAATTAGAAGAATTCTTGTCACCAGACAACTTTCCCTTATTTGATCATTTACAAATAAAACTTTTTCTCCTTAGGAAAGAGAATAAACCATTAAATCCCTTTGCTAATTTAGTTGGAGATCATTCTTACTGATAATTCAATCATTTAGGATTACCTGAAGCTCAATCTGTGCAAGGCAGGAATCTTGTCTTCACTAAAATGCAGAGCAACATGCTCAACTTGTTGGGTTATGTATGTAGAAAGTGTAACTAATCAACCTACAGCTGAAATCTCCAAACAGAGTTGTTAAAATACTGATCTACAAAATCTAGTGTGAAAAAGCAGTGGCTGTGTATTAAGTGAAGCAACTTCCTGATATTCTTCACATGAGTCTTAGTAATGTTGTGTTCTATGGCTGCTCTTCTGGTATCTCAAAAGCCTGAGACTGCTTTTAAATTGTCTGGGATACAACTTGCCTTGGCTCAGGACAACACAGCTAAAATTCAAAGTGTCTATAATTTTAGCATTGAAGAAATTACAATAATTATCAAGTAGATAGCGACAAATTATCTCTCCATCTTGTCTCCCATTCCAATTGCATTTCAGGACTTCTCTAATGCTCTTTGTCCAGTTGTGTTGGTGTCTGCTACAACTTGAGTCTTTTCTTCAAGATGTCTTTTTTGAAAAAGGGTGCTCAGAGCCAGGCTTTGAAAGCAGGACTCTTTTATCTGTTCTTGTCTTTGCTTTTGATTTCTGTGGTGCTTTGTCTAAGACTTAAGACTTTCAGCTGGAAGAACCAGTGTATGTTATTAGAGAAAAAAAAATGTTGCCTCTAACTGGGGATTTGAGTGTTTGTCCTTAGGAAATGCTTATGGGTTATTTTTTTTATAAAGGTTGCTTTATACATGTGTACATTACACTGTACTTTTATCATAGACAAAAACTATTGCTACGTGCTGATGTCTGTAAAGAGCAAACCACATTGTAAAGGTAGAAGTAGCTCTACTGTCAGCCTTGAGAAGAATTATGTATCGTTTCACATATTATTTTATTGTGTGGTTAGGCAGTAACGTGTTGTACCTCTCTCCTCTTTTTCTCTTCATCCTTTGTTTCTGTGTCCTGCTTGTCAAGGAACAGGAACACTTAGGAGACTCTATTTCCTTTTCTCTCACAAGTCCTCCAGTGCTGAGATCCTAAGCAGTATATTTCAAATACAATGTCCCAAGCTTTGACAGTTAAAAGCTTAAATAGCACTTAAAAAATTGAAAGGGATAGAGAGAGGGAAGTTAAAAAACAATGCTGTGCAAAATATATTTTGAGATTATTACTGTAAAGAAGACTAAAGAGCTGTAAAATGATAGGGAACAGTGAGACGCTCTACTCTTACTCATTTGGAGGCTTAAAGGAGAAGGCTTTTATACTGGAAGCAACAATCAATTAGATAATAGATGTAAAAATTTGCAAATGACTCATAACATCATGAGAGCTTCAGAAGTGAGCTTTTTATCTCTCTCTGACCTTGACCAGCAAAAGTTGTCTGTCCTTGCTTGAAGCACAAAGCAGGGAAGAGAAGGATCTTCAAGAAAAGAACAATACTGAGGAAGTGCCAAATAAAATTAAAATGATAAAATTTGCTATTTTGCTTGTGTTGCTGTGCTTTAGAGAGGGAAGAGTTTTCCAAGAATGGATTCAAGATTCAGGAAAGTCAGCAACACACAAAAATTAAGAGATACAGAGAAAGAAAAGAGGAAAAAAAAAAAAGGAATAGGAGATCTGACTAGAGAACAAATAAAAGAAAGCAAAGGAGAATCCAAGCAGGAGTAGAGAAGTACTGAGAAGGACATGTAAGGGGAAAAGATGCAGAGATGCTGTTGTGAATATCTCAGTAGCATGAAAAGGAGGGAGAGCATATGATTTTATTGGAGAGGAAACAGAGGAGGGAAAAACAGAGCATGGACGAGTGAGGTAAAAACATGACAAGTATTAAAATTCATCTCATAATCTCTCTGCACCTCTGCAAACCTTTGCCTAGTCACTTTACTGTTCCAACCTCTTTCTGTCAGCAGAGAAAGCAGCAATGACACCCAGCGCCGGGACCATGCTGATAGGCGAGGTGAAAAAAATGACTTTGGAAAGGAAAGGACAGACCTCTCAAAAAGAAGTCATTCACTTGTCAAATTAGTGCCTTTAATACAAGGGGATAGAGACTAATGAAAGGTTAAACCTGTAAATTGCAATCAAACAAATAGGTTCACAGAAGACAGATCTCTTTATAGTAAGAAAAGAAATAATACTGACAAAATATTATTACCTTAGAAGACACTATGACCAAGCCATGATTTCCTCAGACAGAAGTTTGCTCTCCTGCTGTTCTGCTGAGCCAGGCACTCCTGCTTCTCCTCAAGGATTGACAGACAAACAGCTCTTCATTGATCACTGCACTTTGAGAGTGCTTTGATCGTTACACTGAGTCTTCAAGAAATATACTATAATGATATCTCAGCCAGAATCCAGGCAGTTCAAAATAGAATCATTAAATTCAGTCAAAAGTCTTATGTTTACATATTGTGAATGGTTTGGGAATTATACGGGAAATAAACTTACACAGTGGAATGCTTATGACAAAATTACAACAAAACCATAAATAAAAATAAGTTCGAACTTTGGGTTATTTCATATTCTTCTATTTTGTTGTTATCTTTTTGTAAATGTTTATGGATATGGTTCTTGTTAGGGAGAGGGTTGCTCAGTCTGATCCTGAGAGGTTGGAATGTGTAAATGTAAGATAGCTTTGGAGAGTTAACAGGCCATGTACCATGTTCTGGATTAGCTGAACTTCTCCTTCGTAATTTACTCTTCATCTCTTTTAGAAAATGATTCCTTATGTGTGTTGTTTTTCCTTTGTTCTTCTGGGTTTCTTTCCTGTGAATTCCTCCTCTCTTGCACACTGATTACTACAAGAACTAGTTCCACCACTGCTTTGTCTCAAGGAGGATATGGTAGGATTTTCAAGTTCTTTGGGGCAAAGAATTGTTGCTCTTACTCACTGTTGGAGAAGGGCATTCTTAATAATTAGAGTAATAAATATTACTTATTAATAAGAGTAATAAAAACATTGGTAGGAAATAATGGCCTTAAGATGTTATAATCTGCTATGTAATTATTTAGTCTCATGATAAACCATCAACTGCTTATGCTGATGTGCCTTCTTTCAAAAGTTTAAGGATAATTAAGAAACTTCCTGTAGAAGACTGTAGAAGAGAGATTGTGAATATTCTTTTCTTCCAAATAAAATGCATCCTTAACTAGGACACAAATAAAATAAATATGTTGTGCAAGGGTTATACTTCTAATTTTTCAGCAGTTCAGATATTTAGTAATTTGTTGTCACATCAGGAAGTTTTCATTTGAGTGTTTTATTGTGCCATACATTTAGAAGCAATCTGATAGTGGAGAGAGGAAATTGCTGTAGTCCCTATTTTTCATGGTTTGTTTGAATGAATAATTAACTACTACACATGATTAATTTAAAATATTTAATAATAAAGCATTTCGGTACACCTCATGTAATAACATTCTGTATCACTTTCACAGTGTGCAGCGTATAAGAAATGTGGTAATAAGAAGTGGATGCAGAAGAGCACAAACACTACAAGCATGGAACATGGCAAAAAAAAGTGTTGAGGGGCCACTAAGATCAAACAGTGGTGTGGAAGAGGGAATGGGGTGAAACAGCTTCCAGTAGTAGCAAAAAATACCTAGGAAAAAGACACAGCAATTTTTAACTGAATCAGAAAGAATGAGGTGAGGAACAATGTTGTGAGGAAGGAAAGACTGAGCTGGTGACTCCAGGGTTGTGAGGCGATACAGTGGATTGCCAGTTGGACCAGTATAGAGTTTGTTACTGACTGGTTGTGTGCTCTAAGTCATTTCATGTACTTGTGGCCCAGGGTTTTGTGTGCAGAAGAAATACTGTTACTTCTGAACATTTTAAGATAATGTAAGAAAGTTCTAGGAATTGAGTATATTGAGTAGCATTACCAGTTTGTACCTGAGGAATTGCAGCCTGCAGACTTAAATGTATATTTGAAAAAGGGGTTTGAAGACGGTGCCAAACACAGAACAACAATAAGAAATGGAGTTAGGTTTAGCAGATTTGGATAGTTTGCTGTCCTCCACTTGTGATGGAGTAGTCAGAAAGAGATCATCACTTCTTAAAAGCAAAATCCTCTTATACAGTACCTTGAAAACAACAAGGAGAAAGCAACTGAGAATGAGAAAGATGAGTAGGAAGAAGTAGAAGAGGAGGACAAAGTGTACTCCTTCTGCAGAAATTCCTGAAAGATAGCTTTGTGGCATTTTCTGTCCCTGGCCTGTCAGGCCCCCATCTCCCAAAAGCTCTCAGCCTTGCAGGGGCTCACATCTCCTTTCTCAGATTTATGGTTAGAGCAGCCAGGGGAAGTATCATCTCAAAACTTTCACGAAAAGCTGATCTTATCTCTTTCCACTAATGACCAGTACTTACTTAAAATTAAATTCATCATGGGGTTTCTGGGAAGAAAGCAGACTTCTAAAACATATTCCACATTAATATCCCAAAATCTGATTCTGTAACAGTCTGAGTCACTAAAACTCCCACTGGCTTCTGTGTAGAGCTGAGTATTTCTCAAGAGATGCAGTAGTGAACCAAAGCTGGGCTCTATTTGAGTCTTGTTCCCTGTGCAGAATACATCTCCTTAGCACTTGTTGCTGGCTGTGACTTCTAAACAGATCTGGAAAAAAATAGTTGCAGTTTTCTCTTTTCACAATAGTTCTCTCATAAAATTTTTCCTCTTTG
Organism: Heliangelus exortis; assembly: GCF_036169615.1. Lineage (NCBI taxonomy): Eukaryota > Metazoa > Chordata > Aves > Apodiformes > Trochilidae > Heliangelus > Heliangelus exortis. The sequence continues at coordinate 13,957,558 of NC_092429.1, read as the reverse complement.
TATCTTTGAAATGGCTTTTAATTGGTCATCTTAAGTTAGGTATGAGATTCAGTTTTCTTTTTACAGAAGGATTTTATGTTCTAGCCAATATGGTTTCTCCCAAATCCTTTCTTGCTCCTGCCTTGTAAGCAGCAAGTTATTATGTCCAAAAAAACTTTATTCTTTTGGCTGCAGTTTTTTAATAAATGTGCTATTTTTAAATATCTTTGACAATTTTAAATAGGCCAACGAGAAGCATAAACAAAGCCAAGGTAGAGGCATTTATCCAATTGCATGCAGTTTGTCTTTTCTTTCCTGCTGAACTAAAATTTGAGTCTCCCTTCTCACTCCATGTGGGCAGGCCAGAGTCCAGGGTTGGGATTAGCTTGTAAACAATTTTTGGGTTATGAGAAGATTGTGCAAAATAGGCAGCTGATCCAAAGCTCAGGAGATGCTGAGGAGTCTTTCCATTTACTTCAGTCAGCTTAAGAGGACATTGTCCCCCAAGGACAATTAGTCCATAAAAACTGAGTTTTGCTATCAGGCAGCAAGCATGTGGCCAAAATCATTGGGAGATTTGCTGAACAAGTTCTCTACAACCTCTTTTAATGGCATTTCTGAGGTTTCTGCTCATATTTAAAAGTTTAACTTTGTGACTTGAAAATACAAACTGTCTGCCCCTAAGTCCCTTTTAATGTAATTAGTACAACTGTCATTTTGTCACAGAGGAACATAGGTTAAAATAATCACAGTAAGGTTTTGTGGCAGTCAGATATAATAATGGTAGGTACAAGGTGAGAAAGAAGAGCTTTTGCCATTGGGTATGAGCAAGAGTGGGGATGGATCCCAAATAAAACACACTTTTAAATGAAAATAGCCCATTAGGTAATATCGGTATACATCGTATTGCAATTAAAACTCAATTTTCTTCTTTTTGGCAAGTTTTCTGTTTCTAGGTGCATGTTAAGAAGAACATGCCATGTTATTTTTAAGTTCTAATTACATTTTACATACTTACATTTTACATCACATATTAAGTTCTAATAACATTTAAAGAAGGAGTGCAGTACTCATATGGAGTACAGTTTGTTTCCATAATGTAGTTCAAAGTCTTGGTAAGTCTGAAGAAAAAAGATCTCTAGAAGGCAAAGTACAATTCCTTTCATAGTACTTGCCATTTCCTCATGTTATGTGTTTACACAGTGTGGAATTCCTAAAAAAATAAATTATATAAATATTTATGTACGTGTTGAATTATTATTCAGTAATCAATCTTTGGATACGTTATAGCATAATCAGATGTATGTTAAAAGCATTTAATTTCATGCCTAATTAACATATTGTAAATTGAGGAGAGAAAATTAAATTATTATGGACAGTTTGCAAATGTAATACATACAGTGTTCTTCAATAATTGCATGAATATTGGATGTAATGTGATGTGTTACTTCCACTTTCTGCTGTGCTCCTTCTTTACTGGTAGGGTGGAATGAATGGACTCAGAGGCCTGTGTGTGTGTTCACTGCCCTGAAGCAGCATCAGATTCCCATTAACATCAAAGCAAAGCATCTGCAGAAGCAGCAAACAGTATATGGCCCAGTGTGTGTAAATTAGATCAGGTCCATGTAGGCATCTGGAATTTTGAAACACGTCTACCTTTTGAGGAGCAATTTCCTGTAACTTGATTATTTTGGCAAATAGCTGCATAGTTTGGGCCCAATCCTTCTCTTTGTTCAGCCATTGGCAAAATTCCCACTGACTTCAGTGAGGGTAGGACAAGATGCCAAAAACCGCGTGTGTATCTTGGGGAGTTTGGCTATGCCTGATTTCAGTCCTGTGAATTTTGCAAAAGTTCCTGCCCCAGAATACTGTTGCCTTGTTTTTTGCTATCTTTGCACTTCACATAACAAATTTGTGCTTTCTGTAAAGGGAGTAAGGATTTCTTGAGCAACTGCAAAAACAGTACATATAGGTTCATAATGTTTTCTTTGGGATCCTTGACTCCCTGGGAATCTGAAGCCAGCTGTTTGCATTACATTTATAGTGCTAAGGACCTAGGATTTCTGACAGTGGTAGAAACTTGACATTTGTCTAATTAAATGTATTTTGTATTGGAAAATTTGATACAATATATGGAGCTGGGGTCAAAAAAATTAAGGGCAGGATGGGACTGCTTAGCTATATTTGGCCGAACCATGCAAATTGGCTCCCAACTGAATTGTTACTGTTAGCTGAACAACCAAGTAATCTTTGTTGTTTAGAGATAAATAATAATACGTATTACTGACTTCCATTGACAAATAAATCATTTAATGATTTAGATTATATAAGCATGCATATTGAAAACCAAACCAAAACAAACAAGAAAACCTTGAAAAGTAAAGCTCCCTTCAGTCGATAACAGGGCAGTTTTGTAAACCACTTAAAGATGTGATAAAATTCTACTTGACTGGCCCACGAGCAGATGTGACAAGTTGAATTTATTTCCTCTCTTACCAGGAAGCTTTGCAGGAAACTCTTAACATATGGTGCTTTTCACTTCCATCTAGAGCTATAAATGTTATTGGAAAAGGATGTTCCCAGGAGCTGCAAGTTTCTGACGTTTCTGCCAAATGGACTCCAAATGATCCTTCTGTGGTTCTGAATTCCCCTGGTTCTTAGGAGCTGGCAGCCAAGAATCTCTGATCTAAACACAGCTCGCTAATTTAATTATTTTATTATAGATCTGTGGAAGGCTCTTGCAGACCAGTGACTTTGCATCTGTATTGGATCTAGCTAGGCAGGAAGCACAAGTTAGAAAAGTATAAATATTTTGTTTCTTAACTGCCTTTTGCTTGAAAACTTGGAAGCTATTTCACACACAAATCAGTCACACAAGTGTGAATGCAGAGGAACATGAAATAGAGATATAAAAGTAATATGAACTTGTATTTGGTTTATATTTTGAATGTCTGTATTTCCTAGGGAGACTGAGTCGTGTCTGTCCACTAGGTAGGAGTAGCAATGAAAATCACAACATAACATTGTACAGCTGCACTCCAGTTCTTCCCTTACAACCTCCTTAAAAAGGTAAATTAAGTACTTACATGGAGAGTAAGTCATGAATCCTTTGTATCTGGTTTGTAACAGACCAAGAAGTTCAGAAGAAGCAACAAAGTGAATGTTTTTGTTTAATGTCATTCCAGAATATCTCACTGTAAGCAACTAAATGGCTAAGTTTTGCATCTTTTCTACTGGAAGATTAGCTACTGGCTACAAAATAACATTTACACTAAGATTATGAACACATGTGGCAGGAGTTTCACTTGTAGGCTTATTTGGAGGGTTGAAAGAGAAGGGAGGGTTGGGTTTCAAGCAGGACCTGCTTTGGAATGGCATCAAAAGGAGGAGTAAATGTGAGCTGAATCTGGTAACTCAGGAAACTACAAACAAACCCCCCACTATTACCAGAGCCTGGGCATGTCTGGTGGTAGTGTTTGGTGTGATGCTGAGCAATTCCTCAGGCTCTGGGGGAGACCAGGGGATATTTTGTCAGTCAGCCCAGCAGTGAATAAAATAGTTAGGCTGATGCTGACAGGAAGGTTTTGAGTTCCTTGGACACAGAGAAAGGATAAAGGTGTGTCTGTCTGACACAGATACAGTGTTTGATGACAGAAAGGATATAGTGTTAAATTCCAGCTTTGGCTTGAGTGCAACAGTGTGATTCAGCTTCACCCCCCTCTGCCCTTAATGGAGGTTGTGCTCTGTGAGCTGGGAGAGGGGAGATCACATCCAGAGAATTATTCTGTGTCTTTGCTATCTATGAGCTTATGTTTATTTGAGTGTGTAGAGGAGAAAAAAACATTGTGGATCTCTTTGCCAAACAACTTTTTGCATTTTCATATAAAATAAGAAACAGAAGCAAAGAAAATGGTGATATAGCTGATATCATGAGACTCAGGATAGGTCCCAAGGATTGGAGGAGTACACTCTGGAAGAATGTTTCTTGTTCGTGAAGGATGGAAATCAAAAGTGGCAGTGGAGCAGTGTTGCTGAAATTTGTGCTGGTACTCTACAGATCAGGAAGAATTGGAACTGCTGAAAGGCAGCAGATAAGGCAGGGGTTAAATAGGGTTGATAAAAACATTGAAATCGGGAATAAAAAGCTGGATGTCAGGAAAACAAGTCTAAGGAGTCACAATGAGAATGAGGAAATTTACTCACATGCACACTGGAAAAAATAAGTAAATTTTGCTGTTGTTTCAAGAGAAGAACTATCTTAAGAGGGAAGAACTGGGTGAGAATCTAAGGCTAGATTAAAGTGATAAAAAAAAAATCACAATTATGTTCTTATTGCATGGCTAGATAAAGCTTTAAAATATTTTTTTCCTCTTCTCCTTGAAGGTGCCAACCTGTTAAAACAGTTTTTAAAAATGCATTAAAAAGTCTACCCATACAGGTTTAGAATCTGATAGGACACAGTTGAAGTAACTGTGGTATTTTATTCTGCCCTACTAATTTTGTTAAAATCTCCATTGATTGTGTTATTTGGTAGTGAATATTCTGCAAACAAATTATGGCATTTTGCTTTGGGCTGTCTCAGCTTCAGAGGCAGAACCCAGGCTATGCTCACGTGTATTCTGAGCCCAACGTTCAGCATCAAGTGAAAAAAAAGTTGATCCCAACACCCATGATTGGTATCGTGTGCCCAGACACCGTGCAGCAGCACCAGGGACTTCTTACCTTTCCACTCTTTTCTGATGGGTAACTGAGTCCAATTCAGTCCTTAGATTCCATTTCAGGTTTTCAAACTGCTGTTAATCCAAGAGTGTATTGTGGCCATAATGGCCTGATTGCTGTATGCCACATTAATTTATTAACTTATATGTCTGATGCCAGACTTAATATACAGAATTATCAACAGTCTGATAAAATTCTGAACTAAAGATTATTTTTGGCAAATAAGTGCTGTTAGGAATTTACTATCATGTCTTACAGCTTCAGAACATAAGACATAGTGAATAATATTTCTTAACACTTTAACTATCCTAAATATCTGTAGCTATGCACTTGACTTAGACTCAGTGAGTTAATGTATGTTAAAGAAACAAACTTGAGAGAAAAACCTGTTTAGTCAAATTTTCTTTTTGTTTGCATCAGTGCAACCTCACTGAGTTCACTGCAGTACATGCGAAGACACAATTTGGGCAGTAATTTAGCAAATCTTCTTATGTAGTGGAGTTGTTAACCCTCAGTAAAAATATTTTAATCAATTGCTATTTAATTAACGTACAATTGCTGTCTTAGTAAATCTAAATTAAATCCACAATTCAGCCACTTAATTCAAAGTGTAAATTAACATTCTGTATTGATAAGTGGTATTATAATAGGCTTTCAATCCTGAATTGAAGAAAAAAAATCAATTGAAACATTAAGTTGTATTCAGTAGAAAATTAATCACATATTTCTAGCACAGTGTAAATCTCTTCTTTCACCTTCTCTTGGTGCAATATATCTGCTCTTGGTTAGAATGTCATGCTAAGGGGAAAGATTGCATATTCCCTTCCTAGCTTTCCCAAGGACATCTGCAGTACCTCGACATTCCCTTAAAAATTCAGGCATACTGAAGAAAATGTGGGTAATAGAGTGGGCAGATTCTTTTGGCAGCATTTGGACTTGGGGCAAATGTTCTGGGAGACCTCTTCCACCTTAACCTCCCTGTTGCTCAGAGATCAGCAGATCTAATGAAACTCACTGAAGGGAGAAGGAGGCTAAGATGTGAGGCAAGCATAAGAAAGAAAGTGAGATGGAGTAGGTGGAGGGAAAAGAAAGATGTGTGAAAGGCACAACAGTAAATAAGGAGGTAGGAGACATCAAAGGATTTTTTGAGAATAAATGGACAGGATAAACTTGCTCACAAGGAGACTTGAGTTTGGTGTATGCGGTGAGAAGGTGGAATTGCCCCAAAGGATCTTGTGCTGTGAGCTCGTTGTTGACTCTAAGTAATGCATTGATCATATTTACTGTGTTCTGTCCACTCCTCTGCATTTCAACCAAAGCCTGAGTAACATTAGAGAGTTGCATACTTCAGCTATAGCTAATAATTCCTACTAAATCTGTCTCTCATAATGATGTCTCAGCAGGACTGGGCCTCATTCTTTCCCTGATCGGAGCAAATCCAATCGGAGCAAATTGGAGCCAATTGGTGTTTCCATTATGCAGTGGCAGGAGAATTGAACTCATTGTCACTAAGGATATATCAGTATTTCCTATTAATGTCAGTTTTCAGTTTTATAATGTTTTGTTAGAAGTTCCCCTGGGCTGTATTCACTATACAGATTTTCAGAGAAGGAAGATATATTTTATATTAAGAGCTCATTTGGTGTGTTTTTGGAGGATGCTTGTGTTCAGAACTTTAATGGATATTTCTTTCAACAAGTGAAGACATCATCTCCTTTACTGTAGCTACTGGTCTACAAATGAACCATTCACCCAAATTTTCATTGGATAGTTTTATTGGGCTTGAGCCACTTTAATCAGAATTTATATTTCTTTGCTAAACTCAATACTTGGCAATATAGTCATGCCTTAGATTTTATAATAGATGACTTTTTAATATTACATACTCTGTATTAATACCAAAATTCCATGTTTTGCTAGAAAAGGACTATATTTTGCCATAGGGTAGGAACATGCAACTTTTGCTAATTTAAATAAAGGTTAAAAGGACATTTTCAAGCATTGTAATAGATTCTAGTTTGCCATTTTTTTTGGTCTTTATTCTCCTAAATGTCCGAGCTAGTTTTATAAGTCTGAAGATGTATTATTTTTCCACAGTTCTGCTTCAGTTCTGTTTTTTTTTATATCTGTCTCGATTGCTGTCATTATTACTATTTCTTGAACCATTTATTTATGATGTCATTTTAGCTTAAGGCTAGTGTGGTGTAATTCTGCCTTAAGCATCATCTTTCCCTATGGCATGAAGATAAACAGAGTGAACAGTACAAATTACAGATTGGAAATGTTGTTGCTGACATTCTGTTTAGCAACAATAGAAATAACCTTATGGCTTCTCTCATGGTGAGCTCTTCCAGGTGTTTTTCTTCTCTCGGACTTGCTGATATAAATCAGGAGTAATACTATTTATTCCAGTTAAACATGGTGTTTCTCAGTGAGGAGAATCTGCTGTCTAAAACAACAGTCTCTCCAGACCTTCATAGGGTTGTGCCACATACTTAGTCACACAGCAATGTCACTGCTGGAAGTGCTCCCCTGTGCTTATGGTTTTGCCACTGTTCAAGGGTATTTGGCCTGTCACAGAGTCCTGTTGTTCCCAGAGAAAGCAGGAGCCCAGCAGAGTGTAGAACACAAGGGAAACAAAACACTGTTGTTTATTGTCTTTGCAACTTTCTTTCTTGTCTGCCTTTAGAGACTGAGACCATAAGCCATGATATCATTTTTATTAAAATAGGAATGGAAGTTGACTGTGTTTCATGTGTTTCACATGAAAGGCCATCATCTCACTTCTGTAGTTATACCCACGTAGTTCTCCTTATTTTCTGCTTGCAGAAAAAGTCACTCAGCCTTCAGAAGCTAATTTTTCTTTTTCTGTGACTAGTTTCACCCTATTTTGATTGCATTCTTTTGGAAATGGGCAGATCTGTTGCAGAGAATCCAAAATTGCATTGCACGTGATGTGGAATTGCGAAGAGCAGCTGACACACCAGGAGGCTTTGCTGTCATTTAGAGACACTTTAAGAGCTGGAGAAATAGACCAATAGAAACCTCACAAAATTTAAAAAGAAAAAAAAAAGGTAAAGGCAAAGTCCTGTACATAGGAAAGAGTCACTCTGTGCCCCAGGGCAGGCTGGGTCTGAACATCTGGAAAGGAGATTTGAAGCAAAGGCCTGGGGGTCCTGATGGACATCAAGTTGACCATTAGCCAGCAATGTACTCTTGTGGCAAAGGTCAACAGTTCCTTGGGTTATGTTAGTCAGCACCTTGTAAGCACATCAAGAGCAGTGATCCTTCCCCTCTACTCAGTCTTGGTGAAACGGGTGCAGTTCTGGTGTCCCCAGAGCGAGAGGGATATGGATGTCTTGGAGAGAGCTCAGCTATGGTCTAGGAAGATGATTTAACTTCTGGTCCTGAGCAGCTTGCTTGGGTTGAGCCTACTTTGAGCAGCAGGGTTGGACAAGATGATGTCCTTGTCAGCCTCAAAGATTCTGTGAATATCTTATCCACCCTCCTGCTTACTAGACACCAATAAACATTCAGGTCTTGCTTTCATGGAATATCCCAACATAGGGATAAATTACCTATATGCAATGCAGCCTTCTACCCTCTGTCCTAGTCAGGCAAAGAGGTACCCATGTATGGTGGAAATGCTTAGACATTTTAAAAGCATTTTTTAAATTTCAGTATGAAATGATACAGTACTTCTTACTCATAGTCCTGTTGAGAGTTTTGTAGCTTTGCAGAATTTTTTTCTGGATTAGTCTTCTACCAAAATATTGCTCTACAAATGTGCATTTTGCTAGTGTACATCAGATACCTTCACTGGAGGTACTTGATATCTGTATTCATACACCCCTTTTTTGGGAACATTGAGCCTAGTAAAAGTTTCTCCTAGATTTTCTCATCTCTTAGACACCAATCTGTGAGCTCTATCCATTGGCTGTATCACCAGAATGGCTTCAGAAAGCAGTTCCACCTCTGCAAATTCTTAAATTCTCTCTTCTCAGATCCAGAAGGCCTCAGTTTATACTAACTCAATAAAACATCATGTATTTTCATGTCTCTTTTCCTGTTTAACTTGTGAGATGGTTTTCTTTGAGTGTTTTTGTAAATAGCTGTGATTCTGCATCCTCAAAACATTTCATTCAGTAGCATCTGACTCACAAAAGAGGATGGTTGGTTAGTTTTGATCAGGGACAGAGACCACACAGAAGCAGAATCCTGAAAAATAGATCTTTTCTCCCAGGCAGATATTTGTCTTCATAAATTCAGGATTTGTTTTCCATAAGAATTTACAGATACATCTTTTAAATTCACAAGTAACCCCGTTCCTCAGCTTCTTATAATATTGAGAAGATAATAAACACAAAAGTTTAACCACACTAATTTAAAAATCTGAAATAATTTTTTTTGTGGACATTTCTTCATTATTTGCTCAGCTCTAATTTGGACTCCTTATCAGCAAGACATGAGCTAGACCCCTAACTCATTTTGAACGAATTACTGAACAAATGATAATGACTTTTGGTCATTATCAGCATGGGCTAAATTCATGCTGGTTTTCATCAGATGAAAGACTGTCACATGCACTACGATTCCCTTGAGCCATCCAGTCCCTCAGCTATCAGCAGCACTTTAATTTTCTCTTAGAGACAGTATAATGTGAGCACTCAGCCTGGTTCACTCAGAAAATGTGGTAATTTTTCATACTTTCAAACACAGATGTTCCACCAAGTTTCATCCAGAGAGGCTATATCTACATTTTAAAGCAAGGACACCCTAGATGTTACTTTTGAAATAACATACAACATGGCACAAAGAAATAAATTAATATAATTGTGTAACAAAAGTTATAAATCAGACCCAGGAGACAAGAATAACAAAACAAAAGTGAAAGATTCACCTTTTAATTACAATGGTGAAGCCTCTGAGATTGTGAAAACATTAATTTATATAATTCTGATTTATACAGTCCTCACAGAAGAATTTAAGCATCTTTCTTGAATATAATCTTACAGATGGGAAAACGTTTGAGTTTTTAAAATTATCACAAATTATATGATATAATGCTAAGAAAACACTGTCATGAACACATTTTATCTGCAAAAATCAGATGCTAGACCTTTAAAGAAAAACATTTAGTAAGACATATTTTCTTTTAAAGGTCAATCTTAAAACTATTTTTTTTTATTATCAGAACATAATCTTTTTTGCTTTTCTAGATTTAGCTGCTTCTTATTACAACACAAAGCTTCAAAATGTGTATTCCTGGTGTCCAGGAAAATCTGAAAATTTCCTGAATGTTTGTGTAGTGTTAGTATTTTTGTGCATCTGGAGTTCAACACAGATAAAGAAATGTCAAGCTGTTTGTTGGCAGGGGCATGTTCCCAGGGCCCATTTCACCATTGTCCTTCAACCTGCAGGGACAAGCAGTAGGGACAGCAGTTGCAGACAGTGAGCTGCAGATTTTCCTGAAGAATTAGAGAAATTATGTAAAACCATAGGGGAAACACTAAACTAAGAATATTTGGGTCTCCTACTGTGGACTTGCAGGAAAAGGCCTACAGATAATGAATGTGCCTACCAGCTTGAGGGGTTGTGGGTTGTGCTAAACATCACACAGCTTACTGATTGATGTAGACAGGGACTTAATGGGGAAGTTTAGCTCTTCAAGTTTGTCTTTAGTCTCCTCACTATTCTACATAATGTCACTGTTAAACTTGTCACAATTCTTTGTAGATATGTCTCTGAAATGTTGCCAGCACTTACAAAAAGATTAATCTCTCCTTCCTCTCTGCATGAGTTTCCTTGAAAAAAGTTAACATATTTGCTCTTCTTTCAAGAAGATTTTATCTTGTCCTATATAGAAATATCATGAGACATCAACAAAGGAATCTATATACTATATAACAAACACATATCAGTTTAATATCATGCTTGTGAATATATGACACTTTAGAAGTAGTAGAACTGTGATTCAGTTTCTCAAAAGAAAATGATTCAAGGTAGCAGGCCCTAATATATTCTGTGAAAAAAATACCTGCAGGTGAGGATAACACATGGATTCCCACGTAAATCCTGACATCCTTAGTTTAGTGAACTGGGTTTGAATACTCTCCTTAGAAGCTGGGGAGTGCAGAGGAAGCTGGCTTGATGAATACTGGAAAACCCAGAGGGCTTCTCCTTGTAACCTTTCCTTTCTCCTACAAATCTGTCATGGCAGGCTGGATGTCACCTTCAGAAATAGTGTGCCTGTCTCTGGCAAACCTGATTGCCAGAACATCCCTACATGGCTCATTGAAATCAGAGTTTGGGCTGTAGAGAGCCCTTAACAGCACACACACGATGTTTAAAGCCTTACCAAGCTCTGTTTCTCTGGAATTACAGCAGGTGTAGCTGGTGCCTGGTAGGGCATGAAGGGAAGCAGCTGATGCAGTAAGATGCTAAACTGTGTTTTAAAGCTAAAATCCCAAGTTCCATTGCTGCTTTGGTCCTATAAAGCCCATATGGAAGTGCTTATGAAGTTTTTTAGTAGGATGCCAAGGAAAAAACTTAAAATTTAGAGAAATCTAGAAGTCAAGATTACTTGTGACGGATCCCACGTCAGCTGAACATGTAGAAAACATCTAGTTACACTTTGCTAAATTTGTATATAACATTATTTTTTTGTATTGAACTTTACTGATAAAGTCAGTCATTACAGGTAAAAATATGTCTTATATCTTTTGAAAAATCAAAATGATGGAATGTGAAGACATTGTTTATAGCAACAATTATTGCTAATGTTTTTTTAGAATAATTTTAGAATACTTATTACATTGTGGGTAAATGTAAACTGAGGAAAAAATATCACAATATTCTGTTAGTCCAAAAAAGCATATTTATTTAATCATTGAACTTAAATTGAATTAAGAGATCAAACATCTTAGGGAAGATTTTGATCCACCAAAGCCACTGCTGTAAATTCATCAACTTCATAAAGACAGTACCCCATAGCTCCCATATCCCATATTTTTTTATCTGTGAAGTCAATCAGACAGAAGAGGTGGGTTTATAATTAAAAATCCACAACAAAACATAAACATTATTGAGTTTTAGACCTCCCTTAAGAAAATGACAGTTGGAAATTTGTTACAGATTAATCTCACTTTGTAGAAGCACAGTAATTTTCAATTCCACCTTTATAATTTTTATTTTGCTTTTCAAGCTGTGGAGGGGAAAAAGTAATTTTGCAATTACATCAATGTTTCTTTCACAGTTAAAAGTATTGGCCTACCTTAAAATGTACCTTGTAAAGATAATATTACTTGCTGTGTTCTTTAATATCTTATAATTGTTTTATTGGTAGTATTCTTTCCTTGTATGAAAATTCTAGGGTGTTGGTTTGTCGGGGTTTTTTTTTGGTTTTTTTTTGGTTTTTTTTTTAAATGCATAAATTAGCTTAAGCCTCAATGGGTTAGTCTGACTTGCAAAACTTTTCTACTTGCAAGCAATAATGGTACTGCAAAGATATTCCATTTGAGAAAATATTTAAATAAACTTTCTTCATCCAAAAATGAGATGCAGCATATTTACATTTTTATTTGATGAAGCCCGTTCCTGCTATCTTTGTTCTTAATTTGGTCTCAAAAGAATTAGTAGTAAGAGGAAAAATAGTCTGTAAATATGTATGAAATCAAATTTAGAGGGTAGGGTAAAAGGTATTGACTGCAAGCAGTGCTAAACGGCAGGAGGCAAAATTTCCTCCATAGTTTTCTTCTTGGCTGGAAATACATTGCCTTCCATCAAGATTATTTAATCCTCAAAATGCACATCAAAGCTTCTCATCGGGTGGTGTATGTCTTTATAGGCAGTTGAATGTCAAAGATCTAGCTTAAAGATTTTTGAAAAATGTAAAACATAATAGATCCCAGATAATAACACAGCAGTGAAGCTCCTGTACTATTCCTTCCAGCAAAGTACTGGTATCACAGGTTGCAGCTAATCTTTGTGGCAAAAGGAAGAGCAGATTTCCTACATGAGAATTTCTGACATCTATCAAACAGAAATGAAATGATCCAGGCATGTTACTGGACTAATATTAGCTTGTTAACAATTCCCTTCTCTCTTTACACTTGCGGCTTGCTAGAACAATACCTATGAGTTATCTCACTCCTCCAGCCCAATTAGACAGTGGAAAAATATATGCAAAATATGTATTAAACATTTTCCTCTTGTATATTCTTAACAGGATGCTGGCTTCAGCACTGTCCCCCTAATTTAATTCAGTCTTTGGCAAGAGCTGATTACTTGTAAAGACTGCATCAATTTTCATGAATGATTATCTCCTTCTGAGGGAGTATCTTAAAAACCTTTTAAACAATTTTGTTTTGCATTTCTGAGCCCGGATTTTGCCCTGATACGAGTTCATAAAATAGCCAGGCATTTGTAAGGAGTCCCACAAGGAGACTGCAGAAACGTGGTAGCTGGGGAGTGTTTTGCTTTTTGGTGTTATCCCTGTCACAGAAGCAGGGCTTTACCCCACAGCAGCTGCCAAAATAAAAGGGGAAGAAATTGAGTGAGAATTAAAAAGTGCCCCTTCATTCTGCAATGATTTCCTGTTCTCTCCTTTTACATTTAACTCTCCTTCGTTTTTATTTGGTTTTAAATACCAGTGATACGATATTTCCTATAGATGGCTCAGCTGTGACACAGAAATAAGGTAGCTGTGCTGAATACTCGGATTTCATTTCACATCTGGTTTAAGACAGTTTTATTTTTTAGATCTTGAGTAGTCTTATTCCCATCTCTATCTATGACCTTACCTTTCTTCTTCCTAGTTATCCTCTTCATGTGTAGCACCTTTTTCTTTCCAGTGATCTTAGCTCTAGTTGTGTAAAAACTCTGTTTCTGCTATGTGTAGTTTCTACCTCATCACCTTCCTGTCTTTCCAGATCTCCTTATTGTTTTTCATAACTTTAAATTTCCAGGCATGCTTTATGACAGTCACTATATTTTAAACTCTGAAGATAGTGCTCCACTCTCCATGTCCTTAGTTTGTCTGTTCTCCTAGTTCTTGATCTAATGTGTTTTAACACAATTTCTCTTTAAGCAACAAAGTCTTTGCATAGCTTTATATCTCATCAGAATTTAGCTGCCTTTTGGTGTCTGTGGGCCTTTATTAATATTTCTGAGGCAACATGAACACACCTCTTTGAAGTATTTCAAATACTTTGAAGTATTTGACTGAGTCAAAGCCCCTCGCCTTACCCCAATCTCGATTGCTTTCATTGTGACACAAGGTTGAGGAACAGACATGTAGCCCTCCCACCCCTGGAGTAGCTGCTTCTTGCCTAATTTTTGTTACTGTTTTTCAGTCCTACTGTTCCATCCAAGAAATAACTATTTAGGAGATTAAGAGGACATCCAAACATACGCTCACTCTGTTTCATTTATGCATTTCCCTTCCTCCTCATTTTCACCTGTGGTATTCAGCAACATCCATCAGTATGCCATGTGTTGTTTCAGGAATGTCCAAGTATATTCCAGCAGTTAACGCCTGTTGGCTTCCTCTGTTAGTTTCTGGGGTTCAAAGTGATCAATCTTCCTTATCAGGATTGTTCACTTTCTTGTTTGTTTTGGCTCAGTGAATTACCCTGTTTCAGGTGATTGGAGAGGCAAGACTTCATTGACATCTAAAACACATATAGCCAAAAAAGTAGGTGACTGAAATGGCCGGGTTGCAGAGACAGCCTGGCTGGGGCTCAGTGCTTGAGGAAGCCTTGGGCATCTGTGCCAACAGGTTTAATGTTGGCATGGTGTGTCTTTGCCTTTGCTTCTGCCTTTGCTTCCCATTTGGAAGGCAAATGAATGATCATTTGCTCTGCTTTCAGAGTGCAGACCAGTCAAGCACATCCTCGGTACACAACCTTTGACTTGAATGTGAGAGACACTCATTGAAGTCAAAGAATGATTTGGTAAAATATGTGGCCTTTCACTTATAACCGAAAATGAATCTTGTGAGATACAAAGAAGCCACAAGTTAAACTCACTGACTGAATTAATGTCTCATTGCATCTTAAGAGGTGTTCAGTGCTACTCTGGGTGAGACTAATACAAATACTACTTTATTGTCAAGCCTGTGCAGCAAGTGTATAAAATCAAGTGCAGTGTCCAATGGACTCAGCAGTCATCAAATACTAATCCATTTTGCCAGTAATTCTACCTTAATTATTTACAATAAAAGGAAGATACAACATCAAAGAAGTGCATCACAGAAGGCATTATGTAATTAACTAAAGATGTACTTGTTCAAGTACATCCAAGCATTGGGAAATGTGCATTTATCACCTTGAAACATCACTTTTCTTGTTTTTTTAAGTGTGCTCTTAAACGTTTTTAATGGTTTCAACATATTTTAATTACTCATTTCACTTTAAAGCCCCATAATACTGTCAGTTACAAGTGATTTTAGGAGACTAAGCAAGACTTCCAAGAAAAAGTATAACTGACTATAAGTGCAGAGTGTATGTTGTGTATGTTTACTTTTAGTATTATTTCTGCACACCAAAAAAGACTTTATAGTGCAAAAAATGTTTGGGGTGATCTCAAGGTTGCATGTATATCAATAATTTTTATTAAATAATGTGCTTTGGTTTCTGCTCTGAACACAGTATCTCAGTTTTATTTTAATGATTAATAATTTGCAAATGGATGTCTTTTTAATTCTTTAATGTTTTTAACACACAGCTATCAAACAACCTACTTTTTATAGTCTTAACATATATACATTTTGCTGAAAGATATCTATGCATTACTGAAACAATCACAGAAAACAGTGAACAAACTGTATAAGTGATTAAGCACCCAGTAAGCAACTTTTTCCTACACAGCCCAGGACTTCTTCAGAGCTCATTTTAGACATGTGCTTCTTGTTTCTGTATTACTTGAATACTTAAATATTATATGTATTTTAGACTTTAGTGCAGTTTGGGGAAAAGAAAAAAGCATTTCCAATTTGTTTCTGGTTAAATGTTCTTAATAAGGAGAGGGGAACAGAGGGTAAGGGAGCACAGTATAGGCAAAGAGACCAATTAACAATTGCGTTGCTGAAATAATTTTCTGGAGAAAAATCTGATCTAAATCAATGGCTGCATCTGCCAAAGTTAGATCATTACTTATTTAATTGATTTGTTTCTTGGTGAAGTCTGCATTTTGAAATATCTGTCTACAATTCAGAATGGAAATCTTGCTTCATACATTCACATTCTGTTTCTTTGGATAAGTGTGATTGCTTAGTCATAAAAGTGATTTGTTTAGAAAAGCTTCTTTTTATGCTCTCTGCAAAGCTCTATATCCCTAAATACAGATAAATTTAATACAGATAAATAATTGTAGAGCTTGTAGAAGTTCATGGAAGATTTTTTTGTATTAAAAATAATTACAAAGCTGAAAGTGTGAAGCCTTAAAACAACAGAAAGAAAGAGGGTTTTCTACTCGGTGACAAATTAAGTTGATTTCAGTGGGAAAACAGAGACGCTGTATCTTTTTCGTTGCATCCTCTGTGAGCAGATTTTGTAATGATTCTGTATATACTGAAGAAAGAAACCTCATGCCAGAGCCCCATCATCTCTGGTCAACAGAGTAGTTTGTCAGAAGAGTTTTCAACTACAAAAGCATCAGGAACTCATCAGAATATTTGCTGAGCTTTTCTGACAAAAGAGACAAATATCTGTAAACAAAAGTGGGAGTTTTCCTTGACTCCCCTTAGGAACACAGCCTAATTCCTCTAGGTGAGTTCCCAAAACCTGTGCAAAACAAATAGACAGTTCCTAGAAATAAACAAATAATAAACAAATAAAAAATAGACCCTGGCTATGTGTAGCACACAGCAACATGACCTTGCCTATTTCTTCCCATGTGTGAAAGCCAGTGAGTGACATCCTTCAATGAAGCACATACTGAGGTTTGAGCAGACATCTCATGGAATGTGGGGAAAAGAAATTTCTAAAATAAGAATTCGTAAATAGTGTCCCTGATTTGAAATCTAGCTTTATGAGCCCTTAAATGCCAATAGGCTATGAACCCATACTGGGAGGTGAGGAATAGCACCTAGATACCTAGTAGATCATAACCATGGATATAAACAAACAATCCAGTTGCTTAAGGGTTATAGAAATTTAAATGCAAATAGCACTTGGTAATGATCCCCTGGAGACTGATGTTGTAGTCAATTTCTGGAGGATGCGGCATTGTAAACTTAGTTTTTGTGGCTGGTTTCCTTAGAAACTGGAACAAGATACTGTTCAGGACACAAAATAATATCCTGTTTCAGTGATTGAGAATCTTCAACTAAAAAGTAATTGATTTTGCATGAGACACTGGATTTTCATGGACACTTTTTAGGAAATATTACAGCACAATATACATATATATGTTGAAACAGTTTCATATCTGCCGTTTTAGTTTTTGTAATCTCATTAGGTACTTAAGTATAAGTACTAAAACTAGAAAAGTTAGTTTTTAAACCTTTCAAAGGGCTAATAATTTAATCACTGCCCAAACTGTCCCAGTATTCTATCTTTATATATACACCTTCGTCATGAAAGGATGCATTTAACATGTTTAGCAAGTGAATGTGGATAAAGTACATCATGGATTAATGAAGAATCCTAAATGGAATAAACACAGATTAAGAGCTACAGAGAACTGCAGATAATTATGCCTACAGGAAGACATTAAAGTAATTTCAAGATTTTATTCATGAGTATTCCTGAATGAAGTGCTTAAGATTTGTTTGTCAAAGCTGTATTAGAAGTGGACATTGTTGCTTTCACTTATGTTTGTATTTAAATAGTCAAGTTATATATATGAATGCTTAGAATATGTCCAGATTTGAACAGTCAAATTAAGTGGGCATTGGGTTATATTTACATGACCATAATGTGAAGAGGTGCTGTAATATGAATGATTTTTTCATTTGTTATTCAAAGGAAAGAAGTTTATTTGTGGTTGGACAATAAAACAGAGAATGCAAAGAACAAAAGCTAAAAAAAGAGAACCCTGGTTTTATATCTAATGTTTTTAAAGTTTTGTTCATTAATTGAGGTGCTCTAGGTTTTGACTTCTAAATCAACCTAATTTTTTGAAGGTATGAATACTCCTTTTCTGAAAATGCAGTCCATGGTAGCCTAGGCTGGGCATCCAGTAAATGAGCTGAGCTTTTTAAAAATAATGGTCTGGGTTATAAAGCAGATTGTATGCAGTGCTTGTTTCTCTTTTTCCTACTTCATATTTTAAAAAAATGTTTTAATAATACCGTATGCATTCATTCTGTCATTTTACAAATCCTGTGAGAGAGATTGCTATTGAGCATACATTGCTTCCTAGTCAAATTTCTGAAGAGTTGTTAAAAGAATGTTCTTGATTTTTTTAAATTCTCAGAATGTGATACATTTTTGCTTTTTCTGTTCTCAATAAAACAGATATAAGACAGTTATCATTGGCAAAATGAAACTCCATGCTTCATAGAAATGTTTTTATCACTATTTTTTTTTTTTGTAGAAATCATTATTTTAAGGATTTTAAATACAGATGAGACATTATTCACAATTCATTCTGTAAAACAGGGTTTTATAAGAGACACTTCCCTAGATTTTCTGTTAGTATATTACAGTTTATTTTTTATTTATCTGAACACACTTTCATGTCAGCTTGGAACAGGGATACCTTTGCCCTCTCTCCCTTCAAGCATGGTGTTTTTATCAAAGCATATTCTTTTTTTTATCTCTACACCCAGACGTGCATCGTCCACCAGTTTTCTTACAAGGATATTGTGGAGGAATCAATAAGCTACAAATACACTATTGTATATTCAGATGCTGTTCATGTACTAATGTTATGGCAAAGAAAATTTGGAGTATTCACAAATTTAAATATTTTTCATATAAACCATGTAAATGTAATGAATAGCTGTTCAGAACATGCAGCATAGTGTTTTCCTTATTACACTTACCAGTGTGGCAGGATGGGACTGCAGAAGATTAAACTATTTGTATTTATTCTGTGTTGCTGTGTAGCATTAACCAGAAAACTCACTTTTGCCATATTGAATACAAGAATCTAGACTAACCTGAAGAATTTTTTTACTGTGGCAGCAGCCTGCAGCAGGCTTGGGTGGGAATGGCAGCCTCAACTCATTCTGCATCAGCAGTCATTTTCATTACCTCTCTCATCTGTAATTTCACTGTTGATAGGGTGATTAAAAACACAGGCAAAATTACTGCTTAATATTATGGCTTTATCTAAAGCTCTTCAGCTAAACCACCCAAACAAAAAAAAAACCCCTCCTGGCAGACAGGCTTCTGTTTTCAGTTATTCATGTTTTATTAAAATAAACAAGTAGTTTGCAAGCAGTGGAACTAATGAAACCTGGTGAGCTGTAGCTCTGTGTCTAGTGATAGGATTCTGTGAAGACTAATAAGGCACAAATCACACTGAAGATTTTCCTGAAATTAGGACACGTGCAATGTCCTTTTTTATCCTGCAGAATCTCTGGTGCCTATGGAAAGATGAGCTCATCTTGCAGTCTTCCCATAGCAGAAACCCTAATTGGTTTTTGTTTGTCTCCTTTTTTTTTTTTTTTTTTTTTTTTTTTCCTCCCCCCAGTATGCCTATAGTGATGACCTATGGAAAGGCTGTCCTACTCTAATAGGCCATAGTAGGTGCCCCCTCCCAGAAATGGCAGAGTTGGGATTGTCCCTGTGTGGTTTTATTTTAATGGCCACTGATACACTGGATGGAAGATGATGTCTAATAGAGTGATAATGAGTCTAATAGGTGATGTCTAATAGAGTTACAACTTCTGCCAGCTCAGTCTGAGGGTCACCCCTGCCATTCTGTACTCTGATGTCAAAGGAATCAGTCTGGCACAGTTGGTCCCCCCATGCTTTTCACAGTAAAGCTTTGAGAAATTTGGTGCTTCTGGTTCAATATGGTCTTGAGAAGCTCAGTGAAACCAATTTGCTAGTTTCTGAGGTTTTCAGTTGTCAGAATTCAGTGTTGGAATTTGGTTGTAAATGCTTACCTTCAGGGGAGAAAGGATGTATTGTTTTTGTTTATGGTGTAAAAAAGATCAATAGATTTAGTAGTGTGTTAGTTTGTTCATTTGTAGTCTGTATACACAAATTAATAAGAATGTTTTACTTAAAATACCCTAATGAACTGTTAGTACAGTCAGACTGTGTTAAGATACTTCCAAAATTAATATTTGGCAATGTTGACACTTTGGTGATGCTGTGATATTTACACCACAGGCAAATGTTAATCAACTGAGTTCAGTGCTTTGAGAATGTTACATCGAGCAGGTGGTTTTAGAGGCCAAAGAGGGAGCCCTGATATCCCTGCTACTGGCTGCTTGTTGTGTGCTGGATGCAGTGGGGAGCTGTGGAGCAGGACATGGTGAGAATGCCTGTTTGACATGATAGTGAAGCCTACTAAATATTTATATACGTGTTTATTCTAGTCTCTGATATTTACTATATGCAGATAGAGTATTTTTTTGTAAAAACTGAAACAGCTTGCATAGGACTCTTCAGAAGGGCAGTTAATAGTAATGTGCTTTATTACCTGGCTTTAGTCAGCAGTCAGACATAGTCAGGTGGGAAAAAAAAAAATATTATGACAGAAGATGGAAGAAAACGAATGTGTAATAATTACTTGGACCCAGCTATGTGATGCAGTTCCAGTTTTGCTGTTTAAGAGGGAGTCATTTGTTCTTTAATTGTTTTTTAAAGCCTATTGCTACTGTTAAGAAAGCTGCCCATGCCACATTCTGCCTTATTTGTTTGGAGTTTGACTTCATTCTAAAAACAGCCCAAATGTTTTTGGCACCACAAATTCAGCAGCTAAGTTCTCAGGGACTTTGCCTAGTGCATAGGCAAAGAAGGAAAACAAAGTCAGAATAAGAACAATACTTGGAAATTATATAAAAACAAGATAGCACAACCGTGGAAGTACCTAAAAGACTACACAAACGTAAAAGGCAAAGTATTATGTTTGCATAGCCTGGCATATTTTCTCTAGGACAAGGCCTGAGCTTGCAGGCATGATATGCAGAACAGATTTCTGCATATTTGAACATTACTTTTCCCTTGTGATTCATACTCTTGTTCTACATTTGCTTCTTTTCTTGCCTTTAAACAGTAAGTTGTTTAGACTATGGACTCTCTAGACTTAAAATATCATGGCTCTGTTTAAAAATCTATGTTAAGATTTTCATGCAATTCTTAATAGCTAAATGGGGGTGTTATTTAGCTGGCACTACTGTGTATTTTGCTCCTACGATGTGGCCCCATCAGAAAGTTACATCTGATAAAAATGCTTCTGCATCTCTGTGGTTAGAGCAGCTCCTGCCCACTGCTCATATATAGGTTCTGATGTGTGGCCCTGGGCATCCTTCTTACTGTACCTTCATCTTGTACCCTTAGTTCCAGCAACCTGCTGTTTTGCTTGTAATTTGTAGATGTGTAAGAGTAAACTCCTAAACCTAGAGTGGTCTGAAAACAGAGTGTCTAAATGGGTTAAGATTTTATGACTCTCTGTGCAGAAATTTTCAGCATCGTCAATATTTGGAAAGAATTACTTGTGGCTTCAGATGATACAAGACAAAGTTTTCTTGTAACAACCCATCTTGTATTTTCCTTGTTTTTCCACTTCCTGTGCTAGCAAGTGTTGTAAATCTCAGCAGGTGTTGGCTTGGAATATGACTGGTTTCTTGTCAGGTGCTCTATACTGCATGATGATGTGCAAAAGGGAGAGTTCTATGTGGGACTATATTGTAGTGAAAATAAAGGAAGTTAGGAATAGCTGCTGAAAGAATCCTGATAATGAAAAAAGTATTAAATTGTGAGAGTAGTATAGGATAATGTCATTCTCTGGGATGGTGGAATTTATTGCTGTGATTCACAAGTTTCTATTCATTATAAAGGTGGGGGCAGGGTGTGGGGGTATGGGGCAGGGAATCCTCAAGAGGCTTGTGTCTTTCTTTTCCAGGGAAGATAGCTTTAGAAATTAATTATAGTGCATCATCTCGTTTGGGTGAATAATCTAATGATTATTCACTTTTAAAATTGAATCTCAGTAGAGCCTGTGTTTCCATACAATATTTTCTATAAAAAAAGAAAAAAATTATATATATATTTATGCGGTGAATTTAAATTTGTTGTTGTTGTTTTTAATTATGGCATAAAAATCGAGTGACCTTTGGCTGTGAATAGAAGTATGGGTTTGATTCTGTTTGCTAATTCAGACCTTGTAGGGCAGGTACAAGAAAGCTCATGTATGAAAGCCTTAACTGTGGCTTTGAGGACATTTTCTGTCTATTAATTTTGATTGGTTCCAACTTGAACTGGAGAGAAGAGGGACAGGGGATTTATCTTTTTTTTTCTTGAATGTTCTGATCTTATTCCAATGTTGTTATACAAGAAAAAAAAATGCATCCTGCCTTTGAATTAATTTGTTCCTACAGCTGCTTCTGTACCTCATGAGACACTGTTCAGCTTTTCATCACTTGAAGCTGGACAAAGATGGTGACACAAATGGAATCAACCTCTTCTGCCCTAAATGAGTTTTAACTCCTTGTCTGTGTCAAGTCACAGTTAGAGAAACCTCTCTAGGTCCAGAGTATCAATTCTTTACTTCCAAGAGTATCACTGTGGGAGAGTCTGGCAGTCTGTTAAGGAAAAGCCTTATTTCTGATTTTACATCTTTATGTGAAGTTTCAAAGCAGATGGACTGCTACAGACTGAAACTGTACAGCCAAAGATGTTTTTCTCTGTCCTTCCAGTCTGGTGAACTACCTTTTTATTTTTTGATCCTCTCTCTTTTTTTCTTCTTCTGTCTTTTTTTTTTTTTTTTTTTTTTTTTCCTTCTCCATTAAACTTGGATCCTGTGCAGATGAATTACAGGAGGTTTACCTGATGAAAAGTCACTGCAAGAAAAAAGCTTGTAGCTGAGCTCTTTGCATTAGAAATACTTAGCAGATACCTGTCAAAATATGGATTTGTGGGGAACAAAGAAAGGGAGAGCTAACAGCTCCCACTGCACTACTGAAATTCACTTTGTTGCTTAACAGCTCTCTTGCAGCTGGGTGGCATCCACCTGGCTCAGGGCTGGCCCTACTGTCAACCAGAATGTGATTGGCTATCGAAATATTTCATAGTAATTATATAAAAAGACTGTATCCTCACATATGTGTTTGGAACGTGTGTTTAAAAATATTCCATGCAGTAGTCTCTAAAACATTTCTACTTTGAATAACATGAATCCCAGGCTTTCTTGCCAAGACTGAGCATTGGAATAACAGCCCCACTGAGCTATTGGGTAGCTATGCTTAGGCAACTGCATGAGTACTGAGTGTTTGACTGAAGCTGTAGGAAAGCATTTGATTTCTTTGCTGTGTCCTGGAATATTTGTCAGGTTAAGTCTGCATGTCTCTTTCTGAAGGAAAGACAGAATATTGAGGGAGTTTGTAAACATAGGGTATATTTAATTCTGAGTTTCCTATTTATTTTAAGTAATTTAACACCTTTAGTATTTTAATGTAGGCTCTTTCCCCCTGAAGTTATATACTGTTTTCAGTGTGACTCTCTATTGCCTGCTTTCATAGATTGCTTCTGAACAACTGAAAAATGGGATCCCTCCATATGTATCTCTGACTTACTTCATCTAACTTACTACATCTCCTGATTTCCTTTTTGACCTCAGGCTTATGCAGCTCTTCTCAGCTCCCAATTTTTCCCAGTCATTACTATGTAATGCAATACTTTGCAGGTTCAGTGTCTACCAGGCCTGTGCTATATAATCTGCATCTGCCTTCACTGAAGTTTCATGCTCAATTTGCTGAACAGCTTGTTCATGCATTTGTTACCACATCTCTTGAATCCTCCCAATATTCCACAATCATTCACCTGTGTAGCTGGGTAGGCTTTCTGAACATGCAAATATACCCTTGTTTATGACCTTTGTAGTCTTTCCTAGCCTTCTGATAGCCACTGACATTAAAATAATATTCTTTCCAGTTTCACTAAATTTTCTTGGTTTCAGTCCTTTGCTTTTAGCACTGCACCCTCTCCTCTCCATCCTCTTTTCTCTGTATCACCTGCTCATCCTCATTCTTGGACATCCAACATTCCCCTTTGACAAATGCTTCCTCATACTCTTTTATTTTATTTTATTTTATTTTATTTTTTCTTTTTTTCTTCTTTTTTTTCTTTTATTTTTTTTTTTTCTTTGAAAAATAGTGAAGTTTTACCCATCCTCCAGTCAGATAAGTCATCCTGTTTCAGATAACAAAACTTTTATTCCTTATTTTATTTTGTTCAAGACCCTTGTTGGAACAAACCATTCTACAGCAAATGAAATTATCCTCCACATTCTGTTTAGACATAGTTAATGTGTATCACTTCAGATTTCTCAGAGAGCAGGAGCCTGTCAGACCGCAAAATAAAATCCTCCCTATACTGTGTAATAAATCAGGTTAATTTAAAACCTCAAACCTACAAAACCTGAATTTTCCGCTCCACTTCTAGGAGAAAAGCTCACATGAGTGCAGGCTAAGTAGTCCCTTACTAGCTGAAAGACCACTGCAAACCCAAACCTAAAAGAGGTGAGGGCTGATAAACATGGAAAAGCCACGTTGCCTATCTCATCCCTGCCACATCACATGCCTTAAATAGGCAGCAGTATTCTTTATAGTTAAGCTGAGAATTCTGTCTGATTTGACCATTTTGAATGTTCCTTTTTTTTTTTTTTTCTTCCCCCTCAAAAGAGTATCGATTCCTAGACTGTTTTGAAAATGACATTTTTGTTTGCTTATTTTTAATGATGAGGTAGGGGAAAAAACTTGTTTTTACAGTTGCAGTTGCTGTGTCTACGTAGCTATTTTTAATGCAACTGTTTCACATGTAGCACCCAAGATAAAATTCCATGGGGAACTGTAGATTCAGTCAGTTACAACATTTTATATTTCAAATTGATCCCTAAAAGAATTATAATTTTCTATGTGCCTTTTAATTCTGTGCAGCTAAGACTTACCTAGGTGCAACCTTTAAGCAAGCTAACATAAAAAGGTGAAGTCTCAATGAGGTGAACAGGGAATTACATGAATAACTCCTATTATTATTAACAGGAATTGCATTCCTTTTCCCTGCATACCCTGAAAATTGTATCCCTAAAGAAACTGACAACAAATATGCTTTCTCTGTTTAAGTTGCAAAGCACACTAACATCAAGGTCACTTGCTCCATTTGACGGAAGGAAAAAAAAGCACTATATAAAATATGGATAGAGTGTCAATCAAAACTGGTTTTACAGTATACACTATGGTAATGTGAGTCGTATTGCTTTTTTATTTTTAAACGCATCTAGATATGGTAGTTTGGCAGCAGTGTTTTTACAAAGACGGCGCCTTCAAACTCTTTCATAGTGAGACTGGAAATCCTGCCAGGTGAAAAAAAAAAAAAGGTTATTGAAAACCTTTCTTCCCTTATAGGCCCATTTTGACAGGAAATCTTTGAGAGGCAGCAGCAATGAAGTGCCCAGAGATTTCATCTGTCTTCTTTTGCTTCAGGAAATGCTGAGCACAGGCTCCCCTATTAGGCAAAATACACGAAATACCAAATCCCCTTAACAATCATCTTCGGTCTACTCCTAGGTTGACAGCTTTCTGTGTCCTAGTGTGTTAAACAGGGCCTGTTACTGAGGCTCATATTACTGGGACCAATGTGAAAGTTTTTGACAGTGCTTTGAGGGAAAAAGTGTATTGTCAGAGCGTATTACCAGAATTATAGTCACACTGATTTTTCTTCTGCTCCGTAGTGCTGACATGAAGATTCACTTTGAAGATATTGTCTATAATTCTGTGTGATTTGGTAAAATTTGGCAAATATTAGTTGCTGCAGTAGAAAACCCAATAGATTTTTGTTTGTTTTTGACAGATTCAAAATAAAAAAATTAAATAACATTCCAAGAATGGAAATGACAGCTTGCAGTAATTCTGCAGGTGTCCAAGCAGATGTACTTCAAAAAATAATTAGACAAAATATGTACAGATTGCAAGAAATATGAAAGATTTGACATCAAATTTTTATGAGTAGACTTGATATATATTTGGGCATACAGTTCCTGTAAATCTATTACTTATTTAAGAAACTTTCATACACTTAGAGAACAATGAATACACATGAAATGTAAACCAGTTTAAGTCAAAACAGCCATTCCTGTCTTTGAACAGATTCAGGAAAAAAAAATGTTGAAGCATCTTAAATGAGTTGTAAGAAGGTTTTTTTGAAGAATTTTGTCAACCAGGCAAGTAATAAAGAGGAGTATCTAAGAAACAGTCTGAAACATGGATTCTGCCCTCAGATTATTATTTAGCACAGGGATTTCACTGACTTTATTAGCTGTATTCATAATTTATTACATGATTTCTGTGATACACTAGATTAGTGAAAACACAAAGGGAAACCAAGTATGTGTATTTATTTCCAGTCAGCTGAATGCCTTTAACTGAGTCCAGAGTTAAAGATGGCAACAAAAGCTGATTTTCAAAGTTTTTCTCGCTTGAAACAGGGGTTGCATATGTCTTCACTGCCTCTAAGAAAATGCATTTCAGCACTAAGCTTAGATATTAAACATTCTGCCCCTTTTTTCATCTATTGCTTCACTTCAGAGTCAGCACAACAGAAGCTGAATGCCGCAGATGCAGGAAAACTGGCAAGTGACTTACTGAAGGCAAAAGCCAAAAATGGTAAAAGTAACACAAAATAAGACAGGTATCTTCCTAAATTCGCTTATCTCAGTGGTTTAATTGTTACTGGATAAAATAAACATGCAATATTTAGTATAAGGGTTGGAAATTGTGTCATTCATTACTTGAATATAACCTTGTCTTAACCTGTCTGAATTTAAAATCTTGCTTTTTCAATTCTTTGTCTACAGCCCAATAGTGATGCAGCTTTAACAAAAGACATTGCTGATGGCATAATATCTATAACTTGGAAAATTGAAGATATGATCCTGAATATACTAAGGCAGAAGAAGGAATTTAATGTGGATTTCCAATTTGCTGAGCAAGCAAGATACTGTGTAATGTAGCAGTCAGACTCTCTTCCTACATCAGTCATCTAAAAATGAGTCACGCCCCACCCTTCCTCTCATTATGGAAAGTACAAAGAATTTTAACAACTAATTGGGGGACACAGGAGTGTATTAAAAAAACCCGACCAGCACCATGGATTCCCTCCCTCCCCTCTCTCTTCCATTGTTCTCCCCTCTTCCCTCTTCTTCCACTTCTCTCCCCTCCCCTCCTCTCCTCCTTTTTCACACTATCAGTTGTTTAAAAGCAAAACCATTCTAGGGAGAGCTCTACTATATTTAAAGTGAACAAAGGCACACCCATACAGTCAGGTACAGGGGATAAGATTTTTTCCCTTAGGACTGAATCCCACTCAGCTGAGTAAATGAGAAGTTTGTTATTGTCCGTGGAGGTCACTGAAGCACCATGTAGTACAGGAACAGGGTTGAGGGAGGAAAGATGGGGTCATTTCAGCATTGCTGGAGAATACTGCTGGCCATTCAAGGGAGAGAAGGAAGGGAGAACCCTGTTTATTCTCCTTTATCTTTCTTTTCCTTCCTTACTTGAATTAGTAGTAGTAAAGTTAGTCATTTTGGCCATTCTCCAGCCTGTTTCCTACAGCAGTTCCCTCAGATTTTTTTTTTCAAGTCCCTGTTATCTTAAGCTATGGGACATCTGACATATTGATTGGCAAAGGACTCCACAGTTTAATTAGCACCAGTTTCAGCACTGTGGCAATGGGTTCAGGAGGGGTCGTTTTTTGCTTTTTATTTACTTAAGTGTCAAAACATGAAATAATTTCTCTACCTATATTTGGTACTATCTGGATGTGAATTCCTTTATAATCTTCCATCCATCTTAAAAAAAAATTCTTTTACAAATGCACCTCTGCTTTGTTTAACATCAGCCTGGTAACAAAGCTGTGTGTAAAGCTGCCACTATGGCAGTATTTATATCCTTACTTCATCCTACTTTTCATGGGAGCAAACTGCCATCCAGATTACTCTGTTGAGTCGGTTTCCTGTTTCCTCATTGTTTAAATATACAAAATTAAATAGTATATAAAACTTTAAATGTAAAACTTCACATTCTCTTCCATCACGGTGTATTTGTTTGTGTAAGAGTCTTGGCTTGAGTATTTTAGCGTTTACTTTCTGCTCTTTTTATCTCTTCCCACATGCATCATGGTTACTTTTTCTCCAGTCTATTAATTTCAAGGAATCTCTTTAATGTGATGTGTTTATATGTGTTTCCATTGTATCTTCTATTTTATTTACACATTTTAGACTAAATGTTTTAATTAACTTAAAAAGAACTATAACGGAACCATACTAATGGAGACAGCATTTAAAAAAAAAACCCAATATTTGTGTTTCCTTTTTTATAGGTCCTGTGATAGATCATTTTTATGACAATAAAAAAACAAAACAAATAAAAACAAAACCAACAAAAAACCCAACACAAACCAATAAACCAAACCAACCAACCAAACAAAAGAACATCAAAAAAACTCTGGGAAAGGTTTCAAACATTGAAAAAGCTGAACAGAGATTTTGGGGGCATTTGGACATTTCCTTTCTCCCTCTCCAGTTCCTGGAGATATATCTGTGATGCTTTTGAAGCTGTAATGATGTGAAACAAATCTTAAGGCAGATGTTATCATTCCTAGTAGAGTTGAGTCATTTTCAGTCCACTACCTTAAATGGTTTTTGGATTAGGCTCTAAAGAAAAGGATGTCATCTCTGAGATGTGAAATAGTTCTTCACAACATCCAAGGATAAGTATGGCAAACAGAATTGATTTCATACATAATCTTTCTTTTCTCATTACAATGGGCTTAGCTAAACTGTCAGAAAATGTCAGATCTTCTATTTGTGCCCCACTGAACTGTTTTGTTTTGTTTTATTTTTTATTTTTTTCCCAAGTATGTTATTCCATTTTTCACAATTTCTCATTGCTGCAGCACCTAGCATTTTCCTAAAATTTTAGGTACTTTCACTAATACCTTTGACCTCTGCAGACACCAGCTACCTTCTCATTATTTCCAAATAATACACTACTTACAGAACACTCCTTTCCGTGTCCTGAAATAGACTTACAAGTACATGTTAAAGGAACAGTTTTTCTATAATCCTCAACAATTTTAACAGATGAAGTATTCCATCAATTTGATCTGGCATCCAGCTAAAGAAAGTTTACAGATGCCAGCTGTTCTTGCTGATGTTAAAAGGAATGCAGTGCCACGAGAGGACTCTGAGCGCTGCTTTATTCATTCAGCTGCAGACATCTCTGCAAAAAAAGGTAGGAACCTTTGTCACTGCTCCCTCTAATCAGCTATTTACTGTTTTTCCCTTCCATCCCACACCTCTCTTGCTACAGTATACAGGGTGTCCTTGTTGCAGAAGTCTAAATAATGAAATGCTTCTTGAGACCTGTGCTAAAATAGTGCTGATGGCGCAGTATTGACTTTGAAGTTGGTGAGCGTGGCTTGAAAAAGCAAGAAACTTCAGTCAGTGGTGTGCATATATAATAACATTTTCTGTGCAGAAGCAGCTGACAGCAGGATAATGTAGGAGGATAATACCAGTGCAGAAACAGGAAAAAGAATCAGTCCAGACAGAATCTCCCTCTACTTCTCAATCTTATGAAAAATTATTTAGGTTCTCTGGGGTTTTGAAGATGAAAATGTTGCCTTGTTTGCTCAGAAGAGCTGAGATTTTCCTGGTGGTGGCTAAAAGTTGGAGCAAAAGAATGTGAAATGAATGCATACATGCAGAATGAATCAACAAGGCTTTCAGTTTTCTATCAATGGCTGGGAAAGGAGTAAAACTGAACTGTGGAATACTTATGCTTTAATTCAAATAGTAATTTGGATTTTTCTTTAAATGACAAATTCTGCAAGAAAATTGTGAGACTTACTATTGCCAGAAAAAGTAATCACTGGATAAAACAGATTTGCTCCTTATAAATCACCTCATCCCCAGACTTTTAATGTTTTTCTTATATGTAACAACTTGATGTTAAAACCAGTACCTAACAAAGAATTCTGACAATACTTGTTAGCTTCCCTATCCTGGTGTAAGTTTCATTCTTATACTTTTTTTTCTTTTTTGTTCAATTAGCTTAGTGTTCAATTAACAGCCTCCAAGAGCTTTGCCACTGATCTCTTCTTTCTGCCTAATTTCCCTTATTTTGGTGGCAGGCCCACTCTGATCTAAAATAATTTTTTTCTCTTGTTACCATTTTGTAGATTGCTTTTATCTTGCTGGTGCTAAAGCTGAGGATTTCATTTGTACTCTTTCCATTAGAACTGAACAGTATTTAATCCACAGGAAACTGACTTGAAACTAAAATGTTCAATGTGCCTGGTTCTTAATTAAAATAGGTGTTAAAAGGCACCAGGTAACATACAGGTAAAGATATTTTAGTATATTGATACATTAAGATTGTTAGTTCAGCATTGAAAGAAAGAATGACAAGCTTTCTCATCCTTATGGGAATGTTTCCAGATGGGATACGTCACTGGTAAGAAAAGAGCATAGCTATGCTAAAGAAATGCTCATTACTTGCATATCAGTCTGTCATTTAACCAGCTTGGGGCACCACTGTATGCAATGTAGAAAGGCTCTCTTCCCAGCACTGTGTTTAGCACCATTCTCAAGTTTTCATAACTGTTAGTCCCATGCTTTCTGACAGTTGAAACACGTAACCTGGAGAGAAACAAGCTCTGAGACTGGTTTTTGAGTGGAAATTCTTAGGATGAGGTATTGCCTCACTGGGGACTTGACCCCCAGCAACTTTTTTTTTCCTCATTTTTCTACCAAAGTTTAAATATTTTTTTTCCTGATGTAGAAGTGAGTAAATCTTTTGCAAAACTCTAAAACATAGACATTATGTGAAGGTACAACAGTATAAAGGAGAATTGGACTGTCAGACAGAGCTCAAAGGTCTCATGAAATCGTCAGGCTTTGCTCAGCCTTAATGTTCTCAAATCAGAGAAGATTCCAGAGTACACTCTGGAACATTGCATATTTGTCAGTCAACTGTGTAAAAAACATGATGGTATTTTAAATTTATAATTTATATTATCATAGCATTTACAAATTGCCTGAGAAGAAACTGAACTAACTTCCATGTGAATGTTGTTGTTTATTAACTTCTGATTGTGTCTTTATGACAAAATCCACCACTGCCTTGTGGCAAATGCTTCTTTCAGGGTGTTTAGTGATTTGTTGTCTTCTCAATGTTCTTTTGGAGGTAAGATTCATTTTTACCAAGGTCTTGTGTGAGGGAAAGAATATATTCAATTGAAAGCCAGGTAGCTGTAGATTAGGCAAGTCCAATAATATATTTTCTTTGTATATCTAGAAAAGAAAAAAGGAAATATATATAAAAAGCCCAAAGCCAATATCTTTATCCTGTACAGATGTCATTTTTCTTTTCCTGGTAAAGAAGCTATTGGAAGAATGCCATTTTAATTAGGCTTCATCTATGAAAAAAAAAAAAAAGGCAAAAAACCTACAATCTGCCATTGAGATGAGGACTTGCCAACATTATTAAAGAATGCTTTGATAGTCAGCATATAGAAATTATGCAATGACAGAAATACAGATAGTGATTTAAGATACTTTTAATAAATAAAGGGCATTAGTCTGGGTATAGGGGCCAAAAGCAGCCCAGGCAGCCACAAGTTTTGCTTTTATACAATTATATAGCTATATGTAAAAAGCACTAACGTCAAAATAGTCCCACAGACAGGTGCAGCTGATGCAACATCAAAAACCAGATCTTTACAATGTGGTGTGGTCATCTTGGCTGGCTACCAGATGCCTGCCCAGGTGCTTTCTCAGCTCTTGGATCCTGCTCCTGTGAGCAGGCCTGCAGTGCAATACCTGCTCCATCATGGGCTACAGGGGAGCCTCTGCTGTGGTGCCCAGAGCTCCTCCTTTCTTTTTGCCTGGGTGCTCTCAGGGCTTTTTTTATGTCTCTCTCCTCCATACACCAGTGCAGCATTTTGTCACTTCTTAAATATATTTTAACAGAGGTGCCACCAGCTTTGCTGATGGGGCTCCTCTGTGTGCTGCAGTGGACGTGTTGCAGAACCAGCTGTGCCTGGCACATAGCAGCCCTGACCTCTCCTTCTCACTGTTGGCACCTGGACACAGGAACCCAATATACAGACCCTGACAAAAAGTAGTTTAAGGAAAGCTTGAGAAAGCTCAAAAGGTAATTCTAAAACTTCCGACTTTTCTTTCATAAGTTGTTTGCTTCCCTTTTACAAATGGTGAAGAGTAGCTCTTTCAAATGTCACAGATGTCTGACAGAGTTCAGGATAGCCAATTACTCTCATCTTACCTGAGATCTGGTCTCCCTCAGAACTGTATAGGTTATATTTTAAAAGGTGCATCATATTGGTGCTGAAACACTTATCTTGAAGGCTATTTTGAAGGTATCAGTTTTTTCATTTCTATATATTGATTTCTTAGGAAATGAGACTGCTTTAAATAGCAGGGAGAATTTTGTCTCAGTTGTGGATCTTTACATATAACCTCCTAATCTTAAAAATATGACTACTCTCACTATTTTTAGGACCTAAATCCAAAGAGATTTGGACATCTCAGCTTTGCCTAAATTCATCATGTCAGTATCACTTCCACCCTAAAGCTGCAGCTCACCATCTTTCCTGTTTCTGCTGGTGGCCATAACTCCCTGAGTCCTGATGGTGTTTGCTGGCTTATCCCTTGCTCCCAGGTGTTGCTGAGAGAGGATTCATTGCCTTGCCTGTTCTGCCCCTGGGGCCTGACTAATTAAAAGTTCATAAAACACAAAATTCCCAGAGGACTGGCTTGGTTCCTTTATTTCCTGTAGCCTTTAGAAGATGCAGTAGCCTCATCTGTGACATGCAGGGCTCCAGGACACTGACATTCAAAGCCCTGCTTTGCCTGAGATGAACACTGACTTTTATTAGTAGCAACTTACTGGGAAGTCCTTTATATTTAGCTGTTGAGGATGCTCATTGCTAAGCTGTGTCCTGAATTCAAGTACCTCCTTCAAGTGTGGTATGAAAGGGATTTTATTTTAGATTTTCCTGGAAACGGCCTACCCATTACACAGAGTATAAAAAGAGGGGCGGTAGTTGTTTTTCCTTTTCTTCCCTTTTGTTCCTTTCCCTATGTGTTTGTGAGAAGAAACAAAAACCACATCCTAGCTGAAAACCTTTATGTCACTCCTGCACTCATTACTTCAAATGGTGAGTTGAGTCATCACTTACTAATCTGGAAGTAGTAGTTTAATTCCTTGAGAAGGAGCATACTCAGTTTTCCATATTTGCTAAAATTTCATTTAAGTGTCTTTGTCAAGCTTGTCACATTCTTTCAAGGTTCTCTTTGATATTTTGCAGATGCTGAATTTGTCTTTAATGCTTAGTTGTTAAGATACCAATAATATTTAGAGTTACGATGCCTAAATAATTTTTGTAAGGTGAATCTTCCTGCATGCTTTTTAGGAAGAATAGCATACAGTTATTAAGTAGAGTGGGAGAATGTTCACACATATACTCATAAGTTAGATGCTTAACATGAAAAGACTACATTCTGAATTTCTCTGGGCCAAGATTTGTAAACATAAATGGAAAATTTTCTACATCATCTGACTCAGAATCTACTAGATCAATAAAAACTGCAAATGCAGAGTAGCTCTAAATTTTAAAATACGGACAGAATTTCAGATGACATACATTGTTTCTTAAGTTTATGTATCTGGTTCATTCTAGATTCTAGCATACACAGTTGCTAATCAATGTTGGGAATGAAAGTAAGACTATCACTGTTTTGTCATGGGTTTATGTTCCTAGAGTTTCATATTTAAGAATTTGACAAGTAAGCAAGCTGTCTGTTTTCACACACAGTAGGTTCACAGAGGTCTTCAAATATAGATCTATTTTGGAGGAAAAGGAAATACTGTTGGAAAACATTCTTCTTCAGAATTTTTATTGAATGTATGGGTCTTCCTGATTATGAGAGGATATATAAATATCTATCAGTTACACTGAGAAAGTAAAAATATGTATGGATTTCTGTTTGTGCCTGGAATCTCAATAAAAAGGGACAATTCAGACATACTATCTTTATAAAATGTGTAAGTTACATACCGAAGTAAATTGCTATAAAAATGGAAACATGAAATTACCACTGGTATAGGGATTCCATGAGATCCACACAGACATGGACTTCATCTGTTAATATCAGCCATGCTAAGCCTGAAATCTTTCCTAAAGATCGACACAGACAGTACTGATCTCCAGACTCAAACTCTGCTACTCTTTTAAGTGACTGCTGTCAGGATGCTAACAAAATGGAAACCTGAGTTAGCAGCCTTCTACTGATATTAATTCGAAATCTCATATACAAAGAATAAAGGGGAAAACCCTTCTCAAGATAAACCATTATCTTGAAAAAAATCGGTGGTGTAGTTTCCCCTCTGCGATCTCTGAGAGTAAGATACTGAAATGCTCAACCACCCTATTTATAGTTTAGTAAATCAGAACTTATTTTTGATGGTGCTAAAATATCTGGTTAAATGTAATATCACCTTTTTTCATCACTGAAAGGAAGACATTGGATAGTGAAATTAGTTCTTTAATATATGCATATTTGCTGCCTAATTATAAAATAATTATCTTCTCAAAAACTTTTCTGTATAATGAGAGATGATAGGGTAGCATTAACAATTAGAAAGTTTAAATTCTGTGCCTAAGTGTCAAATGTAACCACAGGTTAAATATTTAAGTCTGCAATTTCATTATATAGAAATAGTTTCTTAGAAAGAAGTGAATCAGCTCTGATTCTGTGGTAGTTCGACTGCTTCTTTGATAGCTTAATGAACTGCTTTCCTGTAAGCAGATATTCAGTGTCCCTGCTTGGCATTATAAATAACATCTGTCTAGCATGTTGATGGTGGTATGGCATATTAAAAGCTAAGGATTAAGCATTCATTAAAGGATGAATCATATTCATTATGCTCTCTTTCTGTAACAGCCCTGTCTGCTACAAACCCAAATAATCTCTATGATGAATAAACAGAAAATGTCTTACTGAAGTAATACTCTGCTTGGTTATTTCCTCAGGAGTTCATTTGCTTTCTTGTTCTGTTTTATGTTCTCCTCCCATTCAGATCTTGTCTTGCAGTATTCTTGTTCCTGCAATAACATTTCTTTAAGTGATGCTTCCACAAACAAGACTTCCCTGAGTCTCATCTTCTCAAAAGCAGTGTGATACCCTACTCAGAATATGATTTTCTTAATTGACTTCTATTTCTGTGCTATCATTTACCTATCAAATCTCATTTTCCTTAGCTTGTTTTGACCAAATGTCACAAATTATGAGAGATAACACTGTTAAAAAAATTCAGGTTATCTTGATCTCTGCTTGTACTCCTTCTTTAAATTTATAACTAAAACCTCTATTAGTTAATTTCCATTTACAAACCTGGCATTATAGAAAAATTTTCTTATAATACAGTGTTAGTAACCACAGAACAGACTTGTAACAGTCTTCTTTGCAGAGGACTCCACAAAGCAGAATGGTTTTGGACCATAATCCTTGGAAACTTATTTTGGACCATAATCCTTGGAAAAACAGCATCAAGAAAGGTTTAACAGACATGAGGAATTTAATTTATTAATTTGTTAGATTGATTGGTTGACTTGACATTGGCATGTTTTGAAATGTTTTATCTATCATAAATTTTTTGGTATGGAAATTTTAATAGAAACTCTACTAGAATATTATAGATTGAAGAACTACCTATTATTTCAAATGTTGCCCTGTAGTTAGCACCCTTTATTTTTGACCACAGAGGAGGATGCAGTAAACATTCCTCTTGAGTCATAAATTTAAGGTTCCAAAATGAACAGTGAGGAGGTAGTGAATAAATCCTCAGGTAGACTCTGTGCTTAATAGACAGAGGTCAGGAAACAGTAAAGCAGTTGCTCTAGGCAGCCAGGGTAATATGCACTGCCATTTAGAATAAGTGCCTTCTGCCTTAGATAAAATACCTGAAAGAACATCAGTAGGTAATGCCCATTATACCTCAGGAGTACTGTTTGTATTCAAGAAGTCTATGAAATCTGTTAGATTTTTCTAGTATAGCAGACAATACGCAGTTTTAGGCATAGGTGACCTTTATGGGTCCCTTCCAACCCAAATTATTCTACGATTCTATGGTGGAAGAAAGCTCTTCCAAAGGGAAATACTTACTTATCACATGGCCAGGGCAGATAGAAAACTTTGAATTTGAATGTATTTGGAGTATGAAATGGGTCTGGTTGCTGAAAATATCTAAGAGAAGAAAAAAAAATTATAGAATATTTAAAAGCATAAAAATGTTATTTAGCTGCTAATCAGATTTGTTTCATTCTAGAGTGGATAATAATTAAAATTGGCTTTAGTTTCATGGGACAAAAGTTTCTATGTAAATGGAAATGTGTGTTTTGTACAGTAGGAAGCACAGAGAGAAAAAAAAATTGTGGTTTTGGCACTTCAGAAAGCATTGAAACTTAAGTGTGTGTGTAGCTGGTGGGAAGTGTGAAGTCACAAATTTCTGATGTGTCCAAGTTGTGTCTTAATTAAGAACCAATGCATTCTTTTAAGCATTAATAAATAAAAAATTAGTATCACACATTAATTTCATTTCCCATTGTTACGTATCATAAACATAGATGGGCCTGCATAATTAAAGGATGTATAAGCTGAAGAGACCTCCTGCTGAAAGCAATGACTGTAGGAGAAAGAGACCTCCAGTAGAGGTCATAGAAAAGGTAGCAATAAATTCAGAGCTACATTTTCATTTTTTCTGAATTCATCAATGTTGAGATCTAGGATTCTACTTTAGGACTGAGGTAAAAAGGGTGTCAGCTTTGAAACACAAAACACACAAGAATTTGCTGCTTCATCGTTAGCATTTAAAATATTTCATTTCCCAAGCTTCCTCTTTCCCATTCATTCCGTATCTCCTATTCTTTGGAGCTCTGACTAAATGCATGTACTCACACCACTGTCACAGCAGCATCAGATGCCTTGATGTCTTCCCTCCAGCCATGAGATAGAACAAGTGTTTTCCTCATTTCATTGATGTGGTGCTTGGCAGGAGATGCTGCAGTTACAAGGCCTGCAGTTTGTAATAGGAATGAGTGAGAAGATGAAATCAGTTGAGCAGTCATCTGTCACGCATCTAGTAGGCTATCAGGTACTCTATTTATTTCCCTACCTATGAGAATGATAGGTAAGCATACTTCATTTTATTAATATGACTAATTTTTTTAAAGTACAGGGCACTTGAGGTGAGAGGTACACTTTCTCATGACAGCACTAAAATTGGCAGCTGCCAGGAGTCCTGGTTGTTGCTGTAAGATTTGCAGTTTTGCTCTGATGGGGATGGTTTCTCTCTCTCCTACCACTGAAATGAATGCTGTAACAATTTCATAGTTGTTTTATTTCTGTGTGTCAGTGTGCAGTCAGTGCTTCCATTTGCTCTGCTCTTCATTCT
The DNA here is from genome assembly GCF_036169615.1 of Heliangelus exortis. Classification (NCBI taxonomy): domain Eukaryota; kingdom Metazoa; phylum Chordata; class Aves; order Apodiformes; family Trochilidae; genus Heliangelus; species Heliangelus exortis. The sequence continues at coordinate 13,920,204 of NC_092429.1, read as the reverse complement.
CTTATTAATCATATTTTTCTATTTCCATTTTTTTGTTTTTATTATAGGCAGACGTAGTATCATTGTTTATAGCTAAGATTGCCTACAAGGTTTAGTTTCCAATTGCATACAAATTTGCTAGAATTTAAGAGTTCAGGCATAAATGTTTCACAAAGGTCTCTGTCTCAGACTGAAAGCTGCAGCCAGCACAATCTCATCAGCAGTGTTAGTTGAAGAGTTTTTGTTTAAAGTGCTCCTAAAATTCAGCTGGCAGGGTATGGTATCTCCATATTTTGGAGTAAACATGCAAAAATATTACTACCTTTTTGTAAGTTACTACTTTTGTGTAAGTAAGTAAGGTGTGGTCTCAGAAATATTCCAGTTCATACAGGGTATGTGGATAATTTTGGAGTGTTCAGCTGTTACTTCACTGGAGATTTCCTCTAGATTGTCTAGTGACAATCTTAAAGATCGTCCATACAGACTGCATCTCAAATGTGCCAGTCCCTCTGTTGAGAATGGACAGAATTCAGGAATAAGGAGGATGAAGACCTTGAAAATATCTCTGATAGTGGGCTTTTTCCTGATTTTAAGGCAGTACTTTTCAAGATTCTTCCCTTCTTAAAATGTTTTTGCATTTCGATACATAAAATGAATGAGATAAACTGAGCTTTGGGTTTGTGTATGCAATTTGTGGTCAGTGTTTTTCATGGCAAAATGTCTATAAAAGATCTGCTTGTGTCCCAGTTCCCTGGCATACAAAATATGTGTTCAGCTTTTGCTTTGAGCAGTATCTTTGATTCATCTTGGACTGAAATAAACTGATCTCTTCAGGCCTTCAGAACCGAGCAAGGTGGGTTCTGGGACCTCGGTTCCTGTGGGAATTGTAGGTCCTGGCTCACATGTTGGGATTGTGCATTTTGTGTGTATGGTAACATAAATACCAATTAAGAAGAACGATTTCAACTGAAATCTTTTCTCTAATCTGATAGATGGGGTCAAAATATTTCCCTTATATGTCCTTTATATTGTGGAGAATTGTATTTGTTTGCTCCATTTGAAGATTTGGAATATTTTGTCCAGTTCTGGGCCCCTCAGTTCACAAAGGACAGAGAACTACTTGAAGGAGTCCAGCACAGAGCCACAAAGATGATTAAGGGAGTGGAACATCTCCCTTAGGAGGAAAGGCTGAGAGAGCTGGGTCTCTTCAGCTTGGAGGAGAAGAGACTGAGGGGCAACCTCATTAATGTTTGTAAATATGTAAAGGGTGAGTGTCAAGAGCATGGAGCCAGGCTTTTCTCAGTGATGTCCAGTGATAGGACAAGGGGTAACAGGTACAAGTTGGAGCATAGGAGGTTCTATGTAAACATCAGAAAAAGCTTTTTTACTGTGAGAGTCACAGAGCATGGGAACAGGCTGCCCAGTGAGGCTGTGGAGTCTCCTCCTCTGGAGACATTGAAAATCCACTTGGATGCTTTCCTGTGTGACCTGCTATAGGTGGCCCTGCTCTGACAGGGGCATTGGACTCACTGATCTCTCATGGTCCTTTCCAACCCCTAACATTTTGTGATTTTTCAGCGGCAGATATGTGTGCTGAGGAAGACAAGATTTTGTTTCCCTTAGTTCTATTTCTTGTTCTAAATGGTTTCACATGGGAAAATAAGCTATTTTCTCCGTAGCAGCTGATTTTGGTTTTGCATATTCATTTCACATCTTGAAGGTGGTAGAGACCAAATTTGCTTTCCTATAGTCTCTGGAACAGCCAAGCATTTTATTTTTGTTATGAAAGATTTTACCTTTCTGCCTACACTGCTGAAGCAGATTTAAGATACTCCATATCCTTTATCTAATTTTGGGGTGAAACTCCCAGTGACTTAAACAGCAAATGCGCAGAGCACACTCCAATGACTTTTCCAAAGATCTGGTCAGATCCCTGCTCTGCCCTGTCTCTACTACAATTTTTATTATCATACTGTAAAATATTTAGCTATGCATTGGATTCTAATCTCACCCTATTCATGTCAGTGCAAAGACTTATCCATTATGGGCTTGATAATCAGGCCATGAAAACCGGTAGTGGTTTTATGTTGCAGGAGTATGCAGCAGTCTAAAAACATTTTTGCACTCCAGTGAGTCCTGAGAAAAATATTAAACAGGGGCTGTACTCTGGGAGGGATTGCATTTGGACCTATAAGAGGGCAGTCATTAACCACCTTGTTAATTTAAAAGATATTGCTCTAACTTGTCTACCTTTTTCTTAAATTTTAGCAGTCTTGTAGAAAAGCATATCTTTGAACATTACCATCTGACTAGTTAAAAGTATTTTAACTGCTAAAGCTGCCATATAGATTCTCTTTTTCATGTTTTTATTGCACATATCTTAAAAAATCTACTGTTGCTCATGTCTATGTACAAGCCTGGCCACTAACCTTGCCCCACTTTCATAGATTTGCTCATCTCATGAGACACTTTGCACTCTGTAAACTGAAAAAAGATACACAATTAAAACTTGTTAAAGATAATTAAACTGAAGTGGAGGGGAAAAAATACTGCCTCACTGCTTTGTTCATAATAATAGTCTCTGAACTATAATTAAATTCTTCCTTCCAATAATTGTATACATACAAAGGAATTTTCCAGATAGCAAAACAATACAATGATTAAAAATGATTAAGAAGCTCATTCCAAAAGCAAAGATGCCAAGGAGGGATGGAAAGATTTTAGGTGCCTCTAAATATACTGTACCAGCTGGGTACCAGATGGTGTTTGGCTACTTGCACCCACTAACTGAAAATATCAGAGGAGCAACTACACTATTGCCAGAATTAGTTCCCCTCCCTTAAATAAAAGTGGCACTCTTGGGAAAAACTTGGCAGTGCAGAAAAATTTCCTGACAGTGAGATCTATTAGATTGTGGAATAGTCTCCCAAAGGCAGAAGTGGATGCCAAATAGCTTGGCATGCTAGAGAGGCTGGCCGAAAGCTAGAAAACACACCACAGAGATGTGCTGCTCTAGTAAGGTGGAGACTTACTCTGTTGTAAACATGGCATTAGGGGAATTATAAGAATGTCACTGCTTTCTTGGGAGTAACTTTGGAATATTTTAACTTTAGCTTTCACGTTCTGCTTGTTTGTATGGGGCATCAAGGAAAGATTAGAGGCTCGATCTTGGCTGAAAAAAATTTTATCTGGCTTGTCTCTAATCAAAAAATCAATCAGTAATTTCATGGATATCATTTGCTTCATGATTTTAGTAGCTGTATTCTTTTTTTAAAGTTTTTTCTTACAGGGGTGACATATATACTTTCCTTCCAAAATTTTGTCAAGGCATCTTGCAGAAACAATAAGCATCACCAATATGTTATACTAGATGTGCAGACATCATCAGCTTTTGTGGATAATGAAAAAGTCTTGTAATTTGTTCCTCTTATCTGTGATCAAAAGATAATTAGAAAGAAAGGAAAGATAATTAAAAAGAAATTAAGTTAATTTCAAACTCCCATTTCTGTTGGCTGTTTGAGTGTCAAGCCAGAAATAGGAAGCGCATCGCTGTATGTAGCGGTTTGCTAGCAAGAAATCATCTCCAGATTGTTCAAAGTCTGATTACATTAATTGTGTCCAAAATGAAAGGTTAAAGAAATCAGTAGAAGCAATGTATTACAGAATACAAAAAAGGGAATGATCTGATTAACTAATGAACATTCCAGCCTGTACGGATGTTGCTGGAACTTGTTTGCTATTTCAAACTAGCTGAATCATTATGTCCAAGGAGGGAGTAACAGGAAAAAAAAAGTGAAGTATTTTTCTTTTCTTTTTTGTTATTATTTATTTGTTCATTTAAATGAATAAAAAACCTTGGGGACCTAGAGCCTCCTGTGTAATTTGAAAGTAGAATTTTTTATTTGAGCCCCAGCTGCAGACTCTTTTGTCTTTGAACTAAATGCAGCTGGGGCTGAAAGCGCCCTTGGCAGAGAAAAAAACAGTTGTTTTCAGAGGCTAGACTTTGATTCCATGTATTTTCTCACTGCCACTATGGACTAATTTTTGCCTATAAGTAGAATTTAAGTCTGATGTTTAAAACCGTAGGGTCGGCCTATTCTGTGTGGCTTCCATGTAAGCTGCACAGAAAGGGTACAGCCTTCTCCACAGATTCTCCTGCTTTTTGAAAACTTTGAAGTGTCTCCACGGGAGCTCTTCTTAGTAAGAGAAAATCTGAAGTGTTAAAAATTCTGTCAGCTTACAGTCCAGTATTATTTTGCTATAGTGGACATAAGTAAGTAGAAGTACAGTGAAGTTCTTCTCAAGTGTGTTGCTACTTCTCACTGAGAGGCTGTTTGTCAGCCTCTTTTGGTTAAGAGGCAGCAGGACAAAATCTCAAGACAGCTGAAGTCTTATGTTTTGTTATTAATTTCTTTCAGAAATATAATTTTGTGAAAAGATTGCTTAAATCTCAGTAGCACACTTCTTTGTTGTTGTTGGGTATTTGCCAATCAGCACTTACTAGACAAGCACTATTCATGGCAGTTTGCACATGTTATAAGGGTCTGCAGTGCCTCAGATGTTGCTATGCTCAGATTTAAGCTCTGTGACCAGGAGAGAGTGAATGGTGATGATCAAAAAAACCTGTTCATCTAGAAGCCAAGTCTCATCACCTTTTCCCAAAGCCGGTTTGCAGAGGGGTTTTATCTGAAGCTTTATCAGAAACTAATTATATATCACTATATTTTGAACTGTTTATTTTGAACTGTCAGTTTAAAAGCTGGCAATTGTTAACTGAGCTCTGCCAGTGGCATCCCACCATTTTTACCTCACTGAAAGTGCTGAATGAAGTTTTAGGAGGAGATTCTGAAACCACAACAATATAAAAAGTAAACTTTTAACCGGTCAACCATCAACCTTAGGAAGCAATGCAGGAAAGAAAAACCAAATGTAAACCCTACCCAGCTGAGATTAGTGTTTGGTTGGTTTTTTGTGCGTGTTTTTTTTGTTTGTTTGGTTGGTTGGTTGGTTGGTTTTCATTTTGTTTTGTGTTTTGTTTTTTGTTTTGTGTGGTTTGTGTTTGGGTTTTTTTTGTCTGAGGAAGATGCCAGTGTAATAATGAACTTAAAGCTCACAGTGTACAAAATCCCTCCTCTTCAATCTCCATTTTTGATTACCCGAGGAGATAGGTGATAATTCTACAAGTCCCGGATTTGGAAAGGCTGTAGCAGCCTCAGCAAAAGAAGGAACAAAATTTAGGGCATCCTTGAAGATATTCTGAACAAAGACAATGGCCCAAAATGCTTTTTGCACTCCCAAGACTAGCAAGTTGAGAAAATAGATCCCAAAATAATTTCTTAATTCCCCATTTATCTAGATTACTCTATGTTTTTTTAAAAATACACATGAACATTGAGGTATATACAGACAGTAGTCAAACAGGACTTTTCTGAGTTAGGTTTCTTTACTTCTCCTTGTGTTTCTAGTTGAGATAATTAATTAGCTTTTATGTATTTAATACCGATTAGCATCTAAGAAATTAAGAAACAGAGTATTTTCTATGAGTGAAATAATTCTGTGGTGTTTCTAAAAAACAGACTTCAGCCTTCATTTTAACCTAACCTAGTGATCTGAGAACTGGTAAATGTTCAATATTTTCAATACAGCAGCAATATTTTAATTTTAATTTTTTAATTTTCTCCCCTCTGTAGCAAACACATGCTACATACATGAACTGGTGGAGAACTTGTGAGTTCATGAATCAGAGCTGACCCATCTCAATGAACAGCTTTTCTCTTTTGTGCCTGTGTGTACTGCACATCCTTTTGGAACACAGTCCCAAATTGCAATGATGTCCCAAATCACAGGATTAATGTATCTATGAACAGACCTCTTATGCCTCTAGAATGAAGTACTCCTTGCTAATTTCTCTTCAAGACACCAGCTTAATTGCATTTTAAACAAATGGGCTGCTTTGCTGGCCAACTTTTAAATGAGATAACAGCAATGTTCACTCTCCAGCAGTGATGAGTGCCTTGCAGTAGATTCAAAACTCTGTTCAATAACAGGTTTAATCTCACACCAGCAGATTTACTGCAGAATAAACTGCCACTGAGCTCATAATTAGTAAAACAAAAAAACCCAACCTACTAAATATTATTTTCCAAAGCAGCAGGCTATGTTTTAGTGGAAATTTTTAGTCCTTTTCTTTGTGTGTTTTATTGATTTTATGTATGATATTGGGAATTCATGCTATGATTTAAGATAATGGTCTTTATCGATCACTTAAGCAGTTGTTTAGCTACATAGTAGCAAAATGATGCTTCCATTCACGGAATATGTGATACTGACAGCGGGGAGACCACAGTGCTTCCCTTCTTAATGTTTATTTCTTTTTTCCAAAAGCATATTCGCTGCTGGAAAACAGCAACTGCAAACATTTGTGCTTTAGAAACAATCTTCCCATAATTTTCTTTGTTGCAGATATTAGTAGCCAAATGTGATTCAGTGATACCCAGTTCAACAAACAGATGTTCCAAAGTATATTCTCTGTAGCATGAAAACAAATATTAATGAGGTAATTGGAACTGTTCAGGAAAAGAAAATGGTGAGTATGTAGTTTCTAATGTTTGAATTCATGCCCTTCAGTGTTTTCTTGTCCTTGGAGACAAAGTGACGTTTCAGTATCTAGCTGTGTTTAAACACCAGAGGGCAAATTTTTAAAAAGGTTTAATCCTAGCTTCAAGTTTGTGTGTGCACACTAAGTTTCTACTCAGGAAGGAGGAAGTTGGAGACTGTGTTTAAAAATTTTTTCAAAATAGCCTCCCACATGACATAAAACAGCTGGGAGGTGAAGGAATAAATTCAAGCCTGCCTACACTGTGCTTTCTTTTTTTCAATGTGTTGTGTATACACCGACTGATTCTGTCTGTGAAAGGTTTTTTTTTTATTATTATTCATTAGACACAAGTAATTATCCATTTAATTAATTTCAACGAATCTCATAAAAATTACAGAAGAAACATCTACAGCCACCCAATGTATCATTTCTTCACTTGCTTTTCAGATTTTATAAAAGTTTCTTATGTATTTATTAAGCTAGGTTAGGTATTGTGCAAGGCTACAAAAGAATTCTGCAACCTCATTCTATCTAGAATAATTTTCCTGTTTCTCTATGTGCAAGTTTTTATAACCAGATGTGAAGGTATGAGAGGTATCATAAACAAATATGAAAGATTCCAGCAAAATCCTTCACAAAGATCTGATCTTTGTCTCCTTATTTGTCAAACCATGTGAAAACAATGACCAATGGCAGCAGAAGGTTGTCACAGTATCAGTATTCCATAATATATTATCCATAATAATTTTTTCAAAAGGAATCTGTACTTAGATATCTGAGCTGGTGTGAATACCCCTCTTTGTCTGAACAGTCTCTCTGTAGCTCTAGATCCTCTAGTGTACTGTAAGTGCATTCTTGGGCTTTTAGCTTCCAAATTTTTGGAACAGTGGCATTGACTTATTCTGACAAAATAAAAATATTTTTTGTCTCATTTTCTGTTTCCTTCTCTTGACCAAACAGGCAAGCATTTATCTAAAGAAGCATTTGTGGCACAGAAACCAGAGTAGAGGTGGAGTTAATTTTAGGGAAAGGGTTTACAAAAAATGTGGAGGATGTTTATAGTGTCCTGGTTCCGTTCCAGATAACACTCCAAATTTTCATACTTTATCAATTAGTAGTAAGAATTTTGTTAGTTTTAAAATCAAAGTGTAGCCAAGAGATCATACCAGAAGGATTCCAATTAGAATACTTGGGTGTAGAACACACCGGCTCTGTAGCTGATCAAATTATCAGAAGTCTGTCAAAAATGTAAAATTTAAGTTTCAACCTCATGAACAACCATGGAAGATTTCAGCATAGTAAAAGCTTTAATTTGTGTGTGTGTGTTAGTATATATAAATACATCTATATACACTGCACTTAGATTCTGGTCTTCTGTGGTCTTCCGATAATAGCAAACTTGTAACTTAGACAGGAAGCTAGAATTCAGGAATTCTGGTTTTATTACTTGTCTCCAGCACAGGCCTCCTTGATGCCTATAATATTTTATGTATCTGTAAAATAGAAGTTTCCCTACCAAGGTATTATGGGGCTAGATTTTTTACTGATGGAGAGTCATAAAAATTCTGTAAAAGTCACGATCATACTATCTAGATAGCCTTACTGATAATGTTCAATATGTTCTTTTTTGCAATATTTGTAAGTGCTGGTATTTTATATCAGATCTAGCATATTGTACCTGAATTCAGACTCTCTCATTCTTCACCTGGGAAAATTGCCTTTTTTAGAATTGATTTTAGAAGTGGTTTTAGAATTGATTATTCATTGCTCCTCTCAATGGAAGCTGTTTTTACTAACCAAGTTGATACTTTCAAGTTGGTCCCAAATATAAAAATGCTTTTTAGTGTTTGCTTGATTGTGTGTTTTCAGCATTATTGCCATGCGTGGGCCTGCTTCAAAGTGCTTTATGATCTAGAAAAAACTACATATAAGCCCAAGAGGAAATGAAAGAAATTGATTAGTACTATTTGATGTATTTATAGGACATTTTGCAATTCTTCATCTTAAAAAGGCAACATTATAGATGCTGTGAGAAAAGGCCGTTTAAATATATAATACGTAAGACAAGAGAGGTAGAAGAGTAGTGTTAAAACACCTAGAGAAAGATAAAGAGTGTTTACCATGAAGCAAGATGATTGACTAGAGGGGTTTTGAGAAGTATGAGTGGAAAGGGTAGGGAAGGTTCAATGACCTCTTGCAGTGGTTTTAAACAGAGGGTCTGAATGGAAACTAGAGGTGTGGAAAGTACTGATAAAAGCTAAATCGAACTGTTACGTAAGATGCTACATTCCAGCACAATAGTTTGTAAAATATAAGTAAATAAAAGCACAAAGCGTGAGCATGCAATTTGTAGTACATGATAGGACTGTGCTGCAGTCTTAGAAGTTGCTTCATAGGGTATGTGTCAGCTTTAGAAGGACTACATATGTCTTCCACTAAACTCTTTATTCAGACTTTTCTTCATGTGCCAGGCCTCTATCTGTAGTGTGTTTAGAGTTCTGAAAAATAAAATTAAGTTGTTCTCATTTGCATCTGAACAGTGATTTAATTTCCCTGCTTGTTATTAACTTGGCCTCAGGTCCCTTTTGGCATTACAGATCAGAAACTTTTACACTCCCTCTGGACTTTGGGGATGGGGTGTCACAAATATTTTTTTCCTTCCATTTCAAGAAAACCTCAAAGAAAAGCGGTACTTACATATTTTCTCTGTACAGGTTACCAAGGGTGCCATTTCATTAGACCTGGTGTTTTAAGCTTGTGCAAAAGCCCTTTTAGTAGAAGCTGACCGTTAAGCAAATTAATTGGTGGAAGAGATTAATATTTATTCTGTTTTTACAGCAGAGCAAAAATTTTAAATATATTGTGTAATATCCATTAAATATCAACAAATACTTTAACCTACAATAAACATATTAATTTTTAATATTGTCTTTTATATGTATTACAAAAAAAAATGTCTTGTGTTTGTATTAAAAAATAAATATTTTAAATTCATCCTTAGAGGGAAAAAGTCAAACATCAGACATAGTAGTATGAAAATATTTATTTCTATGGTAGCAAAATGGTTTTGCTCTGTAAAAGTTAATTAGTTAATTCTGTTGCTCATTTTACAAGAACTCTCTTGTTCTGCCACACACACAAGCACACAGCAAAAAAGCAACACACACAGAGAAAAAGCAACTGTAAAGCTTGATGATGGCCTCTGAAATCTTTTGATGTTTCTCTGATTAAGTTATTAGCTAAGGAGTACAATGAACATTTTTCCTATTTTATACCATGATTTTGTGGACTGAAGCCTTCTCGGAGCTGCAGTTTGCTTTGACCAAGAAATGCATCTTACATATAAAATTTTTAGTAGCTGAATTGGAAATGAGGTTAAAAAGTATCACAGATGGAATGTTAGGAGATAGGAGTCAGCAGCAGGAGATATATTAATGGCTGGTGGTTAATTAGCAACAACTTCATGTCTCAGTGTCACTTTTGCCATGGGATTGATGTGATGAACCTGTCAATACTTGTTCACAGTTGGATTTTAGAAGGTATTTTGCTGCAGCTACAACTGCTACAGACTGTGTGCACGTGCAGTCCCCCACATGGACTGGGGTTTGGATTTGCCTGCAATGTTTGGCTCTGTATGAGTTTTATGCTTCTCTTGTTGGTTTCTTGTTTGCTATCCTGGAGTTCGTTTATTTCTGCCTTTTCTGTTCATTCTCAGATTTGCTTGGACCAGCCTTGGCTGCTGGTATGAGAATTTAAGTGTAGGGAAAAAAGCCAATTTCCCAGTAAAGCAACCAGTGATTGTAGTGTCAGTGAATATGTGTAAGCCTGGTGATCCTTGCTGTTATGTTCCTCCTTCTTTGGCATTTATACTATTAGATAAACATTTGTAAGTGTGACTGTTAGGACAAAAGAAGTTTTGATAAATATACAGTAAAATTTTTGTAAATACACTAAGAATACTAAAAGACTGCAAGCAATTGCTGATTACTCATGCTATATACCTAATAACATACAAAATATTTACACCATAAGGTTTGAATATTGCCCGGTCCATTTACAGAAATGAGTTGGACTGCATTGAAGAAGCCTATGCTTCAGTTTCTTACGTAGCAGAATCTGAACAAAAGTAGTGTGTTTTGCCATTCAGGCATGTTCCCTTCTTTGAAAAGAAAGAGCAGGTTAAAATAAAATGAAAATACTCTTTTTAAAAGAGAAGCTAAACTCTTCTTCCCAAAAATAAAGCAGAAAGGAGCAGCAAACTCCCATAAAACCAGGAAAAAGAACAACAACAAAAAAATTAAAAAATAAAAAAAAAGATGAAAGAAAAGAAAATACTTATTACATTATTTGACATGATGCTGTCATACTTATGTTGCTTAGGAAAGGTACTGTGATAGAAATTTATCTGCAACTGTGAAGAGTACAGTTTTACACTGCAAATCAAAACCATTTTTAATTCTTCTACCCTGAATTAGTGCTGTAATTTTAAAGCCAATAATATATCAATAATTATTTTTATATTTTTAAAATTTTATATAACCTAGATAAGCAGACACTCAGATTTAATTTCAAAATAAGTAAAAAAGCAAGAAAATATGGAATATCAAATATCCAGTAGGCTCACTGCTGACAGGAACGTCAGCTGCTTTTGTTGAATCTTGGGTACTGTCAATTAATCAGCTAAGATTCAATCTGTCCTTAAAAATTTGGGGCTTTGAAGTTCTATAGAAGGTTAGTGTGAATGAATGAAGAAAAATCATGTTACAGGTTCCATTATACAGAAATATATATGTTCTAGTGCCATTAATGTAATAATAAATGTTCTATACATGTAAATCCCATTTTTCAACGATATCTCACTCTAACCCCACCAACCTCAAATACCTAGATTAAATTTTCAGTGAAGCAAAAACTAGACAGTAATTTAAAAATTCTAACAAGTATGTTAAGGTATTCAGTAAAGCCACCTAAAAGTTTTGGGTGAGTTGTCTTGGATTTCCTATTTTTTCATACATTTATGGATACCAGAGTTGTGTTCTATAATGAAAATTTCCTAAGTCAAGATTGACAAAGTGTATATGTTAATATATTAATTATCTCTTTGGATGGTAAGGAATAAATGTTTCACATATGTAAGAACTCCTTTTTAGCCAAAATTTCATAAGGACTTCCAGTATGTAAAGTTATTGAGCATAAAAGGCTCTGAGGATGAAGAGCTCCCCAGGTGTACACTGATGGGAGGACTAGAGCTGTTTGTGTCAATGGTTTGCAAATAATGGGTCTCTGGGAGACTTCAAAATTGCAGTTTTCACACCAGACTGTGTTACTTTTTAGGATGAGCTGAGTTGCTATGAGGTTTGGCACTCTTCAATGCACCTTAGGCAGCAGTTCTTATACTTCCACTGAGATTGTAACAGCTGGCCATTACAATCAATCAAGTGACATTTCAGGGATTTTTTTCCTTAATATTAAGGGGAAAAAAAAGACAGATATAAAAGGTATTAAATTATAACTTGTCCCAGAAAGAGGAAGGAATTTATAGATGTACCTTTGACTATAAAAGGCAGGCACTTACAAGTAAATCACAAACTGATCGTGGATTTATTTTTATTTGGACACTGTGGTCTTTCCTATTAAGAAAAAGCCACTCTCAGTATCTTCATAGTATTAATTCTATGTAGGTGTTGGCTTTGTGTTGCACTAATCTGCACGTACAAGTGCAGAGCACTCAACTATAGATGTGTGTAAACTTGGGGGGCTGATTAGAACTTCACCAGCCAAACCTTTAAGTATCATGTAGATTTTCCTTGCTTTAAAGCAAGTCTTCAAAGCAAAAATAAGGTACTGGAGAAGCTAATAAAAAGCTGAAGTTTCTGAGAAATAGATGGGACAGCTTTCAAAGGAGATCAAGAAAGAGCCTTAGGAAATCCTGGGACAATAATGTTGTCTAAGTAAAAGTTTTTGAATTCCTGAAATTGAATAGGAATCAAGGTTTGATTAACTTCCATGTATGATTCACCCAGCAGCACAGTTTCTGCATAAATTGTTTCTGCCTCTTCTCGAGTACAATTTAATGAGTTGAACTATTATTTTTGTGTACCATCTGTGTCTGACTGCTTGTCTGTTCTACATTGACTGGAGTAGCTAATCCTGTATGAACATAATAATATATTTATTATATGAACACGATTATTCTATATGTAATTAAAGTTACTGATAAAGCATCCCTACTGGGTATTGGTGATTTGCTTATCAGCAGCAAAGAAACAAAATCATGAATGTAGAGCCTATAGCCAGAGCTCTCAATGCAAAGCACGGCCTTCCTGGGGATTACCTGGGTGACTATGAACATATCTGTTTTGCTACTTATTGTCTTCAAGGACATTTAACTATTAAAGCATCTGCACCTAAAACACCAGAACAGTGGAAACTTTGGAGAAGCTGTAGTGTGATGCAAGAACACTTGTATACCAAATTCCCTCTCTGTTTGTTGCTGAAGCAATGCATTTTAACTAATTTAGTTAGGAGTAAAAGGAGCAGTATGTTCAGAAAGAACTGCTTCAATTTCCCAGCAAAAACCTCTTCTTCTTCAGCATCAGTTCTCATTTCAGTGTGTAAGCAGGTTGTTTCTCCCATAAACATAAACTGAGAGGATGAAAGAGCTTTAGATGGTCAGTCAAAGCAGAGTGGATCAGAGCACTTGAGGAGGACTGCAGGGAGGGATCTCTTTCCTCCATCAGACAGTTGTGGTTAGTGCTTTGGTAAGACTGGTGTTTTTAATTCCCCTATTAACAAAGCAAATTCTATTCACTTAGTGTCTTCACAGGTCATCACAGAGGATCTCCAGGGTGACCAATGTTGTCAGAATTCAGTGAGACTATTGTGCTGACTTTGACTGAAAGCAGGGAGAAAAACATTTTGGACATTTTGTGATAAATGTGATTGAAGAAACACGGACAGAGGATGGCTGCATCCTGGGTCAAATGAAGCCTGAGAGTAAACTCTTGTATTTTCAGAACTGAATGAAGCTAAGAAAGGTATCATCAGGTGTACTTTTAGTACCAATTTTATTACCTTTGAAGCTTCCTACAGAGCTTTACATCTTTATTTCATACAATAAATATCCCACCATAAATTACAAGTTGAAAGAGCTCAGTGATCTTGTATACAAACTCTGTTTTCAGCTACCATCTGCAAACTGAGTTTCAGATCTAAACAGGGATGTCACCACTGGACTTTTTTTCAATCTTTTCATAATAAAATATTTGTTTGTGACTCCCATCACCTCTAAATTAATGCAATTGGCTGATCCAGCAGCACATGACTAAACCAGAGGGTTTTTACAGACATTTTTCCCTGTCTGGGGCCTTCCTCTGAGGCTGCATTTTGTGTTACCTTGCCTTTCATGGAAGCCCAGATCATCATGATCACCTCAGATCTCTTCCTAAATTCAGTCTTATTCTTGTGGTTTCTTTTAGCTAAAGATCTCTCAGGTGATTGTCTGGATTAGTAGGAAAGCATTTAAAAACCTGGTTCGAGCTCTTAGCATGTTATATCTTAGTTGCTCTAAGTCTTTTATCTGACTTTGACAAGTTCATCATGTCCAAGTGCATGTTGTGACAAAGTCCTTAGCTCCATAGTATTAGATACAAATATATCATAATCTGTCCTCTCCTTCTCTGGAGATGTCAGCCTGCTGTTACGTCTCTGTTGCCCACTTGTTAGATTTTCAAACAACCACTTTTGTACTTTCTTGTATGTTGACCCTGTAACTGAAACTTGCCATAAATGTTTAAAAGGTGATCTCTTTAAATCCAGGTCCTTCAAACTCTTCCTTGTTATAATGCCTGTTATAGAAATGAGAAGAAATATCAGGCTGGTGATGTTCTGTGAATACTGCATTTCTTTCCTGGTTTCCATATGTACCTGTTTTTGCTGACTTGGTTATCTTCAGCCTGAGGTTTTGTATTACAGTCCCTGGGAACTGACAATCTTTTTTATCTCATGCTGCTGTCTAGGACAGCAGAGCCCCACTCAAATAAAGCACTGTTAATAAATAATGCACCTAGGAATTTAAGTGAAGAATATTTAGCTTGACTGGATAAAATTTTAGATGGTTAAGCTTATTAATCTTACACAAAATTGACATATGTGATGGCATTTGACCTTTTGAACCAATCTTCATTATCTTCTTAAGTTCTGCTTGAGCTGGACATGTAAAGTTAGGTTTAAGAGGTTAGAAACAGGCACATCTTAAGTTATGGCATTCACCTTGCATTAAGTTACCTAATTTGTAAGGCTTAATCAGTAGCATATAACAGTATTCAGATGTTAGCTGAAGCAAGTATCTATGCTTTTTCTATGTGATCTACATGGTCTCCATGCAGAATTATCTATATTTGGGGTTTTTTTGTTAGTTTGGTTTTTTTTTTCTTTTTTTCTTTTTTCTTTTCTGTAGTATGAAGATTAGGATGTGAGGTGAGACTTAAAACAGGTAAGGAATGAGCTGGGCAGCATTTGATCACACCTGCGGACATCTAATGCATGTACATCCCTGAAATTTTTCCTAGCAAAAATTGTATTGTGCTAAGGTCTTAAGCCTGTTATCTCTCCAGCCTGATCTACTGATTACTGCCCTTTTCATTTTGCCAGTAATATGGAAGCTTTCTCTTAACTCTGCTGTAATTTGCAAGGACACAAAGCATGCTTGGAATTACTTACCTGACTGCACTTTGTGTGAAGAACTCCATCCTCTCAGCTGTTTCAGATTAACAGTGAATTACAGTTCACTTCAATGCAATTAGACCTAATGAAGTGCACATGGAGACTATCTGGGCCATCACGTAACCACATTATATGGACTTGCTAGTTGCCATTTTAATCAATTGGTTTGACCTTTGAATGCAAACTACCACAAAGCACAGAGAACTTCATGGCTCAAATACCTATTTATCTGAATGCAGGGAGAGATGATAAAAAATAGCCTCTGATCAGGAAGGCTGCTTCTCTGGGGAATCTTTAGAAAACAAATCCTATTTCCAAAAGATGGTTAAAATTATTGGTCAGACATATCATAAGTACTGTTAAAATATTGCAATAAATATTTTACTGTTTCTTCTGCTATGGCTTAATTTGAAACTTATGTCTTGCATCATTGGCCATTTAGAAACCAAAGGTTGCATTTCATAAGAAGAAATTTTATTAGATTACACTATGGTAATGAAAATCAAGCCATATGTAACCTTGTTGGAAGTAGGTGGACTTCCTACAAGACAGTTTTCTTTAACTATGTTCAGTAGCTTTTTGTTGTAGTGTGTTGGAGACAATGTTTTCACTTAGTCTGTAGGTCTATTGCTCCCTGCATAATCATTGCTCTTTAGCCTCTTCCCTGTTTTGCTTTTTGTGGTAGGCCCCTCAGAGAAAATGTTGTCTTAATATCAAGGGGAAGAGAAAGGAGGATTTTCAGAGGACTATAATGTGTAGCTAGAAAGTTTAATTCAGATTTTTTTCATGGATAAAACATCAAACCAGGGGTGTAGCCTGTCTTGTGACACTCTTCCTCTTGTAGTGCTTTCTGACTTTCCATTGCGAAACAGTTTTTATTTCAGACAGGTAGCCAATGAGACCAAAATTGCTTTACTTGCTTACTTGATATATGGAAAAGGGAAGAAGGGGTTCACAAGCATGGATTTGACTGAAATTCCAGGACAGCCTGTCCTGAGAGAAAGCATGAGAAGTTGTGGATGCAGTCAGGAGATAGAAAGGAGACATTTTTTGTGAAGGTCTCTCATATATGAAAAGTATTCACAGGCAGGCTGTAAAGGCAGTTCCTCTGATTCCCCTTGAGTTCAGTTTCTGTTCCACCCTTCAGACTAAGCTTTGTGTTTGCCTCAGTGAAGAATATTAAAAATTAGTTTCATCCTTCTTAGAAATTCAATGTTATTTTAAACTCTATGAAAACATATACATATATAGGTTGCAGTGGCAGCTTATCTTCTTTTTATGCCACATAATACAGATTAGCTCAAAATGTTTGGGAAGTGAACATATCCAGTATTTCTGTTGTTAAAACCTTTGTTATTATGACCTCCTGCTTTGGAGAGTAAATATTTGCAAGTAATAGATGAAATAGTTCTTATTAGTAATGTCCAGGAGACTGAAATGGTTCATTTTTATTTCTCTTTGGTATGTTTGAAAATTATTTTCTTACAATTTTCAGAATAGCTTCTGCACCACACCTTGTCAGAGGACGTGAGTCAGATGTGCAACCTAACAGGAATCTAGATATGAATTCCTGGTTATGAGTCACACTAAGGAACAATGTCTTTATCGTTGCTTGTAATCACAAGCATGTAAACTTCCTTTTTCCTATTGTACTTAGTTTCTAAATGAGAAAAGTCATTCTGTACTTTACTTAAAAGAAACATAATGAGAAATGATGTTTTATTCTATCTGCATGTAAGTTTACAAGGAAAGACAAGTTTTGTGGTAGTTAAATGAAATAAAAAAGCATTTTATAAAATGTGCCAAGTTAGACAAATGTCTCTCCATATATATATATATGTGTATAATTTTGTTAGTTTCTGTTACTAATGCATATTCATTTAAAAGTATTCAAGCCCATCTTCTGTTTGTAGTATATGCTAGTAATTTTGTATTTTCAAAATAACTACCCTAGATCCATGGAAAATGTAGGAATGCTGTTAGTCGATAACAGACATAACACAACCTGCTGATAATTGATTAATGCATGAAGCATATTGGCTGCTTGTAGACTTTTTACACTGGTACCTTCGTGTCATACTATTTGCCCACTACTGTGCATGGTTACTATAACATGATCAACTGTGATATAGTGTAAACATTTTTCTGTACCTAATGAAGTCTGTCTGATGTTGAAATGGAAATGAGAGCACCCTGAATGTTATTAACTGGGTGATAAATACTTGTTGCGTACAGAATAAACAACTACAGGATCTATGTTTGCTGCTATGCAAGGAGCTGAAATGCTGTTCCTATAAGATATAACATAGATTAAAATGTTTTCAATTACCTGTTCCATGGATTCTTTAACTGCACTGTGAAATAACTGATATGGATGGCTGCACCAAAATTGGTTGTCTCTAATGTAGTCAGTTAACAGTTAAAGTACATTACTGTTTTGGTATAACTGGTACTTGGCCTTCTTTTGATATTTTCCTACTGACAATGAAAATGTAACTGAATATAGAGTTAGATATTCCTTCTGTGTGGACTGGGTTGAGATGTAAACTTGTAAACAGGCAACATGAAATGCACATTGACTTGACTTGTATTTGAACTCCCTTTTTCTAAAGGTTGGTCGATGTCAAAAGACATCTGTTTCCTGTAATAGAGAAACATTAAAGACATTGAGAGAACAGAATTTTAATCTGTTCAGTAAACTACAATTTAAATGTTTGTTTCAAGAATCTGAATAGTTTCAACATTGGAATTTTTATCAAAGTGATTTTCTGCTTCTTTGTATATTTAAAGTCTGAGTGCTATGATATATCTCTAAGTAATGAAGCATGGCATGGCATGGCATAGTCTCACTGTGCCTGTACTGGCACCATTTCAGACTTGTTGAGGATACCTAAATCTCAGATACTGTTTGAATGAAGGAGCCGCGTCTGGTGTGAACTGTATTTCACTCAGTAGGAGGACTTTCTGAATAGAAGGAGAGTTTGATTCAAGCTCCTTATATCATTTTGTTTCACAAGTTTTTGTACAGCCTTGGTGTCATCATAACCAGCTGTTGTAGGCTGGACCAGGTCATTGACTCTCAATTTCTCACATCAGATGATTGACCAATAGCATAGGCCTACAATCTGAAAGAAGCTCTTTCTGTTCTTAAATCTGCTTTACTAAATTTTGAACTGTGAAGAAACAAACTTTTGAGGAAATATTTGATATCATATCAAGTACCAAACTTAGCTTTGTACCTTCTACAAAGTAACTTTGTGAATATGATGTTAAACTTGATTGGTTTACTCTTGCTTGATTTAGCTGTGTAGAGTGGACTAGGGCACTAGAAAACAAAACAAAAACTTGATTTGAATCTAAATCAGTGGAGGAGAAATTAAAATGAAGAAAGTGGATCAATCAGTTTATTGAACTGTTGAACTGTTAGGTGCATCTATTGTGTGCATCCTTCTGCCAAGCTGTTGCTTTAGCAACTTTCACAACAGAGAAGACAAAGGACACTTTTAAAGTACTGATAGTGTTATAAAAGATGGAGAATGGCTGTGAGTTTGTTTGGTGGGGTTTTATTGTTTGTTTAATTTGAGAAAGTTGCCATTACCTGTCTGAGATTCCTTTACTTGTATAGATATACATAGA
Source organism: Heliangelus exortis (assembly GCF_036169615.1). Classification (NCBI taxonomy): domain Eukaryota; kingdom Metazoa; phylum Chordata; class Aves; order Apodiformes; family Trochilidae; genus Heliangelus; species Heliangelus exortis. The sequence continues at coordinate 13,901,267 of NC_092429.1, read as the reverse complement.
TAACATAAATGGCAACCAGACGTGATTTTTAAAGGGAGGAGTTTTATCAAAGGTCTAAAGTAATACAAAGTAATTGCTAGACCATCTTTCTGTTTTAAAAGATTAAATCTCAAAGATTAAAGACTATCTAGTATTTTAAAAATGTTACACAATACTTTTGTTACTCATATTGTGGTAATATTTAGGATATGGAGCAGCCTTGTATTGTTACATTAAAAAATCTAACCTGAATGAATAACTTTACATTTATGTTTGAATTTAATATACATTTACATTACATTACAAAGGAAAAAATTAATTCATCTTTAGTCTGGATTGAAGAAGATTTAAATGTCCACAAAGGAAGTATCGGTTATCAAGAAATTTTTATGATTAAAACCCAACAGGTTTAGAGTCCTCATATTTTGTCTGCTTTCACTGCTTTGATTAGCATTAAGTCAGAGTTTTTGAGTATTGCTGAAGTGAAAAGTTGCAGTAAAAATTTTCTGATTAATAAATATCCTTAATTGGCAGATACAATTTCCTTTTTCGTTCTCTATCAAATTCTTGATGCTAAGGTAAAATTTTCCAAATGAAATATTGTCCTCTCAGGTGTTCAGTTAAAATAAGTTGACTTCATTTGTATAATATGTCACCTGTCGCTATAGTTGATCACAAATATTAAAATTTTACTCATACGTGACATAAAATTATATAATTAAGTAGTGTGGATTATGGATGGAAAGTTTGCTAGAATTGCTATTGTTCTGGTGCTATTATTTGTTATTCTGTTTGGTTGGTTTTCTATGTGGAAAGAATAATAACAGAATAACACTTCAGGAGCATTTGCAAAACAACAGCATTTTGGCTTCAAACCCAATTAGAACAAAAAGCACAATAACACATTATAATATAAATCTGACATGCAGTTTTCCTTCAGGAGATATTCAGTTTTTAGTTTTAAACAACTCCCTTAGAAGCTTTAGGGTTCTTAGGATGCCTAGAGTCAATTTTGAACAATTTTGCAACTTACTACAGGGAATCTTAATTCAAATTCAACAAAACACTGAAAGAGGTAAAGCTTTGGGGTACTTAACTTTCTCAGAGGACCATCAGTGTGAAGCCTCATATGGGGAGATGCAACATGTAAATAAAATATGTCAGCCTCTTAAAACCATGGTAAATGGTGAGAATAGCTCTCCTTAGGTAAGAAAAATTGTATTTCACATTATCAGGACGTATAACTATTCACTGTGATAGAAAGAAAAATTGCTAAAATGCATTGTTTCACTGTTAAAGAGGGGGCTAAAATTCTTCTGTGTTAGAAGAGGCTGAGTTACTAGTATCAAATATAGGACATAATTCCCTAATTGTTACTTGAGAGAAATTCTACTAACCATGGACTTCAATACTTCATACCCAAATAAATACTTCCTTCACTGCATCCAAATAAAATACTTAATCATACTGATGAATAATTTTCATTTTGTGGTTTTTCAGTATTGGATGCCAGTGATGACATGTGACTCATTGTGTGAGTTATATTGTGGTGATTCTGATCTGTGACAATCTGTATGGCAGCTTTTAAGCTAGAAAACCACAAATGATGTATTTATTGAGTGCTCTCATGATTAATTTAGGCAGAAAAAAAAAGAACAACAACAACAAAAATCCAAACAAAACCAGAAAAGAATTAAAAATAAATTCCTGTAACTTGCATATTCTGTTGGTAGTACTGAGTGTTTGGCTGTATGCTCATGATTAACAAATTATTTCACACTTCAATTAACAGTAGAACCACCTCAGTATTTCTACCCAGAAAGCTGAGCACCATATTTTTGTTAATATTCAACAGTCCTGCTCTTCTCTGAATGCTACTCTTTCAATATAACTCTCCAGAATATATTTAAATATCACACACTCTTCTTCTTCCATTAGCAAATTCAGGTTTCTGAATTTACCATGGTAATTATGATAATCTAATTACAGAATTGAATAACATTTGTTATAGGAAGAGTTTTTAATATAGCATATTTCATCAGGAGGTACAAGAAAACCACTATTCTGTTCCAAAATTCCTAAAATAGTTCTTTTTTTGAGATTGTGCCTTGGTGCAATGGTGACACTAAGACACTTAGGCCATTCATACATGTAGGTACTTAGAATAGGTTAGTGTTGTTATTTTAACTGTGTTCTCCAATTACTGTAACACTTATAATGTCTTTGTACATTAATCCTAGTTAAAAAGGGTTTAGATCTTGAAATTCATAAAATTTCTTTCTTATTGTTGACTGTCCTGATTTGCATAGACATTACATAAAGTCATTACCTCATAAACTAAAAATTACTACATAAACTAGTAAAACATTAATTCTCTGAATATTTTTACTACAAGAGTTTGGATGAGCCTGTGGTCTCATAGCTTCTAGATTTAATTAATGCTCTATATATATAATAAAATTTTTCTTCTTGGTTTATTTAATTTTCTGCACTGGAAATTGCAGTATAGATAGATGTGATAGGTAGATATAGACTAGATATAATAAATTTTTAATGATGAATGTGATGAAAGACTGGAACAGGCTTCCCAGAAAGATCATAGAATCATAGAATCATAGAATTGGCTGGGTTGGAAGGGACCTCAGAGATCATCAAGTCCAACCCTTCATCCACTCCCGCTGCAGTTCCCAGCCCATGGCACTGAGTGCCACATCCAGTCTCTTTTTAAATATCTCCAGGGACAGAGAATCCACCACTTCCCAGGGCAGCTCATTCCAATGTCTGATCACCTTCTCAGTAAAGAAATTCTTTCTAATGTCCAACCTAAACCTCCCCTGGCACAACTTGAGACCGTGCCCTCTTGTCTTGCTGAGAGTTGCCTGGGAAAAGAGACCAACCTCCCCCTGGCTCCAACCTCCTTTCAGGGAGTTGTAGAGAGAGATGAGGTCTCCTCTGAGCCTCCTCTTCTCCAGCCTGAACAGCCCCAGCTCCCTCAGCCTCTCCTCACAGGATCTGTGCTCGAATCCCTTCACCAGCCTGGTTGCCCTACCAAAGATGGTACATGTCCCATTCCTGGAAGCATTCCAGGTCACATTGGATGGGACCCTGAGCAACCTCATCTAGACTAGACCTCACCTGGTCCCTGCAGGGAGTTTAGACTTGATGGCCTTTAAAGGTCCCTTCCAACCCAAACTTTTCTAGTTTCCATATGCAGGATTTTGACTTTCTGTTTTCTGGAAGAATAGCAATATAAATGGCCAGAGGGGAGGGGAAGTGGAAGGGGAAGGGAAGCCTCTGTATTACTCACACTATTTCACTAACTTTTTATTTCACTGTACAGCAGGCCTGTATCATTAGTAACACCACCAGAACAAGGAGAATTTCTTAAAAAATATGAATCTTCTCTCTGCCCCTTGAAGGCGTGCACTATCAGATAGTTTCCTTGACAATATGAAACATAAAACTATGCTGTTACTTCCCTTTGTGAACAGTGCTGTGGAGTTACTTTTTTCTTGGCAATTATTATATCACAAAGTACTTTCAAAGTGTTTTGGGTTGAGTTTGTTTTTTTTTTTTAGTTCTCTAAGTTTGCAGATCCTTTATCTGCTCTGAGAAAGTTATTTTTGTTGATTAAATGCTTTGCACATTTCCAAGCTGATAGATAGGATTTTTAGAATCAGTCTGTTCATATTAATGACTTCCTCTGCAAATTTCCAACAGAACATGCACATAAAGAGGACCAGTCTTATGTACAGCAGAAGGTATTGCTCCTGGCAAGCATTAGCAGGGAAAATGATAACGCTCGTAGTATCTCATCACCACAGCACAGAGCTGTAAGGTCAAAACATTTGTCCCATGTTGCTTTCCCTATTTTCTCCAGTTTGACATGCTGCACTAAAAAGATACAGACCTGCTGTCACAATCCCAGTAGATCAAGTTGTTGATGACAAATATTTTCAGGCCCTTCAGGGCAAAACCACTATGCTGGCAGCCTCGCCAGTGAGCCAGATGAGCCTTCAGTACCTCGTAGAGTCACTTTATTACCTCTGTCTAGTGCTGACTGGAAAACATCAAGAGTGGAAAAGATGGCTGTGCATAGTCCCTTTGCTTTTTCCCCTTCCTTAAGGCAGTATGGCACAATGAATAGGGTTGTGTAATGAGAGTAGTCTCTGCTGCTTTGCCAATTGTTTTTGATATTGCTTTTTATCCTTTACCTTCACACACGTTTCTGTAAACACCTAGAAAAATTGTGATCTCCCACCATTTTGAGGATTTATTGAAAACAGTAGCACATACTAAATAATATGAATCAACCCAGGTTTCCTGGAGTCTTTTGTCACAGCTGCAGTTTAATGCCAGCATTTCTTACAGTGATAATTGATACCAGGTAGTCTGAACACTTGTCATCTCTTGCTTTCTTTCCTGGGAATGATCTTGTTTCTTTCATTCTGTGCAAGGGTTGGTAAGGTTAACTCTGTCCCTTTCCTTTTAGTGGGGCTGGAGGTCATAATTAGGAAGTGTTTCTACCCCTCTGTCCTTTGATATTATACAATCTCAGTTACCAAATCACCTCTCATTCCAATAATAATCTGGTTTTAACTGCTGCTTTATATTGATTAATAGTATGCTGCAACATCACTTGGAATGAGAAAATTATTGCTCTAATAAAAAGCAGACCAGCAAAATACATGAGTTCCATAAAACAGGTTAGAAGGAGCTTCAGTATCTCACTTAAGGAAAAAAAATTAAAACTCCATAGATAGTATTAACCTGAAATACACAATTTTGGCTCATACTCATCAAAGCATTGAGCTTCAGTTTTTCTTTTGAGCTTTATAACTTTAAGGTTATATGTTAATTTATAACTTTAAGGATAACATAGATCTTTAAGGCAATATAATGTTTCAAACTCTAAATTAATAGTAACAACAAACTTTAAAAGTTTAAAAAACAAACCAAAAATCCAATGATGAACCAAAACCCAGAATTCTGTCATTTGCTGGGTAGTACATATGTAATGGATAGCATCACAGTGAGAAGTTTATGAAGACAAGATGTTCTTGATACTATGAACTTTTATTGAGTTAAAAACCCTCTACTGATTATGTGGTTGTAGTACTTTCTAGTAAAATGCTCAAACCTGACCGAAGTACATGCTACAATTTGATGAACTGGGAGTGGTTCCTTAAAAGTGTTGAAAAGGTCTTAATGTATATTTTTTTCTAACAGTTAAGTACAGGTTTAAAACAAAAAAATTCACAAAAAAATCCCACTCATCCTTTTGCCCTCTTGACAATCCAAATAGAAACTAGATATTAACTGACTAGAAACTACCAGATGTCTCTGTGTATTGGAATACTGGAAAAGTAAGTGCTAGGGAGAAGGCTGTAGAGGCATGAACGGTGTTTATAAGATAGTATATCCTGTCTTGAAGGTGTTAATTAGCTACCTTTTTTTGCTTCCTTTTCTCCTGCCATTCTGTATGTCCCCAAAACTCATTATTCTAGCTAATAGAGTTGATGGGATATACTTCATAGAGACAGTTTTATAAATAACACATACAAATGGGCATCTTTAAAAACCAAATATATATATATATATGTGTGTGTGTGTGTGTATGTATTTAATCTTTGAGGGACCAACCATCATGGAATACATATGGCCAACTTAATGTTACAAATGGTTGTACAGAAAAATTATTAATTTTTTTTCTGTGTAAAGCCATGGTTTTGTATAGACACACATAACTAATACAAAAATATAACATTATCTCTATAGTTTAATTTGGTCTGAAAGCAATCTAGAATGCAGAACACTTAATTTGTCAAGACATTCTGGCAGCTCTCATCAAAAGTCCAGTATAAGGTTTACTAGTTTGGCTCATTAAATTGAAAATGAGCTTGGAAAAGGTCATGGGGAATTAGAGGTTACAGAACCGGTAATCAAAGTAATTAGCTACAACTTGAGTCTTCTGGGCTGCCTGAAAGAGAAAGCAGACCTGACCTTGTCAAAGAGAGGATATTAAAGTTGCGTACTAAGAAGTAAACCAGAAAGGTTGTAGAAAGCATTGCAGAAGTGATGTGGTTTGTTTTTTTTCTCAGGCACTTTTTGTTTGCTGATTTTTATTTTTATTTTGTTAAATAAAACCAATAAACCCTCCCAAACTCTGAAGACTTAATTAGCATTGTGCTGTTCCTGGACTAAGCTCACTATCTTTTTAAATGTTTCTAATTCACAGTTAGGATTCATTCCCTTATTTACATTGTGATGGTAGATATAGTTAAGTCTTAATTTCTGATCCTTCTCAGATACTATAGTGTCAATCAGAAATAACTCTATTTAACTTGAGTTATGTCACTGTAAAAGTGATGTGAGTGGAGAAACAGGTCATTAATATCCAGATGAATTTTGATTAAAATCATTCATTCTATGAAACCTGAAAACATATACCAAGTTATTAAATACTTTTTCTCTTTAAGTATGTCCACATATGATTCTTCTCTGTTCTTGTAGCAGTTTGTAACATTGTATGGCAATATAAAATTGTCTTTAAAAAAATTTGCAAGATATAATTATTCCTTTTTTTTTTTTTTTTTTTTTTTTTTTTTTTTTTTTTTTTTTTGTCCTAGGTACGTTTCTGGTAAAAGTAGAATCAGACTAAAAAAATGTAATTATAGCTTGTCTTTCTTTTTTAATTAGGTAAAGGATTTTTAGACAAACATTTGATTCACGTAAGCCTCCTGAAGATTATTGCTGGAGCCCACTTAACAGGATATCAACCCTCCCCTAGTCCTCTGCTTCTCACATTGGTATTTTCAGAGTTGGCCTACAGCTCATTCAGTAGCTTTTAAAGTGCATTTCAAGGCCACTGTGTTAATCGCAGTGACTGTAATTAACATTTTCATATTTTGGCATGCTTTAAAGTATGGTTTGCATTATTTCTTAGAGATCACTTTAGTCTGAGCAAGATGGATACCAAAATTTTAAACTACTTTTTCAGCTGAGGTTATTAGTCCCTCAGCAAAGAAGCCATGTAATTCATAGCAGCTCAGGATTTGGCCTCATTGCCTTAAAGTTATTGGGAAACTGGACTGTAGTATGTGGAAGTGTTCACTGCTGAGAAAGGGATTCTGCTGGACTGGAATGCAAAGAAGGCTCCAGTTTGGAAGCTTTACTACAAATCCAAGAACTAGTATGCTTTACTGAAAAGAAAATCATAGAAAAAATATTTAAGAAATGTAATAATTTTATCTGCACAAAAGTGGAGAAGCAGGAGAAAATAGCAACTAGTACAACTGTAAAGCTTTTGAAATTAAATACAAGGCAGCAGTCACAGATGGAAACTTTAGTTTGAAAAATGACCATCATATTGTGAGCTGGTGAACTAAGTATGAAAACTGAAGGCAAATGCACTGCACATGTACAACACTTATTTAGAATTAGAGTCTATTGAACAGAGCTGCTCAGAAAGCTGGAAAGAAAATGGAATAATGGCATGCAAAGACAAAAGGTTTACCATAAGACAACATCTGTGATAAGTGCTTCCCAAGTGCTAAACTGTCTTTTTGGATGTCAAAGGAGAGAGCTGTTGATGAGTTGAAGGTGACAAGGGGTCACCACTGCAGGGCCAGAAACTACTTCAAAAATACAGAATTTTCAAAATCAGCAGTCTATCAAAGTTGTAACACAACAGCATAGTCTATTGAGCAGGCTTGAAAAAAAGGGACCACTGGACTGTATTTACTAGCAATTACAAACTCACAAACTTCCTACTAAAACAACAGCTCAGGATATATTTGGCTTATCATATTGCTCATGTTACAGATAAAAGAAAATTCCAGTGATTTAAATATCTGAGTTTTTCTCATAGTCCAAGTAAATTTCATGTTTTTAGAGAATGTGAATGGAAAGACTAAATGATATTAAGAAAAGCAATGTGTTTTTTACACTGAAAATCTTGATTTCATCATATTGCATAGTGTAGCTGGCATGAGGAATCATTAATTTGAGTGAAAATTTTGGATGTCTTAGAAATATGTAGAAGGTATATGAATAAGGGTAGTGCACCAGATATGTCCACTGCCATATGTTATTTGTTTATTTAAACAGATAAATAATTCATATCTTTAAATCATCACTCTGTTAAGGGGAAAATCTGCCAAGACTCTCTGTGCACTTGTTTAGATTTAGCTTCATGCCTATTAAGAACTAAAGACAAGCCCAGCCTAAATGTCATATGTAGTCCATTAATAGAGTCTGAGTGAAACCCAGATTCTTGACTTACAGTACCTTTTCTGAATGCAATTCTTCACTCTTGAATAAGAAATAATAGCTTATCCATTAACCCACCCCCCCAAGCAACTAATAAAATATTTCTCTTGAACCAGCTGCTCATGTGATTCTTCAGATAAAACACAGGCTCAAGTCCTAGTGACAGGACAGCTATCATCTCGGATTAAGGGAAATGGCAGAATCTCATCAAAGCTTTGTAGGAAACTTGATTTCCCCTTACAAGTTCTGCAGATGTCCTTTGTTATCAGCTATGCAGACAATGAGGCTTTTTGGTTTTTACTCAGTTTTTAGGATATCTGAAGGAGTCATATTCGCTATTTTGATGATATTGGTCTAGAGATGAACTTGTATGTACTGTAATGATGATGTAATAGATTACAGTTTTATTTAAAAAACAGGTAAAAAAAAATTCAAAAATGAAGAGATTTTTCTGTGTTGTTGCCCTCCTCTGCCCCCCACTCCGTGCCCTAGAAAAACAAAACATCAAAAAAAGAACATGAAGGAGAATCCTTTTCTCTATATAAAATGTCAGTGTTGTTATAAAGTGCCTGGTACTGTTGATTACAGTAAAAGTAGAAAATTAAAATTCCAACTTGTTAACATCTGGCAACTTTTGGAAGACCAAACTATTTTACATTAAATTAAAAAAGACAGCAGTGAAACCTCAAGATCAAAAATAGCGTATATGAATGTTTTCCTTTTCAGTGATTATATAAAATATGAAATAAAATCTCACAATGATATGTTTGTGACTAATAGTACACAACTCTTTTGTAACAGAAAGTTGACTAAAAAAAGTTAATATTTTTCATAGCATTACATCTTATCAACAATTATTAAAGCACTAGCTGTGTTATCTTCTTGTTAGTTGGAACCTAGTCAGTAATTTAATCAGTACTAAGTCCCACCCAAAAGGCTGAAAAATTACTGGAACTTCTGTAGGTTCAAAACTTACACCTTAACAATTCAAAATAAAATTGAAATGTCAAAAAGTTGCATAATCTTCCCAGGTGTAGTATAAAAAATAGAAGCACAAAACAGGAAGGAAAGTTTTTTGGATAATGTTTGATGAGGAAAGTAGGTGCTGGTGGATGCTTAAGTGGATGAAGTGACTGTGGAGTTACACACCTGCCATTGTGTGATACTGCTTGTAAAGCTCTCCATCAGGAGGGAAAGAAGTGTGAAAACCATTTAGTAAAACAAGAGATATCCTAGTAATTTTTTCTTATCAAAACTATATGCAGTTGCAGAAGATTTAGCTGAAAGATAATCAGTGACAAATACAACCAGTATGACAGGAGTCAGATTTTAATAAAGGAAAAATGTAGTTCAAAATAGGACTGTGATGCAGTACAGTGTGCTTGGGTCTGATAGCTACAAAAATGAACGAAAGACAGATAATAAATAGAAGACAAAATCTTCAGACCTGACAAAACAGAAAACACTTATTTGGAATAAAATGGTCTTGTTACAATAAATATATTATCTGACATGTTCAGCTACAAAGAGGGCATTGCTCTGACTAGAGGAATGTTGTAAATGTTGCAAGAATGTGCACTGTAATACAAGCTTAGTATTTACATTCCTTATGAGAAATTTTATAGTATGAATTTTTATTTATAACTTCTGAGTATCTTTATGTAATTATAAAATAATTGTCTGGTAGCTGTAGTTGCTGCTGAAGCTTAGATTAGAATGTCAATTTTCAAGAGAGGGAGTAAGCTTAAAGGTGTCACATTGAAAAAATGAATCTCACTGAAGCTGGAAAGCTACTAAGATCATGCTGAGTTTTATAGTAATGCAACCTGATCATTAGTTAGGTAAATCTATTTTAAATCACCAACTTGATGGTAAATTAAACCAATTCCCACGTTACGGGATTCCATAATTATAATTTGTTATATCTGACATCCTGCGCTGAAATAATTCTACTAAAAGGTCCATCTTAGTTTCTTTGATATTAAAGGATTCCATGAGCCTGGAGAAAAAAAAAAAAAGATGGAATGTTGTCCCAGTAATAGATTATGACAGATGAGATTTTATGAATTTCATTAATTGCTTTTATTGATCAGAAGCTGATCATAGAAGTTGGATTAATAAAAATACAGTTAAAGTAATTCACAAATGATTCTTGGACTTAAGTGAAAATAAGGTTTATTGATATTTAATGTCAGCTGTGCTTGAGAGAGATATACCATATGTTCAACATATGAAAACAGCAGAAACAAAAATCAAAAGAAATCTCTCCTACCCTATCAGCCAATAAAGTTTTAAATGTGTTTGTAAAGAACCGAGTGGGGTCTATGCAGCCCATCCATGTGTGTTTCATAATATCCCATCAGCTAACTGAACAGCACAAATAATCAGTTAAATGTATGAAGTATGTTCTTGCTGAAGAACTTAAAACACAGTTTTACCATTTTACCAGTACTTTTCTGGCTACTGGGTTCGTTAAAATATGTTTCCAATAGGAAAAAGCATTGAAACCTACTTTTCTATCTCTGCCTCTCCCATGCAATGTACCTGCCATGGTCTCATAACTTTGCAATGGGAAAATAATTGTAACCAGATTTGGTATGCCTTCATCTTCCAAAAGTACTTTCTAAGCATTTTATGTGGCTCTTACAAGTCTTCTGCATTGTATCTCGTCAAGTTCTGCTCATAGGCCAGGGAACCTTTGGTTTCTTACACTACAAGGTAGCATGTCAAAAATGCATCTCTGAGAAATCAAAGAAATAATACAGTGTGGATACACAGTGTGGAATGCAAGACTCAGTATTGTTACACAGGATTTTAATGTAGGACCTGCAGTTGTTAAGACAGCCCTATATGATAAAGATCTTTATGTAATACTTAATCCTTTGGAATTAGAAGAATATGGATGCTGTTTCATTGCTTACAGAGTTAGGGGTGTAATAGTACTTGCTCACTCATACTCCACTGACAATAGGTGAAATAGCATTTCACTTTCACCAAAATATCTTTTGCTCACATGCTCAGAAGCTCACAGTTCTCATATTTAGACCTTTTGCCTAGTGTATTCACATATACATTGCCCATAATTCCTGCAGTAGTCAAATTATAAATAGCTTTTTCAAGTGATTGAAAATTTTCTCAGTCACAAAACTGTTTTATCTTAATAGGAGTGGTACAACCTTCTGTAAGGAAGAGAGTACACTAAAAAATACATTACCTAAACCTTGTGGTTTAACCCCAGCCAGCAACTAAGCACCATACAGCTGCTTGCTTACTCTCCCCCGCAGCAGGACAGGGGAAGAGAATTGGAAGGATAAAATGAGAAACTTGTGGATTGAGATAAGAACAGTTTCATAATGAAATAAAATACAATAACAATAATATTAATAAAATGAAATTAAAAGGGAAGTAATTGAGAGATAAATTAACTCAAGAAAGACAAGTGATGCAAGAGAAAGCAATTTATCACCATCACCTTACTCATACTCAGCCAGTCCCTGGGGAGTAGTAGAACCCCCACCAGCATTCTTTGTGGTTTATTGCTGAACATAATGCCATGTAGTATAGAATATCCCTTTGGTCAGTTTGGGACATTATCCCAGATGTGGTTCCTCCAATCTCTTGTCCACCCCCAGCCTGTTTGCTATGGATGGGGAGAAAGGGGCAGAGCACTGACACTGTGTACGTAATGTTCAGCAACACTATTGGGATATTGTCAGCACTTTTTTAGCCACAAATCCAAAACACATCCCAGAACTGCTATGAAACCAAATTCCTCTGAGCTACACCCAGTACACTAATTTTGACCAAATTTTATACACAAAGAGTAAAAAAACTGTTCAAGGTAAAGTACTTCTAATGATGAACCCTTCTATATGGCAGCTTCTGCCAGGTTAGGCTTCCTGTATCACAGAAACAGCTTAGATTGCCAGAGCAAGAGGAAAGTAAACATTGTGATAATTAATACTTCTTACACATTTCCTTTTCCCTCAGTGAGATTCATGTGTCACATGGCAAATTAACAAGAATAATACATTTGAGGTTAACATTTATTGAGTAAATAATATCTTTAGTTGCTATAAAACATGACAGTCTTGAAAAGCAAAAAAGGCTTGATGCACCAACTTTTACTAACAATTTTCCTGTTCTTCCTTGATATGCTAAAGGATTTTGTAGAGTGAAATGTGTGTTTATTGTGATATTGTTATTCTAGGGGAAATAAATCAGATCCGAATTATGGCAATTACACATTTGATAGTTTTAACTTTTTGCAACCCAACTGCTCTATGCTGTTTATAGTTTACATAGCAGCTATGTCAGTGCACTGTATAAAATGCATGATGTTAAGGAACCAGTGAGGGACATCTCAGAAGAGGCATACTCAAAATACTATATAGAAGTATAAACCATAGAATACCCCTGATTCATCTAATAAAGTTGTGGAGCTGCAACTACACAATCAAGACTTGAAATTGAGGTCTTATGGAATGCAGATGATCCTCTTGTGGTGAATTAGTGGTTCGAACCACTAAACCAAGGACTTCAGCAAATATTGCATTAAGGGGATGAGAATCAAGTGTGCCCTGCCCATCTGCATAGTATTCCTTGTTCTGTGTTGTATGGGCATGCCCTACTTTTCAGGAAATGCTCTACAAGTTTTTTTAGTCTAATATTCTTCAGAAACAGTGAAGTGGCATTTTCAATTTTAGAGTCCTCAGGCAAATAAGGGGTGCTTGGCAAGTGTTTGTAAATTGAGCCAAATGTGTATTTTTGCTACTTCTGTTAGTGGAATATTTTTTTCTGGTACAGAGATCTTGATTTCTAGATCCTATGCAAAATGGTGAATTTATCATTAAGCCAATAATAAATCCTTTAAAAGAATTCTATAAATTTGTGAAAAAAAAAAATTAAAAAGGTAAAATGAAACAAAAAAATTCCTTGCAACATGACTTGATCACCAAAACTGAAAAATGTAATAGCCTGAAAATTTTCAAAATCTCAGTTCATTAAGAGACTACAATTTTCAATGGAAATTAGTTAACTTGAAACATACTGTAGTTGTCAACTTTAACCAAAACAATGTCATAACGAATTCCAAGCAGGCTGTAGAAAAACATATGGTTCAGTAAATACAATAAACCCTCACTGGAGAAATCATACACATAAACCAGATCTCTGTCTGAAGTAGTAACAAAGATTATAAAGAAAGCCCTTGAAAAGGCATCCACCACTTTAATGAAACAAGTTTCAGTTGAAAACTAGAAGATTAAAGAACCACAACAAAAAAGTTTCCCAAAGTCATATAATTTATAACTACAACCAGTTTCCAGATGCAAAAATGCTCAGCTGTTTCTACTACAAGCTCACAATTCAAACCATGTCTTTCACTCATCTACAGAACCTCTTCAGTTTGACTTTTCTGTATAGTACAGTCACCTTCATTGGCACTTCTCATTTGTAGAGGAGGTCAATCTACAATAATTTACAGCATCAAGACCTTGTCCTTCTCAAATTTGTATCTTTCAAATTTGTTCTCATGCTTCGTGTTTTATATGCATGAAGATTTCCAAAATACAGTTAACAACAGCTTTATAACCTATTTAGTTTTATAACAGTAAAATAAAATATTTGAACTGCATTTGAAATTCTAGTAGGAAAAGCAAACAAATGAACAAAAAGGAACGAACACACAAAAAGACCCATAGATGAATTGAGACTTGGATATTTTTTGCTTTGAAATGAGGGGGAATTTGATGCTGACTATGACAGCAGTGTCATAATTATTCTTAATATCCAGAAGCATTGTTCTTACTTATAGAGTAAGTTAACTTGTCCTTTCTGGACAAACATGAGTTTCTAAGCTGAGGAATAGCCCTGTCAAACATTTCTATTCTCTCATTATTTTTACTTAGAATATTTAATCACTCACTGCTCTGTAATTAGTAAAAGTTACTTAAAAACAGTAGACACGATTGTATAGTTTGGTAAGATCTTATGCTTCTTGGGTTAGGAAATGCAAAGGAAAGGGGTAGAGAAGGGAGGAAGAAGAAACCAGGAAAAAGAGAGAAAGCTCTAAGTTACAATTTAAACCCTCTAAAAGTGTTGCTAGGTATGATAAAGATGTATAAGTATAGTCAAGTATACTCAAGTATAAATTTAGTTTGAAAATTAGAGGAAGCATTGGAGTAGTGAAGTTCTAAGAAAGCCTTATAAAGAGAGTAGTACTAACATCCAAAATGTTCAGAAAGATTTTATGGTACATGAAATTCAGTGGTTAGGCACTGGACTCAAAGATCCAAACAGCCTGTTTCTGTTCTGGTGTTACAGTATACAGAGTAAAAAGTGCCATTCTTCAACATCAAGCATAATTTTAAAAGATATAGTGATGTAGTTTGCTATATTCTGTCATTTCACATTACTAAAGATTTAAGGTGCAACATAGCAAACATTTAATGAAGGCTGAAAGACATGTATTTAACTTAAAATTATTAGTCATTGCCACTTCATGTCAGACAACACCACTTAGAATATATGTGTGCATATATATCTAGGAATGTCTGTGCATGCTTCAGCATGTCACTAAGTAGTTGCTCTTTACTTTTGTAAAGATGGCTATCTGCTTATATAGTATTTGGTTTCCATCTACTTCTTTTCACTAGGGAATTATCCAATAGATTACTGCTAGTCTCCAAAATGTTAGCATCTCTACTAGGAATTTTACTCTCTCTTTGCCAACCTCCCGAAATAAAGAATAGAATTCATGTAGTAATTCAACGGTAATGTTAACCCAGTTTGACAAATCTTCATGTCAGGCTCAACTGTAACTGGCTAAAGTCCAGGTGTTTGTCAGATGGATTTTGGCAGCAGATTAAAAATGAAATCTATTTCTGGTACTTTACTATTTTTTTCCCTATGTGCCAAGCATACATTTTTTCATTTCTTTTTGACACTGATTTGAGCTAAGTGGAATTTTGTAGGACTTTAGAATTCCATGAAAGATACCTTCTCAAAAATGTTATCACAACCATATAAAAAGAGTAAAAACCTTGTTGAACTGAAAATATTGACTTGAGTTTAGCTCTTAGTTACTCTTTTTCATGTTGTAGTTATGTTAGAGGTCCTTATGGTTTTGGATTTTAGGCACTCATAAATGAGGTTGCAGGATTTTAAGAGAATTAAAAATGTTATTTAAAATAAAAATTTTATTTGTATAAGAAAAAACAATTGTTTGCTTTTCAGTATATGCATTCTTACTTTGAATTATCAGGGAGTTTACAACCAAGATGAAATATGCCACCCAATCACAAGAGATTGTGCTTTTTAGCATCAATTCCATGTTTCAGATGATGCAAGAAATGTTTTATAAAGTTTGACAAATACACAATTTTATGACTTCATGAGAGGAAAGGAAAAGGAGTTAGACTGTCAGGAGTATTATCTGCTCTAAAGAAAACACTAACTGATAACTGCCTAAAATTGGTCAAATAAAGTTGAATGGCCAGTGAACAGTTATGATGGCATATGTCTCATTTTAGTGCAAACTATAAACATACAGGAACACTGTCAGTTGAGAGATTTATTTACTATTGTAGCAGAGATAACTGGAAATTAAATCTGTCACTGCAGTTGCTATGCCATACAATACAAAAGCTGTTCCCACCTAATAAGTTGTAGAAAATGGAACTAGAGTGAAAGTTTGAATCTCAAAGGACCTATTTTCTTTAGCAAAATAATACTCTACTTTTGCAAGAGCTAGTTGGCTAATATCCACTAAAAGTATGAAGGCCAAGAGGTACCAGTATTACAATCTGTCCCTCCTTTCAGTAGTATCTATTCAAGTCAGTACTCTGAGCAATGAATCAAAGCATGTGGTTTACACTGGGCACTCTAAACTCTCATAGATTAAAGTATGAACACAGCAAGAGATACCATTTTTTTTTTTTTTTTGTGTAATATTGGGGAAAATACAAATGAAAACACAAGATCTTTGAGATAGTATTATGGTTTACTTTAAAAATTGTTTTAATAACTTAAATATAAAATGCAATATATTTCTATTGGTTTAATTTAATAATTTCCTGGGATTACATAATTTCAATTGCTTTATGAAGTTATTAGTGCTAATGATAAAACACAATTTATATCCCATGTCAAATATTAAGAACTGTGAAAAGCCATTAATTTTCCAGTTTTCTAGTATTGTCTGTTCAATTCTATTCCCTAACACTGTCTCAGTTGTACTAATTTTCTAATTATGTCTAATGGAGAGATGTTTAGCTGTGTATTTTCTTTCCAGATCTATGTTTTACTTCATGCACTATGATTGATTCAGTAGTAGGGATCCCATTAAACTTTTTTGTCAATTTTTAATATTTTTTTCTTGGTTTGTTTAAATATCTATTCCTAATATCAATAATTAGGTTCCTTCCTCATCCAGGGAAATTCTTTCTGTGTGGCAGTTTAAAAAAAAGGTGATTGAAGGTTATTAAGATGTACCAGATACATGATGAGATACTGAGATACATCTTTGCCAAATAATGTCTGTTTTGGTTTTTTGTTTGGTTGGTTTGTTATTTTTTTGTTTGTTATTTTTTGTTTGGTTTTGGTTTTTTTGGAGGGGAGGGTGTTAAATGTTTTTTTTAAAAAAATCCTAGGATTTTGACATTCATGTGAGTTGCCAGACTGGGTAACTGATTATAACACTATGTCTGGAATGTTAGAAGTATGTAGGGGAAAAAAAGGAACTTCTGTTACTGAAGGTATGTGAAATAAGTGTAACTTTCAAATTTGGCTTGAACATGAAGTATTAATACAGTAGCTTGAATCTGTGTTTCTCCTGTGTTGTATTTCATCTGCAACCTGAAAACTCATATAAATGCTGCCTAGAGGTCTGCTTATTCTTGTCCTAGACATTTAGAGTGGAGGGAGTTCAATGGAAGGAAATGAGATGAGAAAGCCCCTCGCTGCTAAGTTCAGTCTTAAAAATACAAATATGTGATTCAGAGCACTATGATTCCTAAAACTTGTAATTTAAAAATACTCTTATTTCTGCACTCTGTCTAGGTGGCTCTGGAGAGGGAGCCTCTCAGAGAACCATCAAAGTGGAAGCATCCAAGCAAACAGTTTGAAATGACAAGTCTGTCCACAGAAAGTCTGTGGTCTAATAAAATCTGTGTGGAGATACTCTGCTTCATCTAGTCTTCTCAAAAAAACCATCCATAAATCAGCTTTCATTTAGTGTATGCACCTCTTAGTGCTGCATTCAGCAATAGATAAAAACCAAGCATTTGCGAACAAAGTTTAGTACCTTAAATTTACCTTGTAGGCAGGAATTTTCAGAGGCTTTTTTAACAAAAATGAATTTAAGACAGTAAAATAGCTGGCTTGCCAATTGGGATATTATTGACTCCTCGCTCTAACCATTACTGTACTACAAATAATTTTTAACAAGCTGAAAGTACATCAATGTGCCCAGTGGATATTTGTTCACATCACACAGTTTGGATCAGTTCAGCACACTTGGCAGTCTTGAGTCAAGCAAGGCCAAGAACTGGAGTAGGAGAAGCATTTGCAGGGCAAGACTGTCACATAACTTTGTGCCAGTCTGAATTATGTTTGGGTTTAGTGTTGTCAGTCCTTTATTTTTATGAGCACAAAACTCATCCTAACTGTAAAATATATAGTATCTATGAATGTCTATATTGTATTTGATGGAAACTTTCTAATAGAGTGCCAGATACTGAAATTGTTATTGTAGCCCCAGCAAGGAGATCACTTACAATGTGAGGTGCCAGTTTTTATGACTGTTTTTCATGGCATTTCATGGGATTTTTTTGTTTATTTGTTTTGGGTTTTGTTTGTTTGCTTGTTCTATATAGCCCTACTAGCTCATGTTGTCTTTTACACGTCTAACTGGAGCTATGGAACTTTTGTGTTAGAATTAGGTACAAATAAATATATAAGCACAATGTAGATTACTACTTTGTAGATATCTGATGATTCTGAAATAAATTGTTTTCTCTTACTGCTTAAAAAAAGAGTACTTTAAAAAGCACATTACTAAAAGGCTACCTGTAAAATCATCTAATTTTGGGGGGAAAATTTTATGAGAAACTAGTCATTTTTCAAGGTAAATATTAGGCTGTTTGGGTGACTGGCCTGGTACATGTGCCAGCAGCTATAATGATGCCTATAGCCTGATGTCATGATTGCTGTAGCTTGAAGAAATTTTCGCCAAATATACAAAAATAAGTAGTCAACACACCACAAGAAACTGACTGGTCCATGTTGTGTTAAATAATTATCCTATGCCTGTCTGAAAATAAAATTGAGTGGGTTTGTTTTTATCAGTAAGAGATAATATTTATGTTGACACTGACTGGCAATATTTCTTTTTAGAGTAAAATGTCTTATTGAGCTTCTTTAAAATTTCTCTGTGGCATTTATTCACACCTTATTAGAACCTGTTGAGATTGATACATCATTTTATCAAACTGATGCAACCCTAATATAAAAAAAATGCAAATGCAGTGTGACATAAGATGTATACATGGATGTTTTAATTATTTTGCCTAAACTCAACATGCCACTCCAAATTAATATTGATCAAGCTTTAAACTCCCTCTGGAATTCTCATGATATTAATTTGCTGTTTTACTGGTGAGTGCTCTCCTTGTTCTTCAGGGTAGTTGCTAGGACCCCTCTTGATCCTGATGGCAGGTAATGTAAAGAAAACTGTATTTTAACACACTTATGGAGCAAATAACAAAGCAGAGTATAGTAAAAATAATACACTAAGTACAACTAATATTTTAACTTTAACTAAGTTGAAGCAAGACCCAATAAATGCTTGTGATACATTTGATCAATTACTTGTTTATTTAATGTTCTTTTCTTTTGCCAAAACTTTTCATGTGGGTGCGAAAACTGCAAAGAACATTCTATGTTGTAGAAATTTAGAATTTTCAGAACTATTTAAGACGTACTTCAAGTATGCCTCCAAAGAGCTTTTCAGACTTACCCTGTTGTACCTTTACATCTTACACAAAGTACTCTTTTAAAGAGATTCTTCTCACTACACGCTCCATTATTGCCCTGTTCTTTTTACTTGTATACATTGTTTCTTATTCAGATTATATCATTAGATTAAATAACTATGTAGATACAGCTGTTTCTCCTTCTTAGATATGCTGTTCCTCTGCATGTTTTTCTTTTATTCTCTCTTTCTTATCTATTTTCAAGTGGGTAAAATCCCTGAGTCCAATTGTGAGCCTAGATGTTCCTCATATACATATTGCTTATTTTTATAACATTTTGTCAGTAATAGGATCTCCATACATTGTAATTCACATCTTCCTCATATTCCATGAGCTTTATTAAACAGGTTTTATAGGTAAAAAAAAAAGTTTTACAGACAAACTAAGGTCTGAGTTCTATTGTAAATAACAGTTATGTTAGATCAAATCAAGACATTGACTCCTGCATCTCCGGGGTTAACTGGTGTTGTGTTCCCTTTCTTGACAGACTATGTCTACATTAAAAAATAGTTCAGCAAAGTAGTTGCAGCTCCCACACCTTTAGAACATTAAGATAACTCTTATTGTTTCAGTCTTCCTTTGCTGAATGTCCACTGGTTGTCTATGAACTTATTTCAGTGAATAATAATTAAAAAAAATCAAAATGTATATATGTTAAAACACAACAATTTTCAACATCTGAAGCTGACATTTAAAAAATACGATTAAGAATGTCCAAAGTGGAGCCAGGAGGAGAAAGATGTAAAAAAAGCAGGATTTTTCATATAAAACAAATAATTTTCTTCTTTTTGGCATCTTTACATCCTGAAGAAAAGGCATTATCATTTTTAAGAGAGTTTCTTGGAGGATGAGACATACAGGATTTAGGCATATTTAGGACAGTGACTTAGCACATAAGATACTTCGTGGGTTGCTTTACTTTTGGTTCCTGCTTTTGCAAAGCTAGAGCTGAAAATAAATATGGCATCTGAGAAGCATGGGGATGCACAAACAATATATTAGAATGCACACTGAAAAGCAAACATGTCCCTTCAGTAGAATTTCGGTGCATAACCAATACTATCACTTACTTAATTTTCCTACTCTGATTTTCAGATGAGAGCAACTACTTTGTTCATATGTTTTATGGTCCTCAATATAATATCCTACTATGTCCTGAAAGACACCTGAAATACCTTTTTGAACCTACAATATATTAGTATTTTCAACATATGATGGCAACAGAAATTCAGAGACACATTTTTCCTTGTTTTCCAGACAGCTATTTTTTGGTACAGAACATCAGCTCTCATTAGTAAAGCATATCTCTCTCATTCCACTTTAAAAGTTAAAGCCCTAATCTTTCTTCAAACAGCAGATAATAAGAACACACCTCTTGTTCTTTATTCATACGCCATCACTTGCTATTAGAGTACAAGGTTTGAATGCTGTGAAACGTAATTTTTCTAATTGCTCACTCTGTGAAAAAACATCTTTAACACTGTTCAGCTGTAATCTTATCCACATTTTCTATAATTTAAACAGATTTTATTTAATATGTGTTTTCTGAAGTGCATATGAAACAGATATGTGTAGTTAAGAAAAGTATGCTATGAAGTCCATTCAGTTAGCCTATTTATTTTTGAATATCAGATGACAGTAAAAAATCTGGCAAAATAAAACATTTCTTCAAGATACGGTTTTCATTTTGTTTAATGGAAAACAGTACAGCAGCTAAATATGGAACAAATGCTGATAGAAATGAGCAGGAAGAACCAAATTTTGGTTCCTTTGTTACTCTACGTTCATTTTAAAGCTTTTCAGTTCAGTAGACTTACTCTGCATTTTCAATAATGTAACTGAAATCAGAATTTATCCCTGGAAAGCTGTCTATTCTCTGATGCTTTAAGTTGTGGTATGGAGATGCTTGTCTTTTAACTAGAACACAAGAAGCACAATTTAATTGCAATTTTATGCACAAAGAGCAATAATTTTCTGACTGACTGACAGGTTCTAAATGGTTGTCACTTGTAAAGTACGCTTTTCAGGTAGTTTTGTTTGAGTTATGTGAGCATTAAAGCTTCTTGTGAAAGTTCCACCAAAAATAATATTTGCCTTAAAAAAAGAAACCACGTGTAGCTCTGTCATGTAGAAAGGCACATTAAACATTGTCACACTGCTAAGTTGGAATGAAGTGAGCAAGTGGGGGATGGGTGATGTCAAGGAAAGGTTTTCCCATCGTGTACACACATACATACACACACTGATTATCACCTGAGGTTCACCTCAATTATTGAACCCAAGAGTCAGGACAGTCAAGTCCTGGAGAAACTGATGGTTTGGTTTCAGCTTAAGCAGAGTGCTCTGTTCTATGCAGAGTTGGACATCAGTGTTACGATGTCCCTTGCAATCTGCCAATAATTTTCATAGCCAAATGTTTGCACAGGATGCCATGCCATCTGTGATGATGTTAGCCAAATAGTGCCAACACATAATGATAACAAAGCATGTAAAGAAAATTGATTTCCAGTACTGTTTCATTGGTAAAACCTCATTCAGTACTTTCAATTGTAAGAACAAAAGATGGTTTAGAGTATGAAGAATAGAGTTCTGATATTTTGTTTTTCTCCCCTTTTCCTTTATTTCTTCAAGGTTCTCATAGTGTTTCTGTCCAATATAACTCTATTTGCATTTAAAAAAAGAGAAAAGAAATAAGGTCAGTGAAGTAAATATTCACTATGATGGCTAATAAGTGGTTCATGCAAAATTCATGTTTTCCAAATACTATTGATGCCAATTAATTTGTTCTTATTCTTTGGAAATAATAATTAATGTAAAATAGCCAGGATTACTAAGATCCTGACAATACTTGTCCATATTCCCAGCTAAGTAAGTGATCAATTATTCAGTGACAAAGTTTCAAAAGAGTTCTTTTTGTTGCCTTTAAATTGCAACCCAAAATACATGGTACCAGCAGATTTAGTGAAGCTTGTGCCACTGAAGTGACACTAAGTTTGTGTCATTTTGGTAAGTTTTTAATTTTCTTCTGGACATGCATCTTCTTGTGGATTGTGGATGCTTGTGGATTTCGTTTATTTCAGACATAGGTTGCTGGTAACCATGTATAAGAAGAAATGCCTCCAACCCAAAAGGTCTAGTGAGCAGGTTTGTTTGTCAAGTTAAAGATTAACAGAATCAGAATAAATATTACAGTTTCATTCTTTTTTTCCCAGATATTGTAGTGTACTACTGACACCAGTAATCCCAAGATATTAATGAATGCAGCTAGATTTTTCTTTATATTTTCATCAATAATTTAGAAGTTAGATAGAATGGGAACAAGAATCTCTTATCTTTAACTATATCTGCTGAATATGCTTGAGACAATGAATTTTAAGAGCTCTTAAGATCTTCTGATCAGTACAGCAATAGGAAACATAATGTAAGATTATGTAGCAAATATCAACACAATAAAACAATGAGAGTAAAAGGTAAACAAAATATAATGAAAACTTTCATATTAACCACAATAATTATTGGTTATTTCAGTATTAAATATTAACATGGCTCACCTTTTAGAAGATTTGAGGTTTTTTGCTTTATGTCTTTTTAATAAGTTTGTAATAAAATATATATGTACATTTTTATTGCAGACCATGAGTTGGCATTTTTGGTGTAATACGTATGTTTACACACAGTCTGTGTTTGCTTGAGCAGGTGAATAGCCTTGAAGCTCTTCACCAGCTTGCATTACAATCAATGAGAATATTGGTTTTGTAATTGTGTTAAATTTTACAATGGTTTACAATGTTAGCAGCCACTAAATGAGCTCAAACAGCCTGGGACAGGCTTAGAAAACACTCCTGGGGCTCTTCCCCGGTAGCAGTACACACTTTATGTGGATTTGCTCCTTCCTCCTGGTGGTCCAATGAGGGTTATAATGACATGAGAATTATAATCACATGGTGAATTACTGTATAAAAGTACCCCAAAGGGTACAAATCTGTTACTTCTCAAACAGAAAGCATGCACCTCTATAAGGAAAATACAGTCCCCTTGCTTTTTAAGATATTTGCAAAGTTACTGTCTTTGTGGCATCCTGTTTGAGAAGGCATCAAAAGAAAAATAAGTAATTTTACCATACCCAGCACAGGCTGGCATTAAGATCAGTATCTGTTAAATCTGTCAATTGTCTCCTCATAAGACTACAGAGATGACATTGACATTACAGCTAATTATAGAAAAACTAGGATATAAAGTAATTTCAATGGCTTCCTTAAAAAATTAGACTGAAACTGTTTCTTCTTCTAAACTTTTATCTTCTGCTGAGAAACAGCAACTTTCTTCATATGTCAGGCCAGTAGAAAATAATTTTGCTTTTCACAGGAGTTTTAAAAGCCCCATTTTTCTTTTGATTGTAAGAAAATTGCATGTGAGTTGATATTTTATATTATATTTTAACATCAAGTAAGTGACATATTGTGACTTTGAGAAACAGTAAACTTGAATTCTCCCTGAGCTTTGAATGCTTCATGTAACCAACCAAATTTAGATGACAGAAATTTCATCATCATGTTTTTCCTTTTGTGAGTGGTTTTTTTTTGATGAAAGGAAAACAAGTGAGTGCCACATAGGCTGGAACAGTATGTCCCCCCCAAAAATGTAAATGTTGTTGTTGCAACTGTTGTTTTCTGGTTTTATAATATGTCATCAAAATGACAGCATGGTATTTACCAAACAGACACATAAATGACTGTTCAGCAACATCATATTATGGAACAGCTTGCTGATCCCAGAGCTGCTTCATATGAAAAGTTCTGGCCTTTTGTACTGATTGTTTTGGATAGAGTTCTTTGCTTTCATCCAAGATGGGAGTAAATCTGCTTTTGTTCATTGTGAATAAGAGATACTCATGCAAGACACAGTTAATCATTTAGGTTTTCTTGAAATATAAGCAGAAAGGAGTGTCTGGGTAAGAGCAGCCTCTTCCACTGCATAATTCCAGGATGATATCAGGTCTTCCCTTAGTAGAATTTAAAGCCACTTCCCTCCACTTTCTTGTCTAGTATCTTTTTGAGCTCAAAACAAGCAAACAAAACCCCTAGACAGTTAACAGGAATAGCTTTTGAGTCAGTAGGCCTGTTAAGCTTCTACTTTACTGCAGCCTTGAAACAGAAAAAGACAAGAAAGGGCTCCTTGGAAGACTATATTCTTTCAGCTACTCTAGTCAGAGAATAAAAGAAACCTACTTTTAGTCTAATACAGACTTGAAGGAAAGAAAGAGACAATGTCACTGTTAGAATTCTCTCAATAATTGCCCAGAATGTTAGACAAGACCTAGGATGGGCACAGTTCAAAAAAAAAAAAAAAAAAAAAAAATCTCAGGAAGCTGATGAGGAGGTAGAGAAATGTTTTTTAATCATGCTTACTGAAGAAATGTGTCCCTCTGACATCTCCCAGTGTCATAAGTGTCCACAGGGGAGAGTTGAGGGACAGCTTCATAGACAGAGAACGGTTCTGTACTTGTATATAAAGAAAAAATAAATACATTCCTTCACAGCAAAGGATATTAGGCAGGACAACATTTATCATCCCATGATACTTTGTCTTTTAGGTAATAATTTTAGTTCCTTCATTATATTTGGAGGGGAGAATTCCACGAATATTACAATATATTACAACTTTCACCGTTCTTGCAATGGTACTTGCTGAATGCATTGGAAGAGAATTTCTGAATAAATGAGAACTCCTAAACGAGTTATATCAACATTTTGCTTTTGGGAAATGAATATAATAAGAGCAACAAAATAACCTCGGATACACTTTGGGAGGCTTGTATTATCTATATTCAGTTTTTATATGGCAGTAGAAAACAATCTTCTGTCTAACAACTTCCCCTATTGTAAGTCTGGAGTGATGACAGCTACTGCCAGCTGAAATCCTTTCTCTGCTTGGTGTCCCAATCTGGCTGTGGTTCCATTCCCATGAGTCTATGTGGGCTTCCAGATTTATGTAAGGAAAAAGAAGAAGGAAGGCAGACAAGAATTTCATCAATCTCAAGATTCCCTGTGAAGGTAATGTAGGTCGTACAGGATACGAGGCAAGGACTAGAAGGGGCGTGTTTTACGTAGCTAGCATGAACCAATAGCTCCCCAGGCTTGCACCATAAAGGACCATATCATTATCTAATCAAGGAGTCAATATTTGTTTATTTAAAATATCAAACGCTTCTAAAGTTTGATCCAAATTCTTGCTTAAGTTAACAGTCCTTTGATCTTCCTTCTCTAGGGAAATACTCTCTTCCGCAGTCAACGTTTTAACTTATTGCACGGAGTCTTTTTACTTTTAACACCAGATCAAGACTACAAACTGATTTCTCAGCAATTGCATTGCAGATTACCACACTGATGCAGAGAAGACTTTGTTATGTAAGTGGATATAAAACCTAAGGTTAGCCCAGTAACTTCCATCAGTTTATTGTGTCATGCCTAACAGTCTATACAGAGGTGGGAAAAACAGTGGAAAATGTATCAATCAGCCAGAAAAGATAATTTATGATTTCTTGCCTTTCTTTGATTTCAGCATAGAATAAATGGGTAAATTTTATTTTATTACAGAGTTTCTGCTTCTGCCACAGTGGTTTAACATTTGAGCTTTACATTTGGATAAGTCAATGTGAACAAGTTCTTTGCTGCTATTTATTCTGAATGTCTTGAAAGCTTTTTAAACAATTTTAATGAGAAACATGAGGTCTGATCTGTACAATTTTTCACTCATTTTGATGATCACAGCACTGGGCCACAGTGCATGTGACTAAAGGCATTGCATATGTACAAGCACATATGTGGTGGTGATGAGTGTGATGAAATAGGGAGCTATGGTGAAAAATTGTGCAGCCATGTGATACACTAATTTATTACACACCTTTGATGGCTACACCTACCCTCTGCCCATTAATCCTTCTCTCCTGTGGCTTTCTCTGACACTTCAAACCTTGGAGCAGATTCACACAGCTGCCCTTACAATTTAAAAAGTTGAACTCTTAAAGTGCTCCTTTCCTTTTTGACTGGAGGGAAGATTTCACTTCAAGTTACACCCAACTTGTATAGGGAATGGAAGAATCAGGCCAGTGACAGCTTGTTTAGATATAATAATGTCATATCTCTAAATGTGGGTAACACATGAGTCCACAAGATTACAAACTGAGGTTTCAACCACCAGGAGGGGACAATTCCCAACTTCCTGTTCCTCTGTGCAGGAACATTCATCTAACAAATTGCACAACTGAGACTTTTGCTTTTCAGTTGTAATGTACTTAAGAATAGAAAATGATTTTAAAAGAGACTAGAAAGGCTAATGTACTGCTTAGCATTTTAGAGACAAGACAATTAAAAAAATAATGTCAATAAATAAATTTAAAAATCCTTCCAGTTAGTGTTTCAAAGGTTTTCTGTAATGCACCACATTATTGTGGGTTCCATAGCTGTTAGGTATAAGATTTTGTTGGCAATTAAAGAATGACCTCTGTAATGGATTTTTGATTTTATAATGGGGAACTATATTGAACTGGGACGTGTGTTTATATCACAGATATCTCTATTTTTTTTTCCATAGGAAATACTTAGTTTATGCTAATAAGTGAGTGTAAATTACCAGAATTAACATTAATTAACCGATCATAACAATTCATGTTCTTGGATAGAAGGGAATAGATATTTGCCTGGGATTCTGCTGAAAATGTATGAGCAGATTAAGATAGGGAACATATCTTTCTCTGTAATTGCAATCTCTCTTTGATTTAACTCACGATATTTAGTACTTTCTCATAATCCCTTTCTGAATCCCATGTTTAAAGGTAACAATATCAGACTAGATGTATGTGACATATTCAAAACTTTTTTTTCAGCAACAAACCCTGTTTTACTGTGGACATTTTATTTCATTATTATGTTTTTCAAAACTAAATGAAATGTGTTTGAGGAGTTTCTAAAAATCAAAATATATTTTTCCATCTGAAGTTTGCTCCATTTTACATCACTGTAGTCCAAGAAAATTTATGACTAGAAAGAGAAAAACAATCAGTTTTTAATGAATGTTAGGAAATATGTACTTTACATGGTAATACATTGATTGGTATAGATAAAACTGTATAAAAGCTTTTTACAATGTACATAGCAGCAGCCTAATAAGAAATAATTCTTCCTTACTGTGAACACTCTTCCAAAATTAAATTCTGAGCTACTGGGTGGATAATAGTCTGCAGAAAATGTGATAACTTGTAAGAACAATAAATCTGTGTCTTTTCTCCTGTCCATGCCTTTAGTGGTATCCTCAGAAACTGATACTATCTAAAAATGGGCCAAGTTAAAAATACTGATAAATACTTACTTTTTGCTTTGCTGAACTTTTTTATTTTTTCTTTTATTTTAACTGTCAAAAATTAATTTATCTTAAGGGTAATGTTTTGCATGTAGCATATTTATACACTAGAGTGGATGTCCACAAATTGAGTTATTTCTGACTCTTTCTATAAAAATACCACATTTTTAAAAAAAAGAGAGTGACATTTTGTGGCATTCTTTCCAGTATCAAGGACTCTTTGTTGCACACCATGGCCAATACCACATAAATAAGAAAAAAAATAACAACTACAGCTGGATTGAGCTTCCAGTTGAATAGCTTAGCCAGCTGCAAATTTATTACTTCATCTGGTTTCCAGGATCTTGTGAACTCTGGTTCTTACTTGCTGAATGTTTTTTTTAATCCTTTAAACCATTAAAAAAAACCCCAACAACAACAACAAAAAACACTAAAATATAAAGCTATAGACCAAGAAAACAAAACCAAAACAACCCACCATATATCAGCACTGGATGGAAAGCTTGTTTACTATATAAAATAGGTGTTTTTTAGTATGTCTTATATAAAAAGAAAATTTCCTTTGACATGAATAGGATGGTAGTGGACCTGATATAAAAAGAATTTTGGAGCAGTATTAAGCATGCTATGTGCAAACAGAATTGCAGTGAATGAGTTCTAACATATTCTGATATAAATAATTTAAAAGAAAAGATTTAGTAACAATAAACTGGAAGATCAGGAAATTATAATTTCCAGTTCTATGAACCCAACTGTACAGTGACTTTCATGATTTTAACTGAAATCAAAATGTCTTCTTGGTTTGCTTTGTCCACATGCAGTGAATTTTATAGTAATAATGTAGACACACTTGTAGTCTTTCTAAATTATTAGTTGACTATTAGTTGACTTTGACCAAGAAACTCAAGAGCTGAGAGCACCAGGAAATGCTTGGTCATGTTCAAATAGGACACAGCAATGAAGCTTATGGGCTGCAGGGTAGGATCCTATCAGGAAATGTGTATGTTTTAAGTGAACTAGAAGAAGATTTCTCAGGCTCTAATTTTATGTTTTTAAAAGTCATGGCTTTCATGTTATTTCAGGAGGATCAGTTATTAGCTGTCAATTTGATATAAATAGAGAATAAATTGGAATCCACAGTGTATTTTTAAAATGGACTTCCTCAGCTTGCTGTTGTGCAGAATCCATTTTCAAGAGAGAAACTTCACTGTTCAAATGAAATGCATTCACAGTCCAGAGCTTTTGAGTTTCTGTACAGCATTTTGTGGTGTTCAGACACACTTAAGCCACTCGAGTCTCTTACATTAAAGGCAGAGAGAGAAGGTTTGCCATATGGTATCCCAAAGGATATATATAACTCCAGAATCTAAATTATTTGAAAGCTTTTATTTTAGTATAAGC
The DNA here is from genome assembly GCF_036169615.1 of Heliangelus exortis. Taxonomy (NCBI): domain Eukaryota; kingdom Metazoa; phylum Chordata; class Aves; order Apodiformes; family Trochilidae; genus Heliangelus; species Heliangelus exortis. Next base: position 13,872,225 of record NC_092429.1, on the reverse strand, counting down.
TACTCAATTAATTTATGATATCTGTACACGGAGTTCTGAACATGTGTTTTACAGTGCTGTATACTTTAGCAATAAGTTTAATATCATTTGGGGTATCATGAAACAGTGTAACCAAGATTGGTTTAGGAGAGCTGGAAAATGAGGATGTTGTAAAACCTAAAGAAGGTCAGTTATAATTTCAATATATTAAGCTTCATGTTAGGGTTACAACTCCTGTTATTGTTAGATCTGTGAAGCTGAATCCAGTCTCATTTAATTTACTGTACACAGCTCTCAAAAAATGCTGTGATACTCTTGCTTCTTTAATCTCTAATTCATTATTTTTGGTAGGAAGAAAGAAATGAATGAGAGAGAGTAACTTTTCAACTTTGTTAAAGTTGATGTTGCAGATCCATTTGCTGTCCCAAGCAATTCAGGGATAGTGCTGGAAAAATGCAAAGTGTTGTATCCTTGTGCTAACATATTAAACACAACAAAACTGAAGGGCTCAGTGAATGGACTCTGAACTGCATGTTAAGTTAGTGGTACTTCTTGTCCCAAATATACTTAGCAGTATAATACAGCTGTACCCTAGCTTTGAAGGGAGTAAAGTGGTGGTTCTGAAACAGTACAAGATGTACATACAAGATGTACAAGAAGCACATATATCAGAAGCAAATTTAACCTTGAAGTTACATATCCTGAAGAACTGACTGACAATTTGAACTGTCCCTTTGAGAAATCCTTGTCAAAGGATTATACCCATACATGCTTATAGGCTATAAACAGAGGATAAGTTCTTCTCAAAATGAAGAAACATCTGGAAAAAGCACAGGTTTTATTACTGAAAACCGAAGTAATTTGTGGGGGTTTTTGTCTTAGTTTATCTCTGTAAGGGGAAAAAATATATTTTATGTAAAGATGTAGATAAAACTTCAGTTGAAATAACTTTGAAAACTGACTGAGGTACATCTATCAAAGCAATTTATACTGTATGATAAAATAAAAATTAATAAAACATCAAATTTTAAAGGTAATGGCCTAATTATGTTTTTTAAAACTCTATTTCCTTTTTGTATATTTCAGCTTTCTGGGAGAATCAGAGCCATAGTCAAACATTCCTGGTGTGAGATCATCTTGGGTAAAATAAAGTTACTGCAAGACAACAGAGCCCCTGTCTTTACTGCAACTGCTTCACTCCAATCTGTTCAGGCAAACTCAATTTCAAATTATGTTATTGACAGAAATAACACTGAATGTTGGCATTCAGGGGTGAGGCAAGAGGATGATGAAGAAGCAATTGTTTTTGTTGTGAAATTCAAAAAGATCAATAATGCCTCCCGATGCCATGAAGAATTCCGTTGCTCTGAGAGCATTTAAAACTTGTTTTAAAACAAGCTTTTCATAGTGGAAGAGTCGAACTCTTATTTTGGAAACTTTTATATCATTGATATGTATGTATTGATTGTATGTACATTGATATGTATATAGGTATGTATTACAACAGTAAATAGGAAACAATCTGAAGTCTCTTTCCAGAATGCAGGAATTGTGAGAACCACAGAATTAAGTGAAATATTTAGTTTTATTTTTAATCTTTGCGTGGTACACAAACTAATTCTGAGGCTGAAAATTTATCCTTATGGCAAATTAATGTAGGAACCTCCATGCTGAAACTACAAGCTATTAAGAAATGAATGAAATTCTGTAAGAATGAAGGGTGAAGACCTGTTACTTTTGTTATAATAGAATATGTCATGTAAAAAAATCCTCTCACCCACCTTAAAGACTGCTGGAATTTAGGGGTCTTCTATCGTATAAGAAATTTATTTTATCTACAGTACTCTATTTTCTCACCATGCCTTTTTTAAGTCTCTATTAGACTGACTCTGAGTGTCCTTTATTTGTGTTGTCTTTGTATGGTGTTGAATGCTTGGTGCCTCTAAATTCCCAATCACTCTTTGCACAACCTACATTTCATGGTCACATCTCAGTGGTCCCTCTGACAATAGGAAAATTCAAAATGTTTTTTTCTTGTGCATCTGCTCAGAAATTGGAGCAGACACATGAAACAGTGGTAGGTCTTATTAATAGGCCAGCTGTAGTATAGTTACAAAGAGACTCCAAGTAATGTCTGCCTATCTAATTAACCTTCCTTCACCATCCAATTTTGAGGCAAAAAATAAAATTAACAAATTATTTAGGTCAGGTGCACCCTGTTATTCTCTCTTAGTATAGGTCAGGTACAACTGGCTAATTGTGACAAATGCACTTTAAACTGCTGTCAATCAAGTTAGGTAGTTTTGCGATATATCCACTTTAAAAATAAAACTTCTGTGCTTTCATACCAGCTATTCTAACATCATTCCCCATCTTGTGCCCTGTAATCAGGCATTTATTTTTCTGGCTGAATTTAAGATTTAAAAAAGAAACACAGTGGTAGTAAGCAATTCTACTGTTAACAATCGTGGTAGCAGCAGAGAAAATTGTATTTCATATACACTATAAAGCAAAGCTGTACAACCCCTTCCTGTTTTTGCAGGCAAACACCTGTTTCACATAGAAGGGGTAACTACTGAGCTAAGATGGAAACAACACTAAAGATATTCTTCAAACCAGGTAGACACGGGAGTGCTGATTTTTTACTCCACAGTGGCACCAAAAATGCAAAGGGACAAATGCACATAGCAGCAGAGCTGATGTGAAAGGTGTTGCTGTAGGGATGCAAGATCTGCACAACATTTCGAATAGCACCCCTAAGAGCTTCACCCAAAACCTGGCAGGGAGTGAAAATACAGAATTCAGAGGGAAGGGATTAAACAGGGATATGTGGTAATGGATTTGATCTGATAAGGGAGACCAACAGCAGCAACAGAAATCAAGCAGCTGATAGGGCTTAGGGACTGTGGTGGCCAGTGGGTGCCATTTCTTAAGTTACAGCTGTTTACTGTTAGCTCTCACACTGCTTTTGGCACCTGTTACCATTTTATTTTAAATAGATGGCTTATCCTGTCTTAATAGTTACAAACAAGGGTAGAATTTAGATAATTAGATTTTAAATGCAGTTCCTCTTTTGAAGGGACCTACATGTGTAAATTCATCAGCTAAAGGTGTTTTCAGGCTCTTCTGCTTTACTCACAGGTAGGAAAGAGCAATATATTTTTATATATAAATGTATATGCTTTCCTAGATGGGTTAATTTTCAGGTCTTAGGCAACTGTGTTAGCATTTTTTTGTTTTGTACATGGCCTCTTTATTGGAACTGGCAATAGGATCTGTATCTAGAACCAGTTCTAGCCAGCAACTCTTAAACTTTCCATGATAGGAGAGGGATGAAGACTGACAAAATAATTCATCAGTATGTTTGAAATTAGTTGCTAGTTCTGTGATTTGGATGCAGTCTGGTAAATTGGTCAATACCTCAGGTGCTGTTTACTTTCCTGGTGCATATCTAGGCAACTGCACCTAGATAGTTTGAAAAGAGCTGTTGAAAGATGGTTTTTCAAGGCTTTCTTTTTAGCCTGTTCTGCATATGCTTTCTGCAGGAAGCTACAGCTATTCTGTGTTCAGTTCAGGTGCAGCCTCTTGTTGCTGAAGACAGGCTCTTATTCCTTCTTCTGCTTTGTCATGCTTTGTCCTCTCAGTCTTAAATGTGGAAATGTGAAAATATGTGTTTTGTGGTTTTCTTTGTAAGGGGTAAGCATAATACTTTACAGGTGTAGTAATGTCATTGTTTTATTGCTAACAAAATGGCCTCTGTGTTTCTGCAGAAGATAAGACAAATGTGAATGCAGTACTATTTTTCTTTTTAATGTGTTTATTTTACTGAGAAATCCTCTTTTGATGCTACTTGGACTACAACTCTTTAACATATAAGGTAATTGCAAGTTTTAGTTTTTCCCAGCAAACAAAGAAAATCTACTTGCTATATTAGGGAAACTTTTTTGTGTATTATATTTGGTTTTGGGTTTTCTTTGTTTTTGTGGGGTTTCTTCTGGGGGGTGGGGTGAGTATTTTAGTTGGTTTTTTTGGGGTTTTTTTGGTTTTTTTTTTTTTTTTGTTTTGGGGTTTTTTTGTTTTGTTTTTGTCTAGAATAAATTCAAAGTATCCAAATATCTTGTACATTTTATCTTTCTTGTGCAATAATTCTGTATCTTGAGTAACTTGCAACATTGGCTTTTGACATTACCAAGTATGGTTTATAGTCACCTAGGCATAAATGTTAGGTTTGCTGTTAGAAAAGCTTCTGGCACCTCAAAATCTGATAAACAAGAAGAGTTATGGAATAAAGACACCTGAAATAAGACACTGTTCACACAACTCTTATTCTAACATTATACAAGGAATAGTGTTCTTGGGAAATATTTCAAAGGGAAGTTCAAACTTCTTCCATTGAAGATAAGTTAAGCATGTGCTTTGAAGAATATTAAAGTCTTATCTAGTTTAGTACTTATCCCAGTTTTGAAGTAGGACACATTTCATATGCTCATAAAGAACAGTAAAGAACAAAAGTTTTCTTTCAACTGGTATTTTGTCTCATTAATTACAACATTACGTATTTTTAAAAAAATATATAGATAAAAATTTGAGGTTTTTTATTTATTTACTGTTTAAATCCTCCCAAGTGAGGGTAATACTCTGCTGGAATGGTTTTATTGTCACTGTCAGGTTCTAATTTAATTGTGTAATAAATTAGTTTATTCTGAGGGTTGTTAAAATAAATTTAGAAAGCAATTTTTGCCTTGAATATTCTATTAAGCTGGTTTCCTGGCTTTACTGCTAAAAAATGTCTTTTGAAAATGCATTCTGTCTCTGAGAGGAGTCTTAAGAGCTCACAGTGATAGGCTAGGGCTCTGCAACAGATCACATACTCAAAAATGTCAACAAAAATGAAAAAAGAAAAAAAACAACAAACCAACAAAAAACCAAACAAACAAAACCAAAAAGAGAGTTGTCCAGAGGTGCTATGGGGTGTCTTAGGTTTTCCAGGCTGTTCTACAGCAGCCAGACGTAGAAGCATCTTGTTGCTCTCAGAAGTCTGTTCTGTGTCATTTAAATGCCATTCATCAGCCATAAAACTCCAGGTAAACAGCATAATATCAGTTCTTTTTGCCAGCATAAGATAACAGTTTTTTTATTACTGGGACTCTGCTGGAATGCTTTTCCTTCCTTCTTCCTTAACAGTTTAAAATGTTAGAGGATCTAGTGTGAAACTTATTAAAGTCTTGCAGCAGGGGATGCCACCTGTGTGTCCCCGCTTCTTCTGGCAAAGGCTTTCTCGTTCAGTTGTTCAAAAGGTACAGAAATACACATTTTTTTTCTCTTTTGTTGCTTGTCAGTCAGAGACAAAAGGGATTAGTAAACAGTAACTTCTGCCATTGAAGTTGGTATTTAAATTACATATTGGTTGCTAAAGCAAATTTTCAAATCCATGCTGTTGGTAGTAGCAGTGGGTTTATTGATGATTGAACCTGCAGTAATACATTTAAATACTTGAAACATCTGTTTTAAAAACTTTAACTTTGCTGTAAGTGCCTTCATTATCTGCTATTAGGAAAAAATCAGTCTCCACGTTACAGTGAATTATTGTGGTTCCTTGGTCCAGCTGGACTCTGCTGTGTGTGTGAATATATAGTTTGCCAGGCAGTTTGAGCATTGTGCATGGGACTGAAGTTATGGAATAGTATATTGTGTCATGTCCTGTTTGCCTTTGAAACAAAAAAGAAGCAGTAAGAGGTGGATTCTCACAAGGGCCAAATGAATATATAATCTAAATGTGTGCTTGATACAGGTTAGAAGGTTTAAAATCTTGTCCATGACATAAAGCTTCAGCCTTGTATGCCTTGAGGACAGGTGGTCAATCAACCTAAACTGAAACCATGATTTGGGAAATTGGGCAGTAAGGAAGTTTAATCACTGGTGCTTTTTCTAGAGAAAGTAGGAGAATGTGTGCCCTGATTAGTCAGAGTTAAGATACTTGGATAAAAGTTGACAACACTGGCATTTTTTGTTTATCCATTAAGATATCCAAGTGTAGAAATGTTTAGATAATGTGCATCACTTCCTCATCTTGTTACTAGTGCAACTATATAGTATTTATCAAATATTACCTTAAAAGTTCTCTTATCTTTCACAGTCTGTGAAAACCAAACATTGTGAAATGAAAATGATAGTGCACAACTGCATTACTATCCATCAGTGTAATTTACATCACATAGTTTGTATTATTTCAGAAAGCATGATGCTTTACTTTTAAACCTTGGATAAAGTTGAGGTCTTGCAGGGTTGGGGGTGTCTTTGTGTGAGAGTCTGATCTCACTGATTTGCCATTGTCTCAAAAGAGCAATTTTAAAGTGAATAGCACTGGCTGGAGTGGAGGACCTAGCCTGGCCAGAGCTGAGCAGGGGGTGACATGTCAGGATGTGATAAGACCTACTGGGGGGAGACTACTTCCCTTTTCTGAGGGCCAGACTTCAGTGCTGGGTGGTCCCTCCAGGCATGACTGGGCCACCTTGACTGTACTTGTGAAGTACCTGGTTAAGGGGGCTGGAGCAGAGTAGGAGTGGTGCCTGAAGAAGATAAGAACTGATGACTGGGTGGGGGGCTACACCCTTGTGCTCCCCTCCAGGCAGCCTGTCTTCTAACCAACCTGGCTGGCTGACAGCTGCCCCTTGGGAACAAAAGGAACTCAGGGGTATATATGGCTGTCAGTGCTATGGCTGTGGCTCTTGACCCACCCTGCATCGGACCCTGTCCAGGATCAGCACCATCCTGAAGAAACTCGCTGGACAGCTGGGCCCCTGGTGGTGACACTCTCTCTCTCTCTCTCTCTCTCTCTCTCTCTCTCTCTCTCTCTCTCTCTCTCTCTCTCTCTCTCTCTCTCTCTCTCTCTCTCTCTCTCTCTCTCTCTCTCTCTCTCTCTCTCTCTCTGTCTCTCTGTCTCTCTGTCTCTCTGTCTCTCTGTCTCTCTGTCTCTCTGTCTCTCTGTCTCTCTGTCTCTCTGTCTCTCTGTCTCTCTACTTTCTTACCACTTTTCTCTCTCTCTTATATCTTCTTTTCCTCTCTCCCTCTTTTGCCTGCCTCTATATTTTTGCCTGTGTCAATTGTCAAATAAAATCTGCTTGCACCCAACCTTTCTACAGGACTTTGTTTCATGGATCCAAAACAAAAATAAATTTTAACGTTACCTTGGACCTGAACACTTTGTAAACCTAACTTTACTCGTTTGTCCAAGTGCAGAAAAAGAACATCAGTCAGTTACCTTCACTGATCACCTAACTCTATGTATAAGTATTCTATTAAATTAAACTGTCTTTCCTCGATAAGACCAGTCTTCTGTCTGGTATTGAGTGAATATATCAACAGGTAGAGAAGATATACAGTGGTTTCATTGGTGTAGGCATTGATATCACATACATTTTCTTTTCTTTCAAGTTCTTGTTATCTGTAATTTGTGAGGTTATAAAAATTTTTAAATTGTCTCAGTAGTGAATCCTGTAACATTGTGTTTCTCTGGCTCAAAATTCAGCCTGGATTGAGAATAAGGTGTAATATCAATTCATGAAGATGTTTCTTTAAATGTTGTATGGTTAATCTCACAGAAATTTGTCCTTGCAACTATAATATCTTTCCCTACCACCAACACATTTAAAACACACACTCATAAAAACATAATACATACTAATAACCAAAACAGATGGGAAAGAAGTGAACAGAATGATTAGATGTCCTTTATCCATTTCAGACCAAAGCTTTGAATTGACTTGCCAAACAAACTCAATGTTTGAGTTGTGTTCAAAAAACAGAAATTTAAATTTTGGTCTGTTAAAATTATTTCTGCTTCAAATAGTGTATATTTTTCTTCCTCGTCTTTGCAGGAAAGCAATTCCACTTGACTGAAGACATGTTAGAAGCTACTACTATAACTGTTATAAAATTAGCAGAAAACTCTGGCTAACCTTGTTTATGCTAAGAAAAAGAGTGCATATGTGAAACTGCTAAAATTCTGTGTGGATTCAGTAATATATAATTAGTCTTTCATACAGATATGGTTTGAATACAAGTGCACGTTCAGCACATTTTCTGATCTATCTCCTCTTTGTTTTTCATTTTTTATTTTTTTTCTAATGGAGCAAATTATTTTTACACTGTACCTGGTAGGTAACATTCAGTAGGCCAACCGCTTCTATGAAGTTAGGGGAACCAAGGTGCTTTTAGTGATCTTACAGTATGTGCACATAACCTGCTTTTGTGGTAATTGGGGACGGGAAAGGTAATCAGAATTCAAATTTGCTGAAACTGACTGTTGGGACTTGCACTTAAAAGCCCTGGAACTTCCATACACATATACTGCTGCTCTGCCTTTAAAATGGTTCGCAAGTTTAATCACCAACTAGAATTGATTTTGCAGCTCAAATGGGACCAACGCATGGCTGCAACTTCTTGTCAGATCTCCCTGTGAACAAAGCCACTGTAGCTCTGAGTTTTAACAGAGTGGAAATAACCCAAATGGGTCTGATGTAAAAGTCTCCAAGTTGTTTCTGTCCTAGGGACTTTGACTTTCCCATAAGAGCACATTATTCAAATAGTTTAATTGTAAATAAACTGAAGTGGTTAGGTCAGTTCCTCAGTTTCTGAGGAATAACAAAATTATCAGATTGATCTGATTATAGCAACAAAGTAGTTTTCCTGTAACTGTCCTGTGCTTGTTTACTGTACTTACCATTTTTTTTTAAGAGGATGGACCTAATTGAAAATGGTACAGCCTTTCAGGAAAATACGTCTTACTTGAGATATAATAAACTTTGTTGACTAAAGCCAATGAGCATATGTCCATTTGAGGTCATAATTAATTTTTCCTTGGGTAGTTTACAGAAACAGTTGGAGCCATGAACAGTATAATTTTTCAGTAACCTGTTAGCCCCTAAAAGAACAAGAGAGAACATTATTTGGTCCAACTCTGATAAATTAATAACTTAATGCAGTTAGTTACACTTATTTAAGTGCAGTTAGTATTAAGAACTTGTAGGAGTTTCTTTGTATTTACTTCTTTATTCCCCCTTTAGCCATTAAAGAACATTCTCATTTTCCACATGAAAGCCTCAAGAGCAATTTCACAGCACAGACCCAACAAACTGAACACCACAAGATTTAACTGACTCTACTACTTTGCATTGTTAGTTTGGCTCTGCCTGTAGGATTTAAATTTGCACTACCCTCTGAACAACAAAAAAACATTTAGCCACATTTCAAATGCCTCATAGAGAAAGCCTGTCCAATTTCTTCATTTCCTAGATTGCACGTTTAAAGTAATTTCTCCTAAATTAAATGTCATTTGGTTGTATTAGGATAATCAGGACAACTCCAGATTTTAATAAACAAAGTTATTTTAGACTAAAACTATCAAGATGTGCTTAAAAAACCCAAAGCAACAAAAAACAGCCAATGAAAAAACCCCATCAAAACAAACAAAAATGAACCAAAACCAACCAGTCAACCAACTGTGAAGTCTCAAGGCACAGGGAATGGAGGTAGTAGCATTATAAACACATAATCATACTTGGACATCCTGAATTTTTTCAGCCCTGCCAAAATATAAAATGAGTTGGAAATTTTTAAGTTTTTAATTTAAATATGAAATAAAATATTGAATTAAATTTTATGTCAAATGGTGGAATTTTTTTTTAGGCAGGCAGATAATCATAACACTGTTTTTTTCCTTTCAGATAATTTGTTTTATGTTTAGTACAAATAATCAAGGAAAGATAGTTGCTTAACCTTTCTATCTTCATTTTTTGAGTATCAACCTGACTCATAATTACCTTTTTGAGGAGCTTGTATTCACACTGCTGTTTCTTAGTCCAGCTCTTAGTGGAACAAATGGTTTTAAATACAGTAGTATTGCATTCATTATTCAAAATTGCATTCTGCTATTTATGTAGGACTGAAGAGATGTTTTCTAATGGTAATTTTGTTTGCTTCCAGATTTTCCATTTATTTATCAGCCTCTTCCTTGAACTATGTGCTTTGCTAACCTGTATATTGAGGCTTATTTTTTAATTTAACAGTTGTGTCTTCTAACATAATATTAGAACTTTTGTTTCTGCTGTATGACTTTGATATTGGCAGGAATCAATTAAAAATCAATGCTATAAAGTCTTCATTAGGGGACTGCGATAGCCAAATTCTGGGAATTCAGCCAGGGGGAATCAATGGATGAAGTATTCCAAGAGGAAAAGTGTACTGCCTCATTTAAATTTGTGTACACCAAAGCAGACTGGGCCTAAACTTCGTGTTGTGTTCAGTAAATTCTGTTCTGTATAGTCTTGAAAATTCAGTGTTTGTGTCAGATTTATACTCCAACGGTGAAAAATCATGATGTAGTATAGTTTCAAGGCAAGATTTACCACATTTTTTTTAATCTTTATATGTTTGAAATAATGGAAGTATGGAACTGGTGAGACCAGGGGACAACTTGCATGCCCATGACAGGTAGAAGCAGAGAATGCTTCAGGTCACTGGGCTGGTGGGAGCACTCCATGTTAAAGGAATTAAATGTATCACTTGCTGAGTATGAAAACAGTAAAGCATATTCAGTATGTACATTGCTGAGTATGAAAACAATAAAACATATTCAGACTAATTCTTTATAAAGCATGTTTTTAAAAAATTAATGGCTGTCTTATATAATTCAGGATGCACATTTCAGTGATTTATGCCTAAATGTCATCTTAGGATATAGTAGTAATCAAAGGCTCAAGAAGTAATAATCCTACAACAATGTTTTAACTGACTAAACAGCTTGCTGTAGATAAACTTATTTGTAACCTGATAAGCATGCAGGTAACTAATTGTAGGTACTTAATTGTGAAGTGTAAACAATAGAATTTGTCTCATAGTTATCTTTTAAACTGAAGGGATTTCTCTCATCAACTTGGGACTAAATGGAAGACAAAAAAACCTTCTATAATCCACTATCTGAATTTGTGCATAATTTTATCTGATTTAATCTTGTACTAAACACTGGTATTTGCGTATGTTGAAACCTAGTTACTTAGAAATTCTTTCTTCAAAAGCAAATACACATCAAAGTTGCCCACTTTCTCCAGGCACTGTTTTTTGCAGTCCACAAAACAGAAAATGGCCATAGCTGGCTGAAGGCCAAGAAGCAAAATTTTATTTTTATTTTTTTGTCTTTCAGCTGTGATTTCTTCTCTTGGCTGACAAAATTCTCTGGGTATATGCAGAAATACCATACAGGCTTTCATTATTATTATCAGTTTGATTCTATTAAATGTGACTGCCCCTGATAGCATTAGTTTCTTCTGTCACTTTCTATGGTACTCAGTGTCTCCAAATAGCTCTCAGTCCCCATTCACAGGCATGCCAGGTCTTGCAGATTCTGGTTTGATTTTAAGAGAGGAGAGCCCTGAAAGAACTGAGTTATTTAACTCATACTATTTTTCCTTACGTATTGTGGGTTCTATTCTTGTTGCATTTCTGAGCTTTACACTGCTCTTGGATTTTTGTTCTGTCATCTGCTGAGAGCCATGACACACTGGCAATGGAGCCATGGCCTGACTGCCTTTCTTTACCAAAGAAATTATTATCTAAATGTGGTCTTCTGGCCACTTAGCCTTTTCATATGATTGGCAAAATAGCTCTTTGGGGGTGGGGGGCAGAAAGCCTAAAAAAGCTAAACATTTTTATGATCAAGAACATACTGATTCTGTTAGTAGGTGAATGATACAGAACCTACAGAATTTCCTTCACTTCTTTCTTGCTTCAGCCTGTGTGAGTTTGGATGCATTTGTAAATGTTGTCATTAAGAAGCAGACTGTAGATCCTGATCAGGCCGATGAGGATTTATTTGCACAAGTCAGTATGGGTTATATTTTTTTATTTTTTGAACTTGCTCCAGCTACCTTTGATAAATCCATGTGCAATATGCAAGCTATAAAGAGAAATACAATATAAGAATGTTGTATGTAGCCTTTTAAGAATTATTCCAGTTTTGTGTTTCTATACAGACTTTCTAGAAAGTTCCTCTTCAGTTCTATTGAAAAAAATGAATATCCATGTTGGAACAAAACATAAGGGTTCTGCTTTTTGCAACTAAAGGTCCAGCAAAATATGTTTGTAAATGTTGGTGAGTTTTGTAAATGTACAAAACCTGGAAATAAAAAATATTTGGCAGGTGAGAAACAGTGAAATAATTGGTTGTTTCCCCACACCTCAGTCAAGCTAAAAGTTTTGAAGGATTTTTGAGCTCATAGTGTTGCAGCATATGTAATTTTTGACCAAGTCCCCCAAACTCCCCTTTTTATCCATCAGGATATTTCGTTGAGACTGTTTTTCTGCACAGCATTAAAACCAAGTACAGGGTGCCCATACATTGTCTATATGTATTTTATTAGTACAGAGGCAAACCTGCTTTGAACACACTGCAACACACCTTGGCTTGTGTTCACCTTTCCTCATGGTCATTAATTCTACCAGTTTCTGTAGGTTTGTTGGTTGACTAATTGTGACTAATGGCATTGCTGGTTGAGAAATAGATTATTTCTTCTTGATTTATATAGCCAGACCCCTCAAGAATGATTTATTTATTTTTTTAATTTTTATTTTAAATCAAGGGTGAATTGTGCCTGAACAGCATGATTAGTTTTGGTCATAAAATGTAAGTGTTCCTGTAGGAAACAGTAGGCGTTATCTACCTTAATGTTGGGTAGATATTAGTGTCTACCTTAATATTAGGAATGCTTTTAATACAGTCTTGGGTAGTATCATGGTATCCATATTGGAGATACATAGACTGGAGGAGTAGACTATAACAGAAAAATTTGACTGGACTCTAAGGCTCAAATGGTACTGGTAAATGGTACTGGTAAATGGCAGTCTTACTTGACGGCTTGTTAGAGTGGTTTTCTTCCAAGGCTGATACTGAGCCAATATTCTTGGATATTTTCATCACCATCCCACTTGATAGGACAAAAACTTAATCTGGGGGTGACTCAGATTAATATGCTAAAGAGCAGAACATCATGATTATAAATTACCGTTCAAGTGTCTCCTTTCGTGGCAAAAATTTAATTCTAAACTGCTTCTTTGTTTTGTTGGGTTTGAGGTTTTTGTTTGTTAATTTTTCTTGAGTGAGTTCACATGTTAACAAGATCTAATCCAGAATGAAACTGTGAGTCAACTATTTCAGTTAACTTAAAATTAAGCCCTTATTTCATCTTTATTTTGGTTGTTCTGTCATATGTCCCATCTCCCCTCTTTCCTCACCCCATTTTGGTCACTAAGATGGAGAAGCCTTTAATCTTATCCCTTTAATCACTTTTATAAAGCAAATTTGTTAAGTGCTAAGTCAATAACATCATTGCCATTTCTTCTCAACAGAAGGCTTGAATTTGAATGGTCACTAATGCTTTTCCATCCTGTAGAAAGGGAAGAGTACTTTTTTCAGTATTTACTGCACTTCAGAGTGCTCTTAGACTTTTGTTTGCACTGCTAAGAATTGCTACTTCAGATAATATTCTGAGAGATCTGTAAGTAAAATATATCTAGAGAACAGAAGCAGCTGAAGAGAAAAGCATTGCTATTGCTTTGGAAACCAATGAAATCACCTTATCAACTCTATCTGAATTTTGTGAACTGTGAATCTTGTTCTGTAGCCCGTGACTTACTTGTAGGAAGCAGTTAGTAGTATCCATTGTTTAAACTGGCATTAAATTGTTCTATTTAGCTGTTCAAATTGGAAGTTATTGACAGTACTCAGCAATCTTTCTTATAAGCTGGTGTTTGCAAAAAATTATGCTAGGATATTTTGGGTGCTGATTGCACATGTACACATCTGTTAGTTTTAGTAGTTAAGTAATTGTTGTATAATGCTGATCCCTTAAAGGCCTAAAATAATGACTAATTAAATGTTGCAAAGGCTGCTTCTGTAGAGCTTAGATCCAGTTAGTGCATTTTCAGTTATTAGTGCTATGTAACAATCTGCATAATTCTGTGCCACAGTGAAAATGTGGAATATCAAGGGTGGGGGCAGGGTGGAAAGGGAGGAAGTGTCATGGACAGCTAAATCAGGTTCACAGTTATTGTTTTGAGCTCTGTTTATGAAGAGACACCTCTAAGTTTTGGTAAGCTATATACTGCAAGTTTTAAAATGTTCAAATAATCTGGCATGTGTAGGGGGTCTATAGAAGGTCTATATATTGTATTCTGCAGAGGCTCCCTGAACCCAGTCTTCAAGAAGAGGGATGAGGAACACACCTATTACAGCCATATATAGATCATATAAATAGAGCCAACAGTGTTTGAGTTCCAGTGACATATCAGTTAGCAAGGAAGCAAGTGAATTTACTTTTGAGGGAGACACAGTACCATAAAAATGTTCAATTCTGCTGTAGTTTCCCAGAAATGTAAATATTTCTATGTGATAATGTACAATATCGGTCATTCTCCCTAGGTTCTTCCCCTATGCAGTTTGCACAAAGAATGCAGTTTTCAAGCCCTCATACCACACACTGAGGTAAATCCTAGTTTCTGGGTTATGAGCACTAGCATTGAAGTGAGATATAACCAAGTATTTTACACTGAGAAGTGACATATCTTGGTGTTGAGGATTAGACCACTGACATCTAAGTGAGACATACCAAATTCTGTTAGTTTTTCTCCTGTACCCATGTGTTCCCTCTTCCTGAGAATGGAAGTGTTCAAATTCTGATACACTGTCATATTTCTCACTGAGTGTTTTATGGCTTTCAAGGATGGATAGTAAAGCACTGAAACATGGGTGTGGAGAGCCAGCTGCTCTGGGGGATGAGAAAGTGATGGTGTTGCTAGGCTTCCACCATTGTAAATGCATTGCAAAAATAGTTTTCTGAATGAAGAGAAAGCAAACAAAGGAAAAGTAAGCATATAATCAGTTTAATAAATCTTTTCATTGTCTAATATATTGGTGTATGGTAATGCAAAAAAACAAAAAACAAAAAAAACCCAAACAACAAGCCCGTTAAAATAATCTGTCTTGAGTTCTGCAGATATACAGCCCATTGGTGTATGGGACCATAAGCACCTAAGCAGCTATACAAAAGCTTGTGGCCTCAATGTAAACTGAGAGGGAGAGATACCAACTACTTCTTTGACATAGAGGACTTGGCAGCTGCTCTAATATGTGGTGAATTAGGCTTGGATGGCAAAGCTGTATTGGGTAGGAGAGAAGACTCTTCATAAGTGCTTAAATAGTCCCCAGACATCTGAATCTGTGCATAGAAGTCTTCCTCATCATTGTTATCTCCACATCATTCTGATTATGTTCTAATGAGCTATTATTTAATGAGACACATGTGTCTTTCTTTCCTACCTATTCCTGAAAAGGATGGGAATGAGAGTGGAAGTCGATAGCATCCATTTTGTTCACATTTATATTCTCTCCCCTTGCATACATAGCAGATGGTTATCCAGGAAGACAGGATTTATTAGAGGTCCATGAATGATGTTATATGATCTCATCTCATTGTTTGTACTTCTTCATTTGCATCAGAAGAAGCTAAAAAACTATATTAAGTAAAATTGTTGTTCCATGTGAGAAATTGTTATGCTTACCCTGGAGACACTGAAGAATTGAATGGAAAAAATCATGTCTCTAATACGGATGGGAGGAGAGATATGCATCTCTTTAAGATTTCATACAGAGTATAGACAAAGTTTGGGAACTACTACACTATAATGAACTTGTTTTGAGAAATTTATTGAAAGCAGCTGTTTACTGAGGATATCAGTTGCAGCGCTCTGGAGCTGAGGGTCAAACAGAGCTGATAATTGCCAGCTCAGAAATAGGATTCTCAATAACTTTGCAGCATTTCTGAGCACCTACTGTTTAACCCTAAATGACATTTATTAAGTTTGTGCAGCCTGCGGACTGACAGTCACTCTCTCATTATTAAATGTGCGTTTTTCTAATCTTACATCATCTCCGTGCTTTATCCAAAACTTAAAGAAAAACTTCAGTGAACTTCAATATTCACAATGCAGGGAGCTTTTTTCCCCATAGTCTTTCATAAATCTCATGAGCACTTCCTAGTTTTCGAGAACCCTCAGTTCAAACAGTATAAAACATCCATGACAAGACAGACATCTCAGACAAGTTGTTTCCTTAAAGTTTTTTAGAATCCAAGATTGAGCCCGAATTGTCATGCTGTTTTTGCATCTTCCCAAAAAGGAATTTCTGTCTTGTGTATGAAAATTAACAGTTACTGAAAAACATGGCTATGCTTCAATATATGATGTAAAAGTAAAAGAACAAAGTAAGCAATATTTGTTCTTGCTCACTAGTGTAGCAACTCGGTAGTCATTGTGCCATGTTGCGATCAAGTAATTACGTAATAAATTACTGGAGTAAGATCTTAAAATAGTAGAATGGAGAAATCTAGTAAATTGAAAAATTAAACACAAATTAATTTGGTTGTGTGTGCTGCCCAAAGGATGCTTCATCTTAGATGCATCAATTTAAACTCTGCACTGTTTTGCGACACAGTGTCCTCTTTTAAAAAGCCAAACACTTGGTTTGGCTTGTGGTCCCGAAGTGGACCAAACACTTGGTCCACTTGGTGGAACACTTTGTAATAAACTTTGCTTTTGCATTAACCTTAAGTTATAATGCTAAAGAACCCTGTAAACCCTGCTTCAGTTGCCATATTTTTTTTTTTTTTTTAGTTTGGGTCTAGTTGGGTGGGGTTTGTTGTGGTGTTTTCTTGTTTGATTGTTTTTGGTTGTTGGTTGTTTTGTGTGTAGGTTTTGTTTGTTTTGTTGTTTTTGCTTTTTTTAACCAGGAATGTGGGAAACAACAAGCTATAGCCATCTGGGAGTTCTTTCCATGTTTAAAAATTAGGGGGATGAAACAGATACTATTTTAACTACATATTCAAATTAGTCACTACAAATAAAAAGAAATAAAATGAAGACTCCAAGACCTAGAGGTCTCCTGAATGAATCTATCAAAATGGAGTCAGCAGATAGGATTAAAGAACTGTAATAAAACCATGCTACAGTTGACCACAACAGGAAAAGCTGGGGAAAGAAGAAATACTGTAAGATAAGATAAGAAAGCTATGTATGGATAATAACACTGTGATGGCTGATAACGCCTCCATAATATTAATCTGAAAACCTTTGAGACACTATGGAAATAATAGCTGTTGGAAATTACTGCTTCCTGAATCTTATCAGGAAAAGCTTAAGCACAAATCTGGATGTATCAAAGCTAATGCAAATAACAACCTGAGTAAATAAGAAATAGGTAGTAGACCAACAGCCCCATAATCTGAATTGAACCAATTACTACCAAAAAGACAGACATAATTTCAGCAGCTTTTATTCTAAACGAAACTGATTGGCATGGAGAAAAGGATTGCACCAACCTTAACACAGAGGATAAAATATTAAGGCAAAGATGCTCATAATATCAGACAGATATTGATGTTTTCTTTTTATGCACTTAGTACAGTTCCACAAAAGGGACAGGGTGGAGCCTTTAACAAGCAGTAGATTGTAAATATTTTTGTAGCATAACAATTCTTTGGTCACTGTGATTAAGAAATGAAGAAAGGTATTTGAGGTCTACTTCACTGAGGACTTTCTGCTTGCTGATTTCCTTTAAGTGCTACTCCTTAATTAGTAGCTTTCAGTGGCACCTTCTACCTTCACAAACAAAAGTGTAAACTTTTTAGAGTAATTAATAAAGTCTAAGTATATCCTAAGGCTGCTGCATGATTTTATGGATGTGGTTGAGAATATGAAACGGCAAAAGAGTTTATAAGCTGGGGAAAAAGTTGCTGACATTTCAGAAAAACTGAGACAGAAAGATGCCAGACAAGATGAAACAGAGGAATAGGGTAAAGAAAATGAGAAATAACTCAAATGTGAAGCACACTGTCTGGTCACAGGCTGGAAGAAAGAGAACTTTCTCACCGTTTCACTATAAAGCGTTTGTAAGGGAAGAATTGCAGAGGAAAGAATAAGGAAGTCCTTGCTAAGTCCCTAGATTTTATTAAAGGAATTTGTGAAGATTTTTTGGGGGGAAAAAAGGAGAAAGATGAGATAAAAGTAAATCATCTGATTAGAAGGATGGCACACTTTTCCCTAGTGTAAACAAATAGTACAGATCGTGTTTACTAGTACTCTTCTCAATACATCTTATTGAACACTGCTGGAAACAGAATATGAGATCTGTCCTATTACAACAGGTTTACTTTCTTATTGAAAAGTTGGCCATAAAATGTGCAGTCAGGAGACAGGACATGTCATGTTAACCTGCAGTCATAATGGGCAACAGGAAAACCTTGCAACAGTTGTTTTGACTTTATAAATACTTCAAGCACTGTGTACCCAAGATTATTATTAACATAAAACATTGTCAGCATCTACCCAATACATTTTAGTGTACAATTTTTTGATATTTCTTTTTATTAGAGTAATTTACAGACAGGCAGATGGGTTTCTAGCAGTGATCTTACTAGTCATAAAATCAGTACTACTTTTTTTTTTAAGTATGTTTTGCTTTGCAAAAGTACATAGTCATTTTTAATCCCCTTTTTCAGCTGAGAGGAAGCAAGTCATGAATTAATTCAGTGAGCCACAGAATATTTCTTGCAGTGAGGTACGGATAAAATCAGTGACAGAACACAGATCTAAAGCTTAGCTCCCCTTCCTCTTGCCTACTTTGTATGGTTATTTTTCAGATGACTCTGAACACAGCTTGTAATAAACAGTCTTATTTGGACTATAACGGAGACCTGTTTTGGGGTATTTAATGGTGCAACATGACATGGAAGGAATGCTCTTCAAAAAAGATTCATGCCAGTGGCTTGCACCATGTGAACACAGATGTTCAGCAGGGTGGCAGTGAGATGAGCACCACAGTTCTGAGTTCTCTCTAGCAGATCGCCTCCAAACATGTGAGCTCCTGCAGCTTGTCCATTATGTTCCTGTTTGGCAGAAAGACAATTGCTGCTGTGCTGACATCCATCACTGAGCTTTTTACTGTTGCTCTGCTGTTCTTATGCTGATATGCTTATCTGGGATCAGCGTGGATCAGGCCTAGAGAAGGTTTAGTTTATGCTTTCCCAAAATGCATTTTCTTCTCCCTTTAGTATTTCTTCTCCCTTTAGTACCTCTCTGTAACCAGGTAAGAAATAGGAGTCATACCAAAATATTACAAGTATGGAAAAGGCTGCAAAGTTGTGTTTGTGTATACACTTATATTTGGCTTAAGTTTTGTTCCCCTGCTCCTATGTGATAACTGGAACACAGATTTCAGTATAATAGGCTGCAGGAGGTCTGGTAGCTTATTTCTATCTTCTTTAAGCAGTCAGTCATCTTATTTCAGTGGCATGCATACCCATAGCAGCTGTCCTTTGGTGTGACAAGGGGTGTATTTGTTTGTTGGGAGTGGGATGGAGGTGGTGTTGCTTTTCTAGAAGAGGAAGAGATTTAAGAAGGGATGAAAGTTTTGCATTATAGTTTCTATATCACCATTTGTTAGCTGACAGATTAGAAAATGCTGGAAAATAGGATAGCTGGTTTTGTATGAAGAACACTGACTCACAGAGCACCTCTGATGAAAAGTGATTTTGCATACCTCTTGAATTTTCATACTTTCAGTAGGAACGATGTTTTTAAAAATGGATCAAATTTTCATACCGCCGAGTATCTAGGTCTTATTGACTTGAGGTGACCTTGGGACTGTTAAAAAATGTTGAATATTAGGACCAAAAAAGTGTAGCATACCTCTTTTCAGTAGAAGTTGAGACAGGCTGTCTTTAAATCTATATTGTTCCTACTTGCATGTACCAAAGTCTGTAAATACAGATATTTTAATAAACATATATGTACTAGTACTGTCTTCCATGAGCATTTTTAATACTTTTTTCTTTTTTTTCCTTTTCCTTTCCTGTCTGCAATAGTAGGTGCAGAGGCTACAGATGTGTTCTATGTATGTAAAGTAAACAGAAAATCCATATAAGAGGAAAGATGCAGGAGCTCTTCTGTTTTAAATTTGGTGCGGTGTTACTCATTTGAATGAAGCCATAAGATCTAACTTACCATTTTAAGAAAAATAGCCCTAAAATTTCTGGCAATGAACAACTGGCAGCATTAACTTGTCACCCAAAATTAAGTGATGCATTTTTGTCTGTGTCTCCAATAGGTGTCAGCTGAAATCAGCAACCTCTGTGAGAGGTGTGAAGGCTTATTATCACAGTGTTCTCTCTTAGTCAAAGTACTAAGGATAAATGTCTGAGTGTTTGTACTAATTTTTGGTGATGATTAGACATCCATTGCTCTTTCAGATCAGTTTTCAGGTTCAATTAAAGTAATGCTATTTTATTTTCCATGTGTTGACATAATTCTTAATAGTATTTGTGTAACTTTAATATGGAGTTGGAGTTTAATGCATCAGAGTTCCTTCTTCCAGTGTTACAAAAGTTTGGATACTCAATCAGGAAAAAACCCCAACACCGTTCTTGCTCAAGTGCCATAAGCAGTGTTTTAAATATTATAAGTAATACTTAAGAAAGCAAGCTTTGAAAGCAGTGTACATTAAAATATTTTTGGACAGAATATTCATTTAGAAATCGGATTTTCTCAACCTCTTTAAAGAGTTCTTGAGTATTAGCTGTTTGCCTCAATTTAGTTAATATCTGCAAATTGCCCTTTTTTTTTTTTTTTTTTTGAAGTCAAAATTGAAGTAGACACCCCCAAATCTCTGAATGATTCTGGTAAAGATAAACATCTGCAGTATTATTGATTCCTGTATCAGTGAAAAGTAATCATCCTTGATACATCAACCAATATGACACAAAAGGGAGGTGATTAAGGCAAAAATGCGTTCTCCATAAACTAATGTGTCTTTTAGCTAAAAATACTTAAATTCACATTGAGACTGTTGTAATCTGGTTTTGGATAAATGCAGATTGCAAGTGTGGAAACCTGCCTTCTTCTCTTACTGTTTGTTTTTATTATTATTTATAACCCTAAACCAGAATCAACACTTATAAACATGTTCAGGTATTACACAATTTTTGTAACTCCTTTTGTACAGACATCTGTTATGTTCAGATAGTTGCTAAGGGTGATTTTTTTTTTTACAGAAATTATTTGAAATTAGAATTTTAAAAATTGTGGAATCATAGCAAAGGATATACTGCTTCCCTGTAAATCAATTTAATTAAAAAAGCGAACCTACTATTTATTAGAAATTATTTGAAAATAAATAGTGTACCATAACATAGAGATACATTGCTACTGATATCAAAACTGTTTAACTTCTGCCAATTCAAATTTGCATCTTCATTTTGGATATATACTGTATCCTGAGACTAAATGGAAGATTTTCTGATGGAAGTCCTATAATTCTTTCATTAAAAACTCAAAGGAACACAAAGCAGAAATGTACCTGGAGAAAACATGAGCATCAGGAAACCTTAAAAAACTTTTCATCCATCTAAAGTGTCATACTTTAATACATATTTAGGCACCCCAGAAAAAAGACCTCCACTTTATGCTGAAACAAAATATGGTATAGGCAGAAATGTCTTCTATGAACAACAGGATGTGTATTCAAAGCATTGGTTTTTATGATGTTGGCATAAAAAGAAAAATAAAACCTCTTGCTGTCACCCTGTCTATGATGGTGCTGTGTTGAAGGCTTCCCAACACAACCCAAGTGTACAGAGTTTGTAGGTATTGGAGTCAGTTGGCAAAGAGAATTGTGATGAATAACAGCATTTTGTTACTGATGGATCAATTTGAAAGACAGTGAGAAACGTAGGTGAAGAAAATTAAGTTACTGAAAAGCCACTTAGGTATTATCTATCTAAGACTGAAATATTCTGTGGGAAGGAGAAAGTGGCAGTGAAAAAAGTGTCAAAAAATGGAAACTGAAGTGATTAAGGACCTGAATTTACCCTGCTACAGGACACAATAAAAGAAAAAAGTGATAGTTCAGTTCAGGAAGAAAATTAATGAGAAGATACATGGCAGAAGTTTGAGCAAGCTAGTGCATCACTGATGACAGGGTAGACTGGTTGCTCATGTTTGCACTTTCTGATGTTAAAAGAACATCCTTTAAAAATAAATGCAAGTGTTTAAAATTTATACTTTTTTCTCCATGGTAAATAATGAGCTAATGGAACTTGCTGCCTCAATGTGTAATTAAATGCAGGAGTTTAATGGTTTAGGGTTGGTTTGTTTGTGTGTGTGTGTATATATATATATATATATACACAATTTTTTTTTAATTGTTGTTAATGCTGGTTTTTGCCTTGACATAGATGGGAAGAGGGGAAAAATTAGAATGGAAATGAAACTTGATGCATTCTGCCTGTTGAGTCTGAAAACAAATTGCTTTTCTGATCAAGTGTGGAATATTGTATAATAGTGGAAGGACTGTGAAATAATGTGTTAAGCTAGACACTTGAGCAGTAAACATTTTTTTTTTCTCCTTTTCAACACCATGGCATTGCCCCTGTTTTTTTCACACACAAGAACTAGAAAAAGGGAGGACTTCCATCAGCTTAAGAGACACTGAACAGTCAAGTCCTTCTTTGTGGGAAGGGGCAGTACTATTAAGCAGTGCAACAGTCCATGTTGCATCATGGTATTATCTTGGTTAGAAACCACTTGCCTATATTATCAAATGTTTAGTTTTATTTCAAGAGCAGAGCATATACTTTTACAGGTAAGAGGTTTGTGGTTTTTTGGTGTTTTTTTGTTTGTTTGTTTGTTGTTTTTTTCCCTAAAAAAAAAAAAAAAATAAAAGAAAGTGAGGCCTTGGTGAAACTGTGCAATCAAGTGGAAAATGCCCTATGATGATCCTTGGGTAGTACAAGATAAACCTTAATGTCAACATTCTTTTATGTAGTGTTTTTATTTGTGTGTGTGTGTGTGTATAACATATGTGCAGTCTGGCTGTACAGGAGGTAATGTGTAGCAAGTATGTAGAAACCCAGTGCTGATCTAGTTGAAGATGTCCCTGCTTACTGCAGGGGCTGTTGGACTAGGTGATCTTCAGAGGTTCCTTCCAACCCAAACATTCTCCAGTTCTATGATTCATTTGTGCAACTATAACTGGATACCAAGTGCAGGCAGGAAGAAGCATAGAGGCAGCCTTAATCTGTAGTGGGCAACACCTCCTGCCCTTTGGGAAAAGGCTGCAGACCTTCAGCACTGTTCCTCTGCAGCTGTATAACTATAGAGTGTAGCAGCCATTTAGTCCCAGCAAATTTTGGAGGCTGCACTGTCAGGTTGGCTGCTAAAGGCAACAGGTGAATGTGCTGATGTGACCACTATAAATTGAAAAAACTGCTTGAACTCTTTTAAAGTGCTTTACCCCTTTCAGATCGTGGTGGATGTGTGAGCTTCCTGTTGAAGGGAGTGGAGTATGAACAATGTGATTGCTGAAATTTCATAGCACGTTCACAGGTGTAAAAAGCCTTGAGACTGGAGAAAGCAAAGTTGTTGATAGATTTTGGAGTATGAGAAAAAAAAACTTTAATTGGACTACACTGTATGGTTTCTATGCCAATATTAAATACTTGTGATTATTCAACTCTTTTGCTCTCAGTACAGCTTGAAGTGGGTTAGGTATTCAACTAAATAAAAGAATAGGTGACAAATTCTTTAGATATTACTTTCTAAATGATGTTTAAAAAATTATCAAGAAAAAACTCATCAGCATATGGAATTTCTAATTACAGACCTGTTTATGTTTATTTAAAAGCATGAGAAATATAGGTAGTTCACTAGATAGTGGAAATGTCCTTTACACTGGTGTTTGTCTGGGAGATGAATATCTTAAACTTTATATGATTAGAACTGAGCATTAATTTGTGCTACAACAATTGAATTTTCAGTGATCTGGACATAGTATTGAACTTACTCTATGGAGGACCAGGAAGCAGAAAATTTTAACTACTTCATATGCATAGCTGATGTGATGAGTATGATTAAAATTATTAAATCATAGGCATATATTTCAGAGAGTGCTTGTGTAGAAATAGCTTCCTATGCCTTACACCTGCTTATTACTCCTGTGAAACCGTGATCATGTACAATGGTGGAACAACATTAGAGTAATTCACCACCAGAATGTGAGGCTGAAAATTCCTGTTTTGCCTACTTAATTCTTGAATCTCCTTTATTTCCTTGAATCTTGGCAAAGTAATATGCAGCTTCTGTCCTTGGAAGCAGTCTTCCCCCTTTTGGGATGGATGGAAAAGGCAGTCATGGCAAGCATTTCCTGGGACCAGACCTGCTGAACAACACACAGGATTCAGCCAAGCAGCTCTAGCCCAGCACCCACTCTGCCTGTGCTGAAGATGGGCTGATTACTGTTGCAGGAGAGAGGGGTGAGGAAGGGCAGGAGGGGCTGCCTTTCCTTTCCACTCTGCTCCTCAATGCATTCACTTCTTCAATAATAACAGGAAAGAGACTCTCTGTCCCATTTCCATCTCTTCCTTTTCCGGGCTACAGCAATTGAGCCTCAGTCATGATTTGTTGTGCAGAGAAGCCTTGAGGCAGCTCTGTCCTGGAAGATTTATGGTTGTGTTTTTAGATTCCAAATTATCTCTTAATCTGCTGTTGTCTTGAGCAGAGAACAAGAATATGGAGTAGGAGAAGGAACATCTCTGCTGTGCTCCTGCAGTGCATTATTACCTTTGTTGTCAGCAGTGTGTCTGTCTTTACTAGTGCAAGAGTGTTTCTTATGAAGCAAGGAGATTGCATTGACAAAGGAGAGATTCAGTTTGTTTAGCTCTTGGACAGTAAACGGGTGTCTCAGTACACAACTTAGAGCATTTTAGTGTCTAAGTGGCTGTTACCTTCCCTTTTCTCTTTCTCCTACTATGATTAAAGCCGTATTTGTCTTATAGGTTTTGGTTCCTAATAGGATGACATGTGACTAATTTGTGCTTTTATGGCATTCAGTGAATGGCTTATGTGAATACTCTTTTTGGAGCAGACTTTAGGAGCAAAATTCTTTGGGAGAATTTGCTTTCCCAGTAAGAACTGAGTTCAAAGTTGAACAAGTGTTTTCATGCAGAGAGAGCACTTGGTAACCCAGAAAGAATGGAGATTTTAATGGTATATTTAGTGGAAGCCATGAAGGAGTGTTTTAGCAGAGATTATCACTAACTACATTAAAGATTTAATATTACTTCCAAAGGGAGATGATGAGAATGGCATCCTTCCTCTCTGACACTGATTGGGAAAAATACTCCTAATACAGGTTTTATTCTTGCACTGGAGAAGTGTGTCCCACAGTATTCCTTTCATTTTGTTGATTAGAGAGCACCAGTGCTGAGAACTGACAGCTATACCATTAGGGCATACTCATGACTAAGATAAGATAAAACCAGATCTTCATGTTAAGACTACCTCTCCTGTAATTTCTCATAGAGTGCTGAAGAAAATGTCTCATGTCTCTTAGCTATAGAGTGTACACCACAAAGAGCCTAATAACAGTATGATGTGGGTTTAGTTACTGCTGTAAAATTACAAAAGAAGCATTTTAAAAAGCAGGTATCTATACAATGTATGCACCTGTATTGCCTCACTGTAGATGGCTGCGTGGCATTTATCACCTCAAAATCTAATCTTCTAGAGCAGTGAATGTCATTATACCCATTTCACAGATAATGCATCCAGACTTTGATATAGTACAGTTCAGCTTCAGAAGTCAGTGTCTGATCAGTAACATGGCAGATTTACAGAGAAGCTGGAAGAGTTTATGCCCAAAGACAATCCTTCCTTCCAAAACAAAAGCTTTGTAAGCAGTTCTTAACGTGTTGTTGTTTATAAGGTAAAACTTATTGCAGCATGGCAAAAAAAAAAACAAAACAAACCTGGAGTTGCTAGATGGCGGGTCACAAATGAAATTAAAACATTTTCTTCCATTTTCAGAAACAGCATGGTAGTGTTCTTGATGTTGCAATAATGAGCACAGTGTAGACAAAAACACTAGCCCATATTTAGAGAGCCTGGTTTTCTGTAAGTCCCATGTTTTTGTAAAAGAACAACTCCCTGAGAGTTATGGGTATGAGGATTTATTGGGTTTTGATTCCTCTCTCTGTCCCCATAAAGAAAAACTGGAAAACCTGTGAGTGCTGTAAAAACAGAAGGGAAATCTATCCAACTTTTTAAAAAGAAACATTGCAATAAGCTTCATGGCTCGTATTTGAGTGTTTGAAGTTAGACTCCTTAATCTTTCTTGGAGGAAAAAATGGTCCAGGGAATAGTTTCAGATAGGTTTTGTATACCAAGATACAGGCACCCGCCTAACATTCAGCAAGTACATGCCTGACAAATCCTGTCAGGATTAAGACAGGGCAGTCCCTCCTTCTCTCATGTCTTATGTGACTTACAACTTTCTATACCAACCAAGCAAAATCTCGCAGCACATTCACTGATCTGTAGGTAGTCACACAACTTCACAGTCCGGGTGTTGATGAAGAGCCTGGACAAAAGCCCTTGATCAGCCATACTGTTTGTTCTACAGTAACTGCAGTGTCTGAGTGTATTTGCAGGGTGACACACAAATGGACACATTACTATGATCCATAGATAATGCAGCAATTGTGAAGTGTGAACACTTAAACCCCACATTTAGAAAGCGTGCAATTTATAAAGTTTCTAGCCTTTCATAAAAAGAATATCATGATCACATCAGTAAATCTGGTTTCATCAAATTTAAGAAAGCATACAAAGCAGAATAAGAAGTGCAGGTATACAGTCATGGAAATGCATATGTCCAAATAAAGAATATGTACTCAGCAGCTGCTCTTAAATGCACATGAAGAGAATGGCATTGCTGTTGCATTTGTGTCTGGCTGCCCATGAGACATAACTGAAAATTATAGTCAATGAAGATAAAGCACAAAAGAGAACTGGGAGCAAAGTCGTACTGCTGGGGCAGAAGCCAATGAAAGGAAAAGGTTTGCTGTTCCTCCTCCTTCCTGGACCACTAGATAAAGGAGATGGTTTGTAATCACGAGGGATGGGCAGTCAGGGGGAGTTTAGGTAGTGTGGTCTTTTTTTTTTTTTTTTTGACTGAGTACAGAAAGTCATGTATTGTCAGTGAGTCAAAGTAGATTACAAAGGAGAGTTAACACAGAAGAAAAAGGCAGCTAAAAAAGATGTTGGTTGCTTTTTGCCTTTTTTTTTTCCCTCTCACTAAAAAAGCTTAAGAGGGAGAAAAAAAAATTCCTTTATCTACTTTACCTAAAAAAAAAAAAAGGGGGATGAAATGAAGATGTTTGCAGTTTCTGGGTCAGCACAAAGGCTCAGCTGATAGTCATATATTCTCCTTTGTAGGAGATCAAGTTTGGGAGTGACCTCAAGAACTTTACTTCCTTGACCTACCACATGGTTGTACTGCAAACTGAAAGGAGAAGTTTTGCATTGTGCAATCTCATACAACTTGTATGGGAATCCCATACAAGGTTTTGAGATGAAGCAGATATTTAAGATTGCTTTACCATTTGCAAATAACCTATACATAGCTGCTGGACTGATAGCTTATTTTTAAAATGGAGATGAGCAATTATTTGGTTTCTCAAGGAAGCAAGAACAAAGTGGGGAATGTCTCATCATTGTATTGAATTTTTTTTGAATTTTTTTTTAATTTTTTTTTTTTTTTTTTTTTTATAATTAGTGGTGGTCAGATTCATTGATTAGTGTAACACATTCCTCTGTCAACAACATCCTCCTCTGAGCAGTAGTCCTCAATGCAACTGTATAGCAGAGAAAAGATATGATTTATCCTACACCAAGGATCCTGCACTGCGAGGAAATTGTGATCTTCTGTTCTCCAATTTCCAGCTTCAGTTGTTCAACAGATTAAAAGGCTAAATTTTAGCTGTGTGAAGGTCAGGAACACAAGCTACCATCCTTGAGTTTAAACTGGGTGCTAAGACACCAAAATACCTATTGAAATCAAAACAACTTATACTGAGCAAAATAAAGCTCTACTAGTATAGACAGTTCTGGGAAACTTCATCTTTATGGCTATTTTGCCAGCATCCACAGACCCCGACATTGCAGCAGTAGAGTGGAGTGAAATAATTATAACACCTGCTGGGGATGGAAAACTAATCTTAACAGACTATTTCTTTTAGCTTGCTATGTCTAAGATGGACTGCATCTTTCACCAGATCAGAAAGGCATCCTAACCTCTGTTTTACAGAAAAGAAAACAAGAGCCAACCAATCAGTACCACTTCAGTAAATACCTATATAAAAGAAGAAAATGTCCTGAAAAGTCAGTAAGGAAATTATTTCCTGTATTGACTTCAAAGGCCAGAGTGTAAAATCTCTGACTCTGTATGTGAAGCTGGGATGGCATTAGCATTCACTGGTCTGAGCATCAACTATTTTCTCTTATGATACAGTTTGGGCTCTGTGCCAGACATCAAGACTTTTTTTACATTTGCCTTCTTTTCAGGATCCGAACTGAAGGGCATCAGTTTGCTTAGCATTTGAAACTAATCTATCCTAGCCTTCTAAACCTTCTCATCCAGAATATCTGGCAACTCCTGAGTTTTGTTCTACTACATTAACAGGAAAATAAACATTCAGACTTCCTTTTGCTGTTTCGGGTATGATAGTTGAATGCAAAATTACTTAAATGTAAATGTTCTTTAACTAGATTACATGGTGTATATGAAGTTGCTTGGCTGATAGCTTGGGGCTTGTTTCTCCTCCAAATGTCAGAATATAGTTGGCTGAGGGAGAATGCCTTTCCATGCTTACAGGCACATAGTGGTCAATGAGACCTACCAGGCAATGTCAAGGAACCCTCCACTAGAGTTACATCCTAGATGATGATACCCACTGGGCAGATACATTAAGTTATAGAAAGTAGAAATATCCATTTAAAACAGTCGGGTGTGGGGTTTTTTTCCCTCACACAATAGAAATTTTTACTACCATTAGAGTTGCTTTCAGTTACGTTTTTCTAGTCTGGTTTCTGTTCAGACTCTAAAGACCTCTCAGTAGCGTAGGGTTAACGTTGCAAGGATTGTTGAGCATGGTTAGCCTAGGTTTATGTCCTCTGCTATGGGAACATAAGGACCAGATGTACAGTCATAGCAGTGATGAATGCTGGTACTGCTTGGAAAACATGTGTTGTGTACATGTGCCTCACAGACTTGTACAATAGGATGCACATGGAGTACAACATACTGAAGCATCAGAACTATTGTAGCATAAGTAATTGCTTCATCTTAAGCTGCATCCAGATTCACAGCCCATGGTCTTGGCCAGGAGTTCACTCTCTCACCAGACCCTGGTGAGAAGAATAAAATCTTTGCAGTACAAATGTTGCCACGTTTTGCCATGTTTTTCATGCTTAAACCAAGGTTGCTCTAATCTGTGATGCATGTGGCTACAGTCTGAGATCATTTAGAAATGAAAACTAATACAAAATGTCCCAACTCGCTCAGTATGTCATTCATTCTGCAGTGAGATCTCATTTCACTGGTGCTGGGTTCTGCTGTGATTGGCAGTAACTTTTTGAGTGAAGTTGTTTGTCTTAACTTCCCTGCACCAAGCTATTGCTCAAAGAAGTAGTGAATGTGGTCGCTCAGAGGTATTGCCCATGAAAATGCTGCAGTTCTGGAGTTCAACCCCTTTTTGAGGGAATGGAGAGGAGAAAAAGTAGCAAGGCTATTGTCAGACCTGGTTTTGCCTAATTGTTTCTGGTAGCCTCCTATGAGAAATGGAATTTTTCTGTTTTGTACTGTCCTGTATGGTTGTTAGCTAGATAAGATCAGCAATGACAGGGAAATAATCTGTTATATTTCTACTGAACCATCTTTCCTGGGGTCTGCTCTGTTGCTCTGCCTTCTGATGTGTCCTTTTCTCTCTTTTCTCTGCCTGTGGGAGTACCAGAACCAGCTGCATTTAGCTAGCCCTTTCCCCCAGACTTCAAAATCTGTCCAGCTTTAGCAAAAACACAGCCTTGTGGCTTTGGTGTTTGCATGTTCATTTTGTTTTTTAATTTTTTAAAACTGTTATTACAACTTCTTATTTTTTAGAAAATGAACAGACTTTAAGAGGGCATTATGAATACTGCTCTGAAACACTGTAAAAAAGTATGTGGTTTTCTTCTGAAATCTGACACAAATGGCAGATAGACGGGGGGACACAGGTGGCAAAGGCTGACTCTCCTGGCTGATTCTGCACATGGCTGAAAGAAATCTTTCACTCTAGAATGTGTGTGTAGCCTCACAGAGGAAGATTTAAGCTTATCAATACATTATCAATACCAGTCAACTGAGATTAAGGAGTTTTCTTGAAGCCATTATATCGTTTTACCCCAAAAAACCAAACAACCGCTTGAATTTTTTATGGATGTTTTGACTTCCCTATCTGTAGGAACACCAAAACAGGTAAATAGGAACTAGAATTTTCTGTCCAGGTCTCCTGGGTGCTGGAGGCACACAGAGTTTATGCACTTTCAAAGCTCCTTAAGATTGTCAGGAAAGGAGGCGAGGTTCAGTCCAGGTTAATTCATTGCATTTCTTGATCCACAGTTAGGTTGCATTCATCAGTTTTCCTATTTTTTGATCCTTGTGCTCCTGGACAATCTGTATATGCTCTATGGCTGATCACACTTCTCTTTCAGCAGTTTATTTTAAACAGAAGTCTATAAAAAAAGTACAAGATATATGCCAACACTACCTCTGCAAAGAAATGGATATTTTATCCTGATAAATCTGTTTCTTTACTGGAAACCTGCTGCTTTATTGATATTTATTTTTCCTTAATAGGTTCAATGCATCTTGTCCTCTTGATGGATAATTGGGTAATATTTAATTGCCATTCACCTGAAACATTGCTTTGACATAAACTATATTTATTGGTTACTGGATTATAAAATTTGATTTTATCATTGAACATTTATGACCGGTTATAAATATCCTATTTATACAGAATTAAGGACACGTTATGAAATGTTTGGTCACCTTTGACAAGTGTTATTATCAGTTATATCCTTAATTATTATTATCTGTCAAGATGGACTTTATGAATAAGTGTAAGGTAGAGTTGAGAGGTTATGTTTCTGAGCCATTAATTTAATCTTGCATATATTCAGTAGTGTCTGGAATGTTGTGTTTGTGCATTTCTCCATTTCTTTCAAAGCAATTTATCCAACCAGACTAAGGACAGGAGCAGTGGTTAATTTGATAATAAAAAGTGGTGTTCTTTTAAAATCCCTTAATTGAGAATAAACATTTCCAAAGTATATGCTATGAAGAGAGTGAATATAAATCAGACATCATATGTGCAGTTCAAGAGGTATCTTTGCATTCATGAAGCTGAGGAAAACATAAAGAATAGATTTAGATCAAAAGCAACAGGCAGTAGCCCAAGTTTTTTACTTCCATATTTTCAAAAGATATGCATCTGGCAATGTTTGTGCATGCTGTCTGATCATTTATGCTGGTAAAGAAGAGACTGACAGGATCAAAAGCTGAAGAGTAAAGTCTACCTAAGCTCTGTTAAGACCACCTGTCTGTGAGCCAGGGTTCACTGAGAACTGAAAGACAAGCAATTTCATCTTTCTGCCTTTATCTGAGGAAACTCCTTAGGAAGCTCAGATGATCCTTCAGTCTGGAATTGTCCCTTTAAAAATAAAAATTCATTCCTCACTGAAATATTTACATAATGAAATTAGGAGATGGCTCCTGTCCACTGCCTTACGCTGGTCAAATCAGAGAAAACGGGGAGATTATTTGATACATCTGTGAGGCAAAATGGTAAATGTGTACATTTCACATTATGAACTGATCACCTGCTGGCTTTGCAGCTACTTCAGAAGCAGCTGCCTCTTTGGCAGATGCATGAAGTTCTTACATCCTGCCATACTCAAACTAGTCGAGTCTTGGTACCTGCACTTTATGATTACCTCATCTATTTCATGACATTTGGTGTCAGATCTGAAATTACAGCTATTATAAGTTTCTTGCTCACTAGCATTAAACTCAGATGACAGACAGTGCAACTTCTTATGTACTTCAGAGCTCTTGTTACACCAGTTTTCTGTCCATGTACAGCAGTAGTTCATTTTCCTTAGCAGCATAAGACACGGCTTTAATATTTCTGAGTGATTACAGCTGGTGAGATAAGACATGAAAGACTTTTAAAGTGACACTGTCAAGTGCATTTTAGTACTTTAAAAATATCTTCACAGACAGATGTACATAAAAGAATGAAAAGACAAAGTCAGAAGTAATAAATGACAAAGATTTTGAAAAGTCTCCAGCACATGCATGTTTCTGGTAACCTACCAAAAAATTTGCAAACTTAATTTGTAGTCAACAATAATGGACCATGATGTGCAGAATATAAAAAAAAAAAAAAATTACCTGCATATTATACAGGTAAATCAATGGGGCATTTGACAGTGATAGTAAAAGAAGATAATGATAAATATTACCTGTGAAGTTGCCTAAAAATAGTTCACTCAAATTGTAAAATGTAAGAGACACAAGCATTAAAAAAATAAAATCATATGTTTAGAGGATTATATCTTTCTACAACCCTGTGAAAGTATTCCCTGAATAATCTGCCCAATTATGTGTGAAAAATGCTTTGAGATTCATTTAACCCATGATCTATTTCAGAGTTTGATACTCCAAACCCAAAAGCGTTTGCTGTTATATTTGAGGACTTTGCACTGCCTATTAGATTGATATTTTTCTAACGGGATTTTAAAATTTGTTTGCTCTCCATTATAGCTTTAAAAGAGTTTAGTCTTATCTTGATGGTCATCCTGGCAATTTTCAAATTATTTAAATAGACTCAAGTAGCATGCAGTTATAGAATGTACCTCTATATGAAACAAAAATTAAATATAGAAGCCAGTATAGAACCTCAAAGTTTAGTCACTAGTCACTTTAGACAAAGGTAATTTTAATTTAATATACTAAGTATTATAATAATCAATATGGCTATATATCTCCTGAAGCTGTAAGTGTAAAAATGGCATTTGCCTGCCATTTACACAAACATTCTCCATCTAAAGTATGTGCATCAGTCTTGATTATTATTTTCAGAGATCTGAAAAGGTTTTCTATCAATTTGCACACTCAGGCCAGGTTTATGTAAGGACTGGAGAGTTTTTGGCTTTAAAAATAAGTATAAAATTTTGTGTTTTGAAATACGAGTTTCTTGTTCTTATATTGTTGTTTTGTTTTTGGCATCGTGGAAACAGGGATGTGAAAATGTAAAAGGTGAATTTATCTCCTGGTGTGTTGTTATTTGTTTGGGTTTTGCTTTTATTTTGGGGGGGAGTTTTGGGAGGCTTTTTTAATTTATTTTATAAGTTCAATTCTCCTGAAGTAGTTAATCATCCTTGAGACCAGTCACAAGCTTTCTTGTATTGTCTGTGAATTATGCTTGGTACAGAATACAGGGAGTTTCTAATGGCTTTGTTCTGTCTAAGGAGCAAATTTAGGACCTCCTCAATATGACAAAAGTTAAGCAGCAGAACTGTAAAGCAATTTAGCAATCGTATGTTGGTATGTGTTACTTACAGGTAATTGTCACCTCCATAGAATTACTGTACTGAATATTAAAGGGAAATTTAAAATATTTTAAGGGCAACAAATGTAGCACAGTAAATTTAGGAAAGACTGTAAGCTGCTATAAAAGTCTGGTAGGAGCTGTGAGAACTGCTGTAATCCACTAGCTCTTGATATTTGGTCAGATTATAAATATTCTTGCAGCTGTATTTTAGTGCAGTAAAATGTAATGGATTTGCTTCCATAAACTGGCTTGCCATTCTGATAAAGTCATGGAGTATAACATGTTCTCATCAGCTGTTCCTTGGGATTGTTGCTACTACTTTAGCTTTTTAAATGGGAGAGTTAGCAACATGAATTATGAAGATGCTCTATCTTGTTCTTGGAGTGACAAAACATTAGACCAGAAAAGGCAGAACCATGGCATCTGCCTGGTTAGCCATCAGCCTCCTCTGCACTATTATAGAAGAGAAAGCAGAAGAGTTTGAGAAGGCTGTTCTGCCCAGCATCCAAAGGTGTAAAAATTCTCATGAGAAACCGATGAGCCAAGCAAATTTGTGTTTAAGAGACAGCACACATTTAACATCACAGTAATGAAAGAATCAAGATGTGATGCATTGTCCATCGCTGTCATCACAGTTGGATTTGTTCCTTCAAATACTCTGGTCTGAACAGGAAGTCCCACATATTGTGTTATGCACTTGAAATATTTGTAATTTGACTTAATTTCACTGTAAGATATGGTTTACTGCTTCATTTTGCTAAATTTTTGCCTTTGAGTCATTTCCTTTTGAGGCAGCCATGTTTGTATTAACAGAGAGGCTAATCAGTGACTATTTTCTTTAGCTGATAAGGTTGAGCTATTAATTTTCAGTTCATTATTTAATACTTTAAATTATTTAAAGTTTTTAAAAATTAAAATACATTATTTATAATGTATTACATTCTCTGATGTCCCATAATTTTCATCCTACGATTTCTCTTACTGCTGAGACATAATGTCTTCAGTTTTATTGCTGATTCTAGCTCCATGAGATTTGTTCAGTGAAATGTTATTTAAGTAAAATTTTTCTCTTGTCTTGCCTCTAGTGTAGCAAAGCTCTAGCTTCATGTTTGCCATAGTAGGCACTGTATAGATTTCTCTGTCAATACAGCTATCAACATTCTCTATAAAGCTCATGGTGATATTAAAATGAAGTGTCTCTCATTAGAACTAGATACTGGTGTGGAATCCTATTTGAAGTCTGTGTTTTGGATTTTTTTTGTGCTATATATTAAATTGCATATTCTTTGAGTAAAGAGAACTCTTGACCAAAGTATTGCTTTTGATTCACTATGAGCTCTTCATGGTAGACACGTGCTAAAGAGTTTTGGTGCAACAACAACTAAGATTCCAGACTCTCCTGTATTTGAACTTATGCATTGAAATTCAATTAAAATTTGGTATCTGTAGACTGAAAGAATTTTTATATGGACTTGAAGGAACAAAGTATATTTTTTGCTTGTTCTCAAACTATTGTCAGTGTATTTATTAGGGTGTACAGAGACCATAGTTTGCTTATCTGCTGTGGGTAGACTGGAATGGGGGATTTCCTAATGCTGTGTTAAGGGATGAACTAACTAAATAGAATAAGTAATACAGCCAAATGTTTAATGAAAACATTTGGTCCGAAAATTCATGCTAAAAATTGAATTAACAAGTTAAATGCATAATGTCTCAAAGTTATTCTTCTAATATCCAATGACCCAAATAAGTGGGGGACAAAATTTAAAATTTCCTAACACCTTTTTTCTTTTTAAACTATTTTTAAAACAAATCTTTTGTTTTGGGTTTTTTTTTGTTTTGTTTTGTTTTGGGGTGGTTTTGGTTGGTTTTTTATATTTGCTTTGTTTTGTTGCTTTTTTAACTTGCCACCTCATGACTCAAAGCATTCTGAATATATTTTAAATATGCTGTATATGAAAAAAGAAATGAGTTGGCCAGCTGAGACCATGTAAGCTGAAGTTCAGCCTAAAGTGAATGTGACAGCTGAGTTACTGCACACAGTGCTGTAATAACAACATTACCACCCGTACTGGTTACATACATAGAATATTCTTTATACAGGAACTTATTTGCAATTCAGAAAGCTCAGCTTGAACTTTAAGCACCAGTGATATGGATTGCTGCTTTGCAGTGGTAGAATGGAGCAGGTTTTCAGGGGTTCAGGCCACCTCTTGCTTAGCCTGCTTTAAGACTTGGAGTAAACTCTTTCTAGAGGTCACCCCACCCTTTGATTTTATAAAAATCAGCCTTATCTGTGATTATCCAAAAAGATGCTTTTTGCTATCAGAATGCTATCACTGATCTAAATGGACCAAATGCACTGATTCTCAGAAGTTTCTGGGGAAAAAGCCCAAACTGCCTTCTAGAAGCCACCTTTCTCTCATGAGCATATGCTTGTACACTGGGCAAAACACTTCAAAGTATGCACATTGCTAAGAGTACTTTATTATAGTAGAAGAGTATGTTTCCAGGTAATAGACTGAATTTGGTAGTCATTCTTCTAATACTGCCATTTAGTCTCTTCACTTCCTTCCCAACCTCTCTATCACTGGTGTGAAAGAATATTTCTGTGTGACTGAAAATCTGTTATGTCTTTTTTTAGTCCTTCATCTTACAGAACAAGGAATTTTAGCAGATGCTAAGTGTGATGATTGAACTTATGCAGGGAGCCCCTTGTAACATTCTTAATGGTACCTACGTTGGAAAAGAGGTTCCTGTTTCAGATGATTTAAAATATTTTACATTTTCTCTTCTCTAGAAATATAAAATACCTTTATCATGGTGAAATACTGGCAGAGACAAATTACATGGGATTTGCTCTTTAGTTGCATAGCAATATCTTTGTCTTTATTTTAAGATAAATACATATGATAATAGTACTTTGATGCAAAAATAGCTGAAGATGTTGTTTAAGAGGGGGGTTTGTTTATTCTGGTTCTGTAGAAGTCCCTATAAGTTTACTGGATTCCATTCACAAAAGTTCATTTCTTTTTATCATTTCAGGGTGTGGAATGTGAAAATGCAACCTCTTTAAACAGTCTGTATACTATAAGTAACTTCATTATTGTGGAATTTCTGTGATACTTATGGTGAAACCTTGAATAGATTCTTGACATCAGAATGAATATTACTCTTGGTTTCATAACTTTGCTATACTTGCTACATGGGTGTTATATTCAATTTACAGGAAAATGCAAGTTGTTTCTCAATAGAGAAAATGTTACTCCTTCCAGAGAGGCTGGTAGTATCATGTGCTTAAAAGAGAGAAAAATGTTGGACCTTTCTGTCTTAAAAAAAGACTGTGTGGAAATGGTCAAAATTTTTAATTTACCATAACTAGAATCTTAATTTTGGAAAACATGAACAAATATAATGTCACTGGCATTTAAGACAGAACTGCCTCTGGGCAGACCTGAGTTGCAAACTGATCCTCTACTACTGTCATAAACACTGTTTCACATGGAACCACTAACTCTAATGCTGACCAAAACATTTGTCTTCTCAACAGTTTCAGTACAATTGATTGAAACAATTTGTGCACGACTAGAAAAGTTTCAAATGTACAGTAATTCACTGTGAAAAAATCACTTGGTCCGTACAAAAGTGTTCTCTGTTTTACATGTTAGTAGGAGCTCTTTGCATGATTGTTTGGGTAGTAACATTGCCTGAAGTAAGTGAAAATTCTTTTCAGGAGAAAATTCTTTGTGGTTAACTGCAAAATATGTCAGGCCATTTTGGGGGGGACATTAAAACTAAATGAGCCAGACAAAGTAAAATCTCAGACCACTCAGGAATATTTTCTTCTTCTGTTGTCTGTGACAAACTTCTTTATACCTATACCTTTTTTTGGTTGGTTGGTTGCTTGGTTTTAATGGGTTGGGAAATTCTGATGAAGTATCATATGATGTGACTATAACATTAACATATTAACATGTCCTTCTTCTGCCTTTTCCTTCTCTTTGCTGAGAATGGTGGCTATGGTGAGAGTTAAGTCACCATTAATGTTTTCATGTTAATATCCAGTTTGCTAATTTAACTCTTTGTGGGTCTCATAATACACTTAACAATTAGTTAAGCAAAAATAAT
Source organism: Heliangelus exortis (assembly GCF_036169615.1). NCBI lineage: Eukaryota > Metazoa > Chordata > Aves > Apodiformes > Trochilidae > Heliangelus > Heliangelus exortis. The sequence continues at coordinate 13,834,525 of NC_092429.1, read as the reverse complement.
TTCTTCTGAAAGAAGGAATTAAAATAGAAATATTTTCATATTTTAAAGAATCCAGCCTTTTCTGGAGTAATCTATGCATTTCCACACTTTTGAACACACCATCTGGCAGAATCGTTTATGATATCAGACACATCTTTTGCTTCCAAAGTTGGCTGAACTAAAAGTGAAAAATCTATAGTTTGAGAGTAGTTGAAGGAGCTGGAGGTAAATTCCTCAGACTTAATCCATATGGATCACACTGGCCAGTACCAGGCAAGCATGTGAAAAATCTGCAGGCTGCAGCAGCTGTGTCCTCACTTCTCAGTGGCTGTTGAGGCACATCCCGTGATGCAGGGATGTCAGCAAATGATGGAGATTCTTTGGCTTGATGAGTTACCATTCACCAGCTGAACCACTTCAGCTCATTTTGTGTTTGTTATATATTGCAAATGGAAGGTTAGTAGTTACAGAAGTGACTATCAGTTGATAAGTTGTAATTTATTAATTTATTACACACCGAATAGCTGACTGCCTTCCATGCTCCCCAGTTGCTTACTGTTGGGAAGGAGACAGACTGGGCTGGAGTGGTAAGACTTAAATAAAAAGGGGTGGAGCAAAGGTAACACAACATGGTTACTGAGCTTGAGCTGTATGTCTTGATGTTTTGAAGGAATGACATATGTTCTTACCTATAAATGTGACAGATTCCAAAGAGGAAGTGTGAGAGCCTATGCTGCAGACTCTTAAAAACATTCTGAGTTTCACACCAGACATCTAAAATGAGTGAAAAAAAACCCTAAACTGAGTTCCTCTGTGCGTTGTCTTACTAGGAAGTGGTAGTACCAACTCTCATTTCATCAAGACATGGAGTGAAAATGTAAAGAACTTAGGCTCTATAGAGATGGCAAGAACTAAAAAATTAGTGAGGTCTAGCTAGCCTGCAGTTCTAACATAGAACTATAATGCTGAAACAAAGTGTTAAATACCCACTTTTCTGAATGAATATTAATTATGTTAAATATGGGGTCAGGAATTCTTAGAAAAACAGTATGTGCTTAGGTAATAAAAAGCAGGATTGTAATGTGCTGACACAAAAGATTCAGAATCCAGATTACTGCTGCAATCTCATACTTTTGAATGCTTGATTTCAGAAACAATGCATTGCTAACATACAGTGTTTACTAATATTGTACACAAGGAAGAACAGAGTGTAGCAAAACATGCAGAAATATGGTTTTTAATTTGTTATAAAGGGCCCCCTGAGTTAATGCCTTTCTAAGTGACCTTGATGATATGCTGCACCTTCTGAGCCACAAAGTATAAATTAAAGATGTGTAGATGTTAGGTCAAAAGATAATAACATAATAACATAATGTAATACTGTACCTATTCGATGGGTCTTGGGGTGGGTTTTGGACTACAGAAACTTAGGTAGATGAAACATTTTCTAAAAACTGGTGACCTGAAGTTTGTATCAAATGCATTCTGGTAGCATGTCATTTGTCAGGTGTGATTTTGTTGTGAACATTACAAGAAACAATAACAAATAAAGCACTACCTAGTAGTGGTATTTTTGTTTGGATTTTTTGTGTTTGTTTTGGTTTGGTTTTAAATCAGATATTGGTTAATGTGCTTCAGTTCCCTCTAGAATTAGAACAGAGGATTTATCCTTTGGATAAATGGCTATCATCAACTTATGCAATATAGGACCCATTTGTTTCTGTGGTAATACTAAATCGTTATCTAATTCTGCACAGACAGGTGCTGAACCCAATTTATATCATTATTTTCCCCTTTTTTTCTGTTGCTATGCAATGGCTCTCCAGTAAAAAGCAGAGGTAAATCCCAGCCAAAACACTATTTCCTGCATTAACAGAAGGTACATTTGGCATGTTCTGAGCTAATTTCAAGTTTGATTTAATTTATTGGAGTTATACTATGATCATTGCAGAGGTGATACACTTGGGAGCACTAGTACACAGACAAATTATAATCTCTCGTGCATGCTTTTACTCCAGTTACAAGTGACTAGAATTAAATAGCAAATTTCTCTACAAATTAATTACTACCCAATTGTATTTTGTAAGTGGTCTTCAGTCAAGAACTATTGATTTTATATCTAAGTTGTGCTTTTTTACTAATTCATCCATGGAACTCTATTCAGAGATAAATAAATGATAAAATTATACATATTGAAAGAAGCTTTATATTAAGACTACTGAAAAGTGGATTAAAATATTTATTTTGGGATTAGCAGTATAGTATTCAGGACCCTCATGGGTTTAGTTAAATACTTGATATAAGTGATCCATAAATTTAAATTCCCTACTGCTTCTAATAAACCTTAACCATAAAAATGCACTTTTGAAATTAGTAATCTACTTGGTATCAAAACTATCACTATTCATATTGAATCAGTAATAGCAAATCTAAATTCCCTTGGGGACTGCTATGGCCAGAAATATTTGATAAGTCTCAGGATCAGTAAGAATATCGTGATTTAAATAATCATCCTTTAATTAGTGATAAACACTTCATGAGACTCACTATTCAGAATGCTTCTATGAGATCCTCCCTCAGGCCCCTAAATAGTATTATTTCTATGTAAAGCACAGTCAGTCTGGAGGAGTTCTGTGCACGATTTTTTTATGTAGCTGGACATACATTTAAAACTTTTCAAGAAGAATTATTTTGCTTTTTTTCTAAGTACTAGACTGGAGGAATTAATTCTAGATATTCTGCAATTAAAGTTGTTCATCAGACAGATTATATATTTGAAGTTCTTAGCAGGGATGAGTACATTCAAGTAAGGAGTGTTGCAAATGCTGTGTGCGTGCTTACTGATACAAAGGTGAAATAGCCCCACTGGTGTTGGTGGGAATATTCCCATACTCCTGGTTAAGCACATGGAGCAGTACAATTGTTCAGATTGGTTTTAGGCATGGTGACCAAGATTCAGATTCAGTAACAACAAAATAGAGAAATCTTGCTACAAGATGTTGTTCTCCATGTGCTAGAAGTTACGCAGGCACAGTATTCAAATTTTCATTATTTGATGCCATTTAAACTGCAAAGCAGGAATTTCTGGTTTTTTAGACATTTTAAAATTAAACCACAGGAGATGGGAAGGCAGAAAATTAAGAACTTCAAACCTCAGCCAATAAACTACACATTAAGGACTTTTCTGTGTCTCTATCTTAACTAATCTAGTACAAAAATGCATTTGAGTATGGAACAATTTGAATTGAGCTGAATTTGAATGCATGAATCCATCCTGTGCATAGAGACATTATTCTCTGCTGCACAGGCTGCACGGGCAGCTCTGCTCTGGCACCTGAAGCACCTCCTTGGCCAGCAGTGAGGCCATTTGGAGCTGCCTTGCCTTGGCTCTATTGGACATAGGGGCAGCTTTTGCCAGCTTCTCAGAGATGCCACCACTGTAGCTACCCCCCTCCCAAAACCTTGCCATGCCAACCCACTGTATTCCCACAGTGCAGTCATTCCATAGTGTGTCAGGATAGGTAGGTGTGACTCTTAAAGGGATACTTGTTTAACATTTATGGTTGAATGATGTTGGTTATCAGTGGGGCTGATAAATCCTGGGAGATGAGACTGGTAGGCATGTCTGCTGCACTGCTGCAGTAATTAGAAGCAGCTGACAAGATGAGATTATCCAGGCAGTCTGTCATTTCTCTGCAAGCACCAACAGCATAGCTAACTAGGCCTGGGGACAAAGAACACCTGAAGGGTATGTAAAGGATTGCTAGAGGAGGAACAATTGTAACATCTAGTTACATCTTGTCTGTTCAAAACAATGCTGGAAAACAGCCTTTGAAGAAGGCTGCAAGCTTTTCCTGTTAGACCACTAGTCAATGCCAGAGACACACTTTAAAAGATGGAAGTGATAAGGATGCTAACAGAGAAAAAATCCTGATCTCGAATGAAGCAATGAAAAGCAGTCCATTCTCAACATAGCAACAAAAATTATGAACATATTGCAAAAACATAAAACTATTCAAGACCTTGTCTGGAATTCTTGACATGCATATTTATTTATGCAAACTATATTAATTTAAATTCTTTGCAGACAGGGCACATGAAAATTTTTGAAATTCAGTTTACTTTTGCACGTGGATGAATTTACTGTTCAGTATTAACATATAAATTTACTGGCCTTCACTGATGGCTAGGAGACTGGGAATGTCATATGACGGGGAAAGATACTCTAAGCACAGAGACCTTGTACGTGTTGTTCAGTTACTAAAGACAGTTACATTCTTTATTTCCATAGGAATACAATGCTGAACACTGGGACTGCTATGGTAACTGCTAATTTTACCATTTCTTATTTTTATAAGCAAAAGTATAAAATATGCTACTTTTGTCATGCTTTAAATTTAATGTCAGATGATGGAAACATGTAGATATATGATGAGTGAATCTGAATTCAGACAATGTTAAGTCAGACTTTGAGCACGTTGGTTTTGCTTGTTTGTTTGTTTCCTCCAAAACCAGCTGTGGTATTAATTTCTTCTTTGCCCAAAATGTCAGAAAGCCTGCAAGATGAATATCCTTTGCTTTTGTACTCTCTCCCTGGTTTTGTAAGTCAGGTGCTCACTGCTAGAAGGAATCAATGGAATCAAGGACCTTCCATCTCTGTCCTTGAGGACTTGAAAGGAAGTGGGATGATATTGAGTGAAGAGAAATTAACTTAAGAGGGGCCTAGATAAATCTAAGACAGGTTTTCAGGGTCAGAGACCAAGGTTTTTCCTTGCTGGTTTTGCTTATTGTGGTCAAAGTCATGTTGTGAGTGTCATAGACTTCCTGAGAAAGAAGTTGCTGCCTTGGACAGTTAAGAACTGTGAAAGAAGTAGTTGCATCATGACATAATTTTATCAACATGCAGAATTCAGTAGAAGTTTTAGGTTCTTGGTTGGTGTGTGAAGTATTTCTTTTCCCTCAGTAGTGCAGTGCAGCTCTTCAGACACCCATTTCTCTTCAGTGAAATCAACACTTGAGGACTGGTACAAGGATCAGAAGTGTGTAATGCTGTGATCAATGAAGGCTGTCACGACTGACAGGGTGGTGATGAAAGAGGTGGGGGGATTAATGACTTCCTTGTCCAAGTTTCTGCATTACAGTGGTCCTTCTTCCTCTGCTCCTTGTAGCAGCCAGTCTCTCATGACAGGGAACAGCAACCCACTTCTCTCAACACCTCTGTCTGTAGGAAAAAAAAAGGAAAATCTTTGTACAAGCACTAAGTATCGGTGTTTTACTGGCTAGAGATATGATTATCCATGAATTCCTAAAAACATGCTAATATACAATAAAGGGCAGGCCTAAGGGTGAATTTTCTTCCTCATTTTTTGTCTGTTGCTGCAAAAATGCTTTCCATAGCTTTTGTACTGTGTGAGTCTTATGGATAAAAATGTGTGTGTTCCTGGCTGCTGCTGCTCTGCTGCAGTTTGACAAATGGAGAGAGGTGACTTGTGTCATCAATATTGACAGTATCAATCACAGGACTGTCATGAAATTAAGGGTCATCATGAGGAGAAAGAACTGTGAATGTTTATGTTCATTGTGCTTCTCCATATTTCAATGTCAAGAAGTGTTGGCTGGAATTCTTACACTGCTGAAAAGAAACCTCACTGGAAATTCTCACTTTGGATATGACCAGAGAAAGTAACAGCAATGTTTTCTGCTACAGATATTGATCAGAGTGGACATTAATGTTCATTGAAAGGAACTATTCAGTATGAAAAACAGAGCTTGGGGAAAAAAGACTGCCTAGGGGTAGTTCTCTTAATGGACTGATTTCCACAAACACACGCCCACAGGCACTTCCTTTTTCACAGTGCTCGTTCCATCTTTATTGCTGTACAGAAAGCCCACAGCAGGGATGGAACATCCTCTCTTGCCAGTAACATGACTAAAAAGAAAGGCACCATTTGAGAGAGCCATATGAGTTGAGTGAACCCTACAAATTAGTATTGAGCATAGGCAATCATGGGCTTCCAGCAATGGCTATTTAATGTAAAAAAGGTGGTCACAGGATTCAATCCATGCATGTGTTGAATGTGACCTCACATGTAAGGATATTTTATGCATCAGTGCATAACCCCAGTGTAACTTGCAATTTGCGTGGACTTGAAAATCCCAATGTGTACAAGACTGCATTATACATAACCATATACACATGTGCAGTGAGCTCTGTGAATGTGATCAAGAAAATGAAAATACAATATAGACAGCTAACAAAATGGATTTGATTTTTATCCTGATAGTCAAGAAAAGGCCTATTCAATTCTAGAATTCTTAATAGATTGATAAATTTGACTCATCTAAAAAAAAAAAAAAGAATGAATAAAACCTAGGAATACCCGGGCTTGCTGTTTTTATGCCTAAAATGCTTCTGGCACCCAGAGAGATTAAAAGGGGTTTAGGTATGTCTTTTCTCATTCTACCTGTTTAAAGTATCAAGATATATACAGGGAAACTGAAACCATTCAGCTCAGTTAGTAACTGCAGACAAAGCATAAATTCAACAGGTTGTTTCCGCATGTCTTGATGGTACTCATTGCCACAGTATTTCTATGCCTCATTAATTACCAGTGAATGTTCAAAACTTGTCTTCACAGAAAAAGAATATTCTTACTAAGACTTCAGAGACATGGAACATTAATGTATCCCTAAATAATGTAGAATTCCTAATGCTAAATTTAGGGAAAAAAACCCTACCTCTTCTGAGAACAATCTTTTTGTATGAAGATCCATTTTCCTTCACAGTGTGTGAGTGTAAATATAAAGGAAATTTGATACTGGAACTTGTTCAGACAGTATTAAAACCTAATTTGTATTTTGATCCACCACATCTGTATTGTTTGAGATTTTTTTCTGTTTGTTTGGTTTGGATTTTTTGGGGAGGTGGGGGGGGGGTGTTGTTATGCTACCAAGATAACCAAATCATTACTCCAATTCATTGCTGATATACATAATTTTCTTTCTAATCACTTTAGTCTTTGTAGTTTTGACCTTGTATTAGCACTATCCCTCTGTCACCATGTACAGGGTATGTCACCTTTTCGAAAATTGAATTTGTGGAGCCAGTCTGACTTTTGCCACTTCTAAAAACTCTAGAAAGTCATAAAATATTTCACAAGGTATAATTCCAATGGTGATAAAATGCAGCACGAATCTGGCTCTTGAAAACCAAGGTATTGTTACAGTATATCATTATCTGGACATTTGTCATAGAATGAGTTTTCATAATAAGCTTCAAAGAAGGTGGAAGCCCAGATCTAAGCTTCAGGTTTTTTAGAAGTACTTCTATAACAGGAGCTTTATATTCTCTGCACTTTGACCAGTAATCTCCACATGACCATTAAGGTTGAAATAAAGCTGGTTTCTCTATCTCACAATATAAGGTGAAACTAAAAAGACTGAATTTGAAATCTTTTATTCTATTTTATGTCATTTAAATCCCTAATGCTTCCCTGAATTTCCCTTAATTTGTTATAATGTACTGAAATTAGAGGTGGGGCATAATTATCTGTGAAACACCGAATCCCTTTCTGTAGGTGTATTAAAGATAAAAGGATATCAAACCTGAAACAGGTTAAGGAGATCATGGAGAATGCTGGACCAGCAAACCACTTTTGTAGTTTGGATTCCAAATGAAATGTCACTAAAATAGCCTTTTTCACAGCGTTACAACATTAACCACATCCCTGGTTGTTCCCAGAATGCAAGCTGAATAAAGAGTCTATTCAGAATGCAGTTAACTGCTACATTTCATGAGCTTCCAAGTAAATATCTTAAGATTCACCCATCCTGCTACTAGGATCTTTAACTACAACTCTTTAATACCTTATATTTCTAGATGGTCTGAGCAAATGCACTGCAAAATGAAAGTGCATTTCACTTAAATATTTTATAGTTGTGTATACAAACTTATATATTTTTAAAGCATTAAGCAGGCAAAACTTTGATAAATTTTTGTTCCATAATATTTTTAGAGGTGACAAGAAGAATTTTACATAAAACTTGCACATATCTTTACCTTTCTGATCAAGTTTTGTGCATCTGTTTGTTGATGCAATTGGCAAGGCCTAAATTAGTATCTTCTCATTAATTCTTCCCCAGCCATATTTGGGAAAACACCCTTAGTATGATAAAGTTTAGTTCTAAAAATCTTAACCAAAAGATACCCTGGAAATGTGATTAACAGACATTTTTGTTGTCTGCTGTAAGGTATTTCAACTGTCCAGTTTATTTGCTGTCTTAGGTTTTTACATTTTTTTCCCCCTGGAGAATACTGTAAGTAGTTTCAGAAATACGCAACTACAGCATCAGGTGGTTTTGCAACCAAGAGGTCAGACAAGTGAACTGACATAGCATTTTCAAATGTGCTGCTTTGTCAAATGGCTGACAGTTCTCCTGCTATGTACATACAATCACATATTGCTGTGAATGCTAACTTGGTTGTCAGGAGCAGTTTCACCATTCTTTTTAGCCTGTGTCATGTGAGATTCCTTTAAGCAACTAAAAAACCAGCCATAATCCATTTGATTTTCTGTCTTCCCATGAGGAAAACTTTTGACAGATGATAAATAGCAACTGCTGACAATCATCAATGTGAAGCTATCATGCTTTTACATTAAATACAAAAACAGAGTTGTAATGTCACTAGGGATAAGACTTTTGACACATAAGAGACAAATATATAATCCTCAGAACTAATTCACTATTGGGATCTAAGGAAGTGCAACAAAGCACAGCTGCTTTTAGAATCTCACAAAGTCAAACTAAAGCTAACTTTGATATCTGGAATTGTATGCATGTTCCAATCTGGAATATCTTGCTGTTGAGCCATAAGCTGCTGTTATACATGCAAACATCAGTAGATGTATGTGCACAAAGCAGAAAGACACTTTACAGCACTGTCTTGTTTAATTAGGGCCAAAAAGGGACTATCATCAGAATAAAGAATGGTGCTTTCTAAGCCAGTGCTAAAGGGCCAGCTCTTTTGATGGTAAAAAGCTAGTCACAATAGCCATACTTCAGTATTTTATTACATGCAACTTATTTAATGAAAGTATTTTACCTGGTTGTTCATAAAAAAGTTCTTAAAAATAGTGACTTAAATGAAATTGTGCTGACTGGAAGTTTTACCTATAGAATCTGAATTAGATTCTTGTCTGACTGAGTATTTCTAAAATTTTTGATCTCCAGATGGGAAAGTACTGTGTAAGTAGTGTTACTTCTAGCCTAGTATCTCCTAATGAAAAGCATAATGTGATACTTTACAACAATTTTGAAAAGATAAATATATAAACCTGCTTTTATATCTGGCATTTGAATCTGTGTTTACTTCTACTATGGGCTGTACAGTTTCTGCTTCATTCTTCCTTAATGTGGAAAGAGAAATTGTTTTGGATGGAAATTGAAAAGTCCTGTGTTGAAAGAGGTACAATATGAGTTCTGTACTATCAACATAAAGCAAGAAATAGGCCAGTTGAGCCAAACCCAATTAATGTAGAAGTGCTGGTCTAGTTGAAACACATGGGCTGAGGAAATTCTGTGGTGACCTAATTTTTTTTTAGTGAAAAAAAATATTTCTGTTTACACTATATTTTTACTTACTCCATTCCACTTTTACTAACAGTTTATTGTGATTTGACAATGCAGAAGGATTAGGAAGAGTACCATGTCTATACAACAGAATACTTACATGAAATGCAAAATGCTTTCAAATGATGCTTTTGTAGTATGAACTTTAGTAGACATCACTTCTGTGCATATGCCCTTTAATGCAATAATTTTCCTCATCTTCTTCTACGTTAGCATTTTCTAACTCCGATCATCATAATTCTCTTGGGGCTTATTTAGCAGACAAGCTGTGTGTCTGAGCTGAGGGGATATCTCTGAGACTGAAATTTGGGACTGGAATGTTCTTTCATCAACGTGAGATGCCTCAAAAATTCGTAAGCCTCACTTGCCTAAAGGAGCCCATGGTTATAATTGCTGTAAGATGAAATCCATCTTTATTCACATCCGCAGGGTTCTGTGACATTAACTCCTGTCCTATGCTGTGGAAAAACATCATAATGTGGAATTTTTCACAGCCATCCTGACTAACATGAAGGATTTTTTACTAGCTGTTCTAACTCCATTTACAGAGACCCACTGCTATCCTGCATTATCTGTATAATAATTCTTGTTTCCCATTCAGGGACAGCAGTTGAGTGAGTTGCACAACCCCTCAATGCTAGATTTTCTGAATTATACTCAGTGACCTATTTTATGTAGATATTAATATTATGAGATTGAAATATCCTTTTTGCTTTTAATATATGGGATTATAAACAATCTGTGTATTCACTTCAGAAATGTATTTTATATATATGACTTCCTAGATGTTTTAACTGGAAATGTTTACATTAAGCCAATAGAAAAGGAAGTTTAGGGAGATACCAGTCAATAGCATTTGTATCTGTTAGATAAAAATTGCTTGCATTAGTGTTCCATCATGTCTTAATGTGACAAGCTTCAAGTTAAGACAAGAAGGAATCTATGGAATGGATAATTTAAGCAGAAATATCCAAGTGTAACAGACAGCAGAGAAACTGCATTTCCAGCTTGTGAAGTCTCAGAGGAGGAGGAGTAAGGTTTTTTATATATATAATAAACAAAACCTGCACCATCAAAAAGTACACTTTCATCCTTCTAGGACACTGATCATTCATTTTTTAAGAGGCCTTGGGATCCTAATTGTGTTTTTGTTTTTTTTTCTTCCTAAATATCCCTTTCCTGTCACAGTGTCTGTCTTGTAGATCCTACAAAATTAAGCCTTGAAATTTAGAGCTTTAGAAGGAAGTCTGTGGAAAATTATGTATAGTGAAAATTTATTCTGCTATTTGGAAATTGTTCAAAATAGCTGGAACCATGGAGATTCAGTGGAGTAATAAATAGCTTTAATGAACACAGCAAATGCAGATGACAAATTTATACCTGAAACATGGTCATCTTTTGTGCTGCCAGTTTTCATACATTCTTCTCCTGGGATTAGACCCATTCATAGACCCACTCAAAAAGCATGTTTGGCTTCAGAAGAAAAGTAAAGACAATCAAAGTGTTTGGTCTCCATCTTATTTTAATATAGGTGCTGAAGACATTGTTACTCTATTTCAAGTTTATGAGAGAAACGTTTTTAGTTCTTATGAGCTCTGATAGATTCGGTTCTAAATAGCTGCTTGTGTTTTAAGGTTTTAGAGCCTACAAAAAGTTTTCTTTCTTTCAGCCTCCTAAGTAACCCTGAACAAGCCAAAAATCTCACTGTATCTGTCTGATAAGGGACTCTAGTCCCTCTAATAAAAGTTTTTCTTCCTTCCATAAAAAAACACCATGGCTCCATTTGGCTTGTGGTGATACTGTTACAGGAAATAGCTCTCCCTAAAGAAGAGACATAAATCTTAGTGAAGTCAGTCAAGATGGCATAATATATATCAATAACAGTAAAATAAATGTATTAATTGCCTATTTTTCTAGGAACCAAGTAGCCCAGTGTAATGCCTTGAGGGAATATCTGGGAAATGTATAGGATAATTGTGGGTACATAAAATATTGATATATTCAGTATA